>NC_084843.1:75839015-76160265 GCF_033115175.1 Lepus europaeus | reverse complement strand
TAGGGGTTAGCGTATTTTTTTTTCTCCTTTTCTGGCATTTTCTAAATCAAACCAGACGTTGAAATCGGCTTCTGTGCATAGAAAACAAAGGGCTGTTTGTGTTTTAGGAGTCAGGGTTGGGGTGGGTTGCTGTAGGGGGTGGGGGTGGGGAGAGGGGAAGCAGAGTGACAGCTGCAACAGCTGGACTTACATACACCTGCTGATTCCAGTGCTTTGGGGGCCTGCCCTTGCTCTCACGCTTTGCTGGTGCCTGGAGCATGTGTGTGTGTGTGTGAGTGGGGCAGGTGCAGGGGTGTGTATATGTGTGTGTGTGAGGCGCAGGGGTGTGTGTGTGTGTGGCAGGTGCAGGTGTGTGTGTATGTGTGTGTGTGAGGTGCAGGTGTGTGTGTGTTTGTGTGTGTGGCAGGTACAGGGGTGTGTGTTTGTGTGTGGCAGGTGCAGGGGTCTCTGTGTGTGGCAGGTGCAGAGGTTTGTGTGTGGTGGGTGCAGGTGTGTGTGTGTGTATAGCAGGTGCAGGGGTGTGTGTATGTGTGTGTGGCATGTGCAAGGGTGTGTATGTGTGTGGCAGGTACAGGGGTGTGGGGGCAGGTACAGGGGTGTGTGTGACAGGTGCAAGTGTGTGTGTGGTAGGTGCAGGTGTATGTGTGTGTGGTAGGTGCAGGGGTGTGTGTGTGGCAGGTGCAGGGTTGTGTGTGTATGTGTGTGGCAGGTGCGTGTGTGTGTGTGTGTGTGGCAGGTGCAGGGGTGTGTGTGTGGCAGGTGTGTATGTGTGGCAGGTGCAGGGGTGTGTGTGTTTGTGGTAGGTGCAGGGGTGTGTGTGTATGTGTGTGTGGCAGGTGCAGGTGTGTGTATGTGTGTGGCAGGTGTGTGTGTGTGGCAGTTGCAGGGGTGTGTGTGGAGGGCAGGTGCAGGGGTGTGTGTATGTGGGTGTGGCAGGTGTGTGTGTGTGTAGCAGGTGCAGGGATGTGTGTGGTAGGTGCAGGTGTGTGTGTGTATGTGTGTGTGGCAGGTGCAGGGGTGTGTGTGTATGTGTGTGTGGCAGGTGCAGGTGTGTGTGTGTGGCAGGCATAGGTGTGTGTGTTTGTGTGTGTGGCAGGTGCAAGGGTGTGTGTGTGTGGCAGGTACAGGGGTGTGTGTGTGGTAGGTGCAGGTGTGTGTGTGTATGTGTGTGTAGCATGTGCAAGGGTGTGTGTGTGTGTGGCAGGTACAGGTGTGTGTGTATGGCAGGTGTGTGTGTATGGCAGGTATGTGTGTATGTGTGTGTGGCAGGTGTGTGTGTGTGTGACAGGTGCAGGGGTGTGTGTGTGACAGGTGCAGGGGTGTGGGCAGGCAGGTGCGGGGGTATGGGTAGGCAGGTGCGGGGGTGTGTGTGTGTATGGCAGATGCAGGTGTGTGTGTGTATGTGAGTGGCAGGTGTGTGTGTATGTGTGTGGCAGGTGTGTGTGACAGGTGCAGGGGTGTGTGTGTGACAGGTGCAGGGGTGTGGGCAGGCAGGTGCGGGTGTGTGTGTGTGTATGGCAGATGCAGGTGTGTGTGTGTATGTGTGTGGCAGGTGTGTGTGTATGTGTGTGTGGCAGGTGCAGGGGTGTGGGCAGGCAGGTGCGGGGGTGTGCACAGCCTGGGCTGCAGCAGTTTGTCCCCACGCCCAGACCCTGTGGCCTTGGGCCCAGCCATCTGGGTTTACATCCTTGCTGCTTAGTTCTGTGCGTTTCTTGTGGCCGCTATGTGAAATGATTGGAGCTGCTGCTCTCCAACAACAGACGTGGGTTCTCTCGCAGTCTGGACTCCTGGAGCCTGAGCCAGGCAGGGACGCGCTGCCTCCGGGGACTCCTGGGGAGACTCTGCTCCCTGCCCTGCCGCTTCCGGTGGCTGCTGGTCCTCCCTGGCTGCCATCACTGCCCCTGTGGTCATGCTGCCTTCTGGGCACGTGCTCACTCTGCCTCTCTGCTGTCAGGACACAGGTGATGACATCTGGGACCCACCCAAGCAACACAGGACAATCTCCAGGACCTTACTTTATCAAACATGCATGGTTTATTCCCCCACTCCCAAAGACGGTCACATATACAGGTTGTAGGGATCACGATGTGGCAGCTTTTGGGGGGCTATGTTTGCACCTGCCATTCTCATGAAACGTCCAGAGATTTGCCTGCTCTGAGCCTCAGTGAGCTCCTCTGTAGGGAGGGGCTCAGAGCCCTGTTTTGTTGCTTATTTATTTATTTATTTGAAAGGCAGAGTTAGAGAGAAAGAGAGAGAGAGCTCTTCCACCCGCTAGTTCACTCCCCAGATGGCCACAACAGCCAGGCTGGGCCAGGCTGAAGCCAGGAGCCAGGATCTTTTTCCAGGTCTCCCGTGAAGGTACAGGGCCCCAAGCACTTGGGCCATCTTCCCCTGCTTTCCCAGGTACCTTTGCAGGGAGATGGATGGGAAGTGGAGCAGTGGGGACTCGAACTGGCGCCCATGTGGAATGGCGGCAATGCAGAAAGTGACTTTATCCTCAATGCCACAGCACCTGCCTCGGTGAGGGCCTTCTTACATAGGCTCTGTGGGTCACCCAAGGCAGCAGGCAGGTAACGAGCGGGTGAGCGGGCAGTGCCTGTGCCTGTCTCTGGCTGACCCCTGCCCGCTGTTCCCTGGATCTCTGAGAGCTGCCTCTTCCTCCTTCTCCTTTCGTCACTGACCTGTCCTGGTCCTGGGGACAGTTTAAGAGACCCTGGGGTAGCACGCACCCTGAGGGCCTCCGTCTGATGGCCCTTGTCCTCTCCTCCTCCCTGCCGGTCCCCACAGACAGGCACGGACACTGCCAGACTGCACAGACCTGGTGCTTAGCCAGGGTTTGGGCACCTGCAGGTTCCTTCCTCACCTGGGGCTTCTGTTCCCTGCTGCTGCCTCTCTTATTCCCTCACATCCGGACCCTAGGCCTCCCTCTGTTTTACACATGCTGGGATGTCAGGGTCTTTACCCATGGCTGCCTAGCACATCCATGCTGGGCGGAGCCATCTCCCCACTCCACCGGGAGGGACTCCATGCATCCCAAGCAGGAGCATCCCTGGGAGATGCACCTGCTGGCTTCAGGTTTACAGGTGCTAAATGCACCGTGACACCCAGACAGGAAAATCAATCACAGTTTCATTTCATCGTGAGGAGGTGTACAGGCCAGAAAATCTGCTCTTGGAAATGGGTGTGTCCGTGAGCAGTGTGCTCTGATCTGTCCCGGGCTGTGTTGGGGGGCGGGGGGAGCTGGGTGTGGGAAGCAGCTATCTGTGAGACAGGTGAGCTTCCTGTGGGAGAAGAGCTGCTGACCTGCCCCTGATTTAGGATGGGGTGAGCTTGGGGTCTGCACCGTGCAGGTACCCCCGTCACAGACAAGGTGAGTCCCAGGACCTCACCCAGGTGTGGACACCTGCAGCCTCATCCCTGAGGATCTATGAGTAGAGCAGAGCATCCTGGGCAGGGCCAGGGGGAGGCCGTTTTCCAGGAGCTCCCTGGTGGCCAGGGGGAAAAGGGCCTGTGTTTCCTCTGTTAGACTCCCCTTTGTGGCTCAGTGGCTCTGACGACCGTGCCTGGGGTGGGGATGTGTCTGGCCCCACCAGGACCAGAACCAGGACCCTTCTAGTACCTTCTATGGTGACTCCTCCAGTGTATCCTACTTCACATCCTTACCTCTATACCACCCCGTCATTGGTGTACCCCTTTCCTTAACCCAGCCCAAGATCTGAGCTCCACCAGCAGGGGGAGCCCTGGACGCTGCTGCAGCAGGTGGCAGCGGGCAGCAAGAGCCCTGGGCAGTGGTGGGAGGGGCCAGGGCCTGTGTGGTCCTCTTCATTCACATAGGAGGGCTGTGGCTGGTGAGGGTGTGGGGGCCTGAGTTCTCCCTGGGGGACAGGCAGATAGGCCGGAATTCAGGTTCTGGCCACTTGGTCACCTAGGGAATCAGGCATGCCACGAAATGCACAGAGCGCAAAGCTGGAGGCCCAGGAGGGGGAGAGAGGAAGGAGCCACTCCAGACCCTGTGGCTGGGAGGCAGGGAACCCAGGAAGGGACCACTAGGGGACTGGCCAGAGAGAACCCCTTCATGGCTGGTCATCAGCAGAGCCCTCTCTCCACGCCCCACGGACTCAGGCACCCGCGTGCAAGGTGCGGACTGGAGTGGGGTCCATGCTATGGGGCGCATCGCTGGGGAGTCTGCTCGGCTACCCCAGGAGGCCCGAGCCTGCGGTGCCGGCTCTCCCATGCCCTTCCCTTTCACCTTATGGCATTTGGTGGCATCTTCAGGCAAAGGCCACTTTGCTTCAGCTGACCTCCGGGGTCTCCAGGGAAGGGAGGGACCTTGCAGGAGTGGAGGGCCCAACGGGAGCCCTGGCTGTGAGCATGAGGGCCCCAGACCAGCCAGGCTGTTCGGTCTCTGCCTGGAGAGCCTGGCTGCAGGGACCAGAGCTCATGGGTTCCAGGTTGTAGCTGTGAAGGCAGTAATTCAGACTCATTTTTAAAAAAATATTTATTTATTTATTTGAAGGTCTCTCTCTCTCTCTCTCTCTCTCTCTCTCTCACACACACACACACACACATATACACACACCATCTATCTGCTGGTTCATTCCCCAAATGGCTGCTCCAGCCTAAAGTCAGTAGCCTGGAATTCCATCCAGGTCTCCCACATGGGGCCCAAGCACTTGGGCCATCCTCTGCTGTTTTCCCAGGTGCATCAGCAGGGAGCTGGATTGGAAACTGAGTAACCTAGACTCGAACCAGTGCTCACTGCACCACAACGCCAGCCCACATTCCTTGGTTCTAAGCAGACTGAACAAACCCATCCAGAGCCCCAATTTCCTGATTGTCTTGTGGGGACAAAGAGAAGTCTGCAAGGAGGAGTGGCTTCTGTCCCCAGGATCACACCCTGGAGGCCTCCTTCCTCCCATGGCATGGAGCTCCAGCTCTATCGTGCAGGGTCCTCCTCCTGGGCTGCCAGCCTCAGGGGTTTGCACTGGACAGCTAGCAGTGCCATGGGCACATCAGAGGGTCCTGCCCTGGAGGCTCAGGCAAGTTGGTGCAGGGAGGCCCCCCCATGGCCCCCTCCTTACACCCAACCCCGCCCTCAGGAGAGCCAGGGGCTGAATCAATGGATGCTTTGAGTAATGGAGGGAGCCATACAAAACATGGGCAGCCCTGGGTAGCTAAAACTAAGCCCCCCTCCCCCGAGATGACCAAGAGTAAAAATAAGCCAAGACATACATACAGCGATAGAAAAGAAATGCAAATAGTGAAAGCAGAAGCGGAGAGCACAGGAAAAGTGAGGGGAAAGGGGCTGGCGAGAAGGCACAAGGAAGACAAAGCAGAGAGGAGCCGCTAATGTGCAACGAGGAGCCCTGGCCGCAGCTGCATTGGACGGAGCAGGTGCAGTCAGCAGCGAAGACTGGAGAGGAACCCCTGGCAGACTGGAGAGGAACCCCTGGCAGTTCCAGTCGGGGGAGGGGTCCCTGGAGCTCCCCGGTGGGGCCAAGCCTGGTGCTCAGGCTCCTTCCAAGACGCTGGCTGAATCCTCCCTGCTGGCTGGACGCCAGGACTTGGGCTGTCTTCTTCCTTGTGCACACAGCAGAGCTGGTCTTCCAGGCCGAAGTGGGCAGAGAGGCCCCTGGACTGTCCCCGTTGCTTTTTGGCCTGCATGCAGTGTCCTGGGCCCAGCTGTCCTGGAAACCCCAGGGGAGGGAGGGAGGAGCACCTGGGATCAGTGGGCTCCCTCAGAGGCACACGGTTGGGGAGGGGTGCCCGGCAGGGCTGGTTCTGCAGGCAGTTCCTGGCGCTGGCCCTGCGGGAGTCCGGGTGATTGGCAGGGGTGACAGGGAAAGCTGGGAGAAGGGAGGCTGTGTATTTGCAGCACAGACAAAGCTACAAGTGCCCGTCTGCCCGGACGCTTCACCAGGAGCCTCTATGGTGATCCGGTCCGGTCCAGCAACATCTCAGCGGACAGTCCCAAGAGGCCCAGCTTCTCCTTTTGCACCCTCCTTGCTCAGTTGCGTGTGTGGGAACACCATCTCCTGGGTTGGGACTAATGGACTCGGCGTTCATTCCTGGAAGCCTACCTTTGCACAGTGAGGAGCAAGCCGAGAGGACTCGCCTGGTGCCTGCGCCACTCATGCCTCGCTAAGGCTTCACTCTCTTTTCTGTGGAGTGGGCATACACCCCATGTCTCAGAGATGGCGAATTTATCTGCTCCATGAGGTCTCTGCGGTAGCGGTAGACTCGTTCACTGAGTTCAGTTGCTTCTCCTGGTTTTGGATCTTGGTTTGGGGGAGGAAGCTTTTGCTGTCCCAAGGGTTATCCACTCCAGAGGCTTAAGGGAGGCTGGACTGGGCAGGCCAGGATCAGAGTAACAAAGGCTTGACAAAGTGGACCCAGCCTCCTTAACGCCCCCCTGGGGCCTGGCAGTCCCAAGTTCAGGGGGCAGAGGGTTACAGGCATCCTGCTTAGGGGCTGGCACTCTGGCACAGCGGGTTAAGCCACCTCCTGTGACGCCGGCATCCCTAATGGGCACTGGTTCAAGTCCTGGCTGCTCCACTTCTGGTCCAGCTCCCTGCTAATGTGCTTGGGAAAGCAGTGGAAGATGGCCCCAAGTCCCTGGGCCCCTGCACCCACGTGGGAGACGCCACGAGGTTTCAGGCTGCTGGCTTTGGCCTGGCCCTGTCCCAGCCATTGCAGCCATTTGGAGAGTGAATCAGCAGATGGAAGAGCTCTCTCCCTCTCTCTCTCTCTCTCTCTCTCTGTCTCTCCCTCTCTCTATAACTCTGCCTTTCAAAATAATAAATTTTTTTAAAAAAATGTTCTGCCTAGAGGTGGCTCTGCATAGGTCTCCTGTGATCTCTGGGCATGTGTCCCAGTGCAAAGAAAAGTGGGGGCCACGTAGAGTGTCCCTGATGGCCAAGCAAGGAGTCTCTGGGGACCTCAAGTCCTTCTCAGGGAAGCTAGCTGGGCTGCTAGCTGTGTAGGGTTTCAGGATCAGCACCAGGGGCTGAGCACCTAAAGGTGGTGAATGAGCTTATCGTCTGGGAGCTGGAGGGGAGAAGGGGGCATGGAGGACAGGAGGTGAGAGTCACCCAGGACAGCAGGTGGCTCCACCTTGAATCATTACCCTCAGGTCCCAAGCCACGTGACCTCATCCAGACTGGAAGTTGCTAGACATTTTCCCGTGTGTGTGTGTGCGTGTGCGTGTGTGTTGTGTATGGGTGTGTATGTATGTGTGCACATGTGTGTGGTGTGTGTATGTGTATGTTGGTGGGTTGTGTTCCCAGCATCTGGAGATGCCCCACAACCCTGCTACTCCCAGTTAGGGAAACCTGCGTGGTGAATAGCCCCTAGCTGGGGGTGTCACAGGCCCATTCTGCCAACACACTGCAAGGCGCCAGACAAGGAGCTGCTCCGGGGTCTCAAACCCTGTGGCTCTCAGCCTCAGAGCTGAGCCCCTCCGGGACGGTCCCCATAGGAAGCACGCTGCTATATAATAAAGCCTCACCCTTTATTCCCCATCTCTCAGGGAATGGTGGGATTCTGTAAGAATGAGAGTTGCAGGCACGGAGGCTTTGGGACGGCTGGGCGGGGCAGCTCTCAGCACTCACACCCTCTAGCCTGGTTTCTTGAAGAAGTGGGGCTGTGTGAGCCCACAACCAATGTCGCAGCCCAGTCTCCGAGGACTTGAGTGGCCCTTCATCCTGGCCGTCGCTGCACCTGCCCTTGGGGTTCCTGGCTGTTTCCACCTGCTTCTGTTCGCCACCCGGATGACCCTGCTGGTCCTCTGGGCTTTCCAAGCCTCCACAGGTCCCTTTCCTGACTTCTCCTCCCTCTGCCTTTTCCAGGTAAACTTGGCAGTGAGTGGTGGGCAGCTTGGAGGACACACACACACACACACACTCACTCACCAGAGCTTAATGCCTGCAAGAACCGCCCTCTCCTCCCGTGGTAACCTCTTCTCCGCCATTAAAACTGGCACCTCCTCCAGGAAGCCAACACTGCTCTTCCTTCCAGACCCCGTCGGAGCTCAGGGCTCTCCTGCGCACACGCGGGTCATTCACAGTGGCCCCTTCTCATCTTCCAGTGCCCCGGTAGGGGTCTGCCTCTCTCACTGCGTCGGGTGCGCTAAGCCGCTCCAAGTCTCTCGCACCCAACGTACAGCCTGTCACTCTGCGGGGTTACGACGAGGCCAGCGGGCGCTTCGAGCAGCTCCTCGCACGAGGCTCTTCCCAGGCGCTCCCAGACCCCGCTTCCGCGGAACCCGGGTCCAGGAAGGCTCCGCTGTCTGCTCGAGATCCTGGGAGTGTCACGGGGAGCCCGGTCCGACCCGGACTTGGCGCGAGGGCTATGCGTCCGGCTCGTCTGGCCTGCCAGGCTCGATCCCACAACGGCGTCGCGCTGTTTGGTGGCGGCTGGCCGGAGGCGTGCGCCCGGCGGAGGAGGCTGCCCCGCTGGGCTCTGGCCGCCGGGCGCGGGCTGTTCGCCCGGGCTCGCGCGCGAAGGCGCCGTGCAGGGTCGGAGTCTGAGCCCGCCGGCCGCTTGGAAGGCTCCTCACGTCCAGGCGCCGCGGTCACGGCTGCGCCGGTTTCCGGCCATGAATTGGGCTTCAGAGTCCGAGCCTCCCGCCCGACTCGGGGCTGAGCGCACCGCTCGCGGCGCGGGGGATGGGCCTTCGCTGAGGTCCGCGCGGCCAGCCGGGGTTCGAGCCCGCAGCCGGGGCTCCCTCCGCCACGCTCGGACGCCACCGGCCCCCTTGGCTCCCCTGGCATCCCGGTGCCTGGCTCGGCGCCGCGCCCCCGTCTCTCTCCGGGATACCCAGGTCCTGCTCCGAGAAAGGGCTGTCTGTCCGGGTCCGGGGCATGACCCGAGACCCTCGGCGGCTGAGGTTGGCCGGGACCGGGGCAGTCGGGGGCCGTCCCTCCTTCTTCCTCTCGCCCCTGGCGATCCGGAGGAACAATGCCCGGGCCGCCACGTCTCTGAGCGCCACAGCCCGGGACGGTCCCCTCCGCCCTGCCGGCCTCCGAGCGTCCCCCGGGCCGGGAGCGCGGAGCGCCCGGCACCCCCTCCGAGCTGCGAGCGGGCGAGCGCAGCGCAGCGAGGCTGAGGCTGAGGCTCCGCAGTCACGTGGTGGCGAGGAGGGCGGAGGGGAGGAAGGCGGGCAGGGAGGAGGGGGAGTGGAGCCGAGGGGGAGGGGGAGGGGAGGGGGCGTCCTCCGCAGTTCGCTCCTCGCCGGGGCTCAGACACACCGTGAGCCCGGAGCCGCCGCGCCGGCCCGGCCGCCGCCGCCTCTGCCACCCCCGGAGCCGCTCGAGCCGCGGGAAGCGCCGCCGCCCCCGCCGCGGGCCGCCCCCGCCGCGCCGGCCTGGGCTCGGGCTGCCGGCGCCGCCGCAACCGCCGCCGGAGCCGGAGCGGGAGCCCGATTGCGCTGGGCTGGGCTGGGCTGGGCTGGGGCGGGCGCAGGGCGCAGGGGCGGGCGCGCGGGGGAAGACGCACGGGCGGGCTCGGCTCTGCTGGGGAGCGGCCCGGGACTGCACCGGGACCGGCGCCTCCCCGCTCCGCGCTGCCCTCGGCCTCGCCCCGGGCCCGGGCGGATGAGCCGCGCGCCCGGGGGACATGGAAGCGCTGACGCTGTGGCTTCTCCCCTGGATATGCCAGTGCGTGTCGGTGCGGGCCGACTCCATCATCCACATCGGTGAGCGCGGCTGGCGGCGGGGCCGAGGCGGGGTGGGGGCCCCTACGGCGCGGGGGTTGCACAGCGTCCAAACTTGGCGGTTCCCCGGGTCGAGGGGCTCGGCGGGCGGTGCTCCCCCGAAGGGCCGCGCCGCGCCGCCCCGCGGAGGAGCTGTGCGCGGGCCGCGCCGCGCTCCCGCGGGCGCCTCGCCGTTCCCTGGGGCTCCGCTCTGCGCGCGGGGCCCCGCGGCCTCTGCCGACACTTAGGGCCGCAGCTGCTGTGGGACGCGGGGAGGGACGCGCGTCGAGACCCGCGCCCTCCGGCGGGGCCGTCGGCGGGCTCGGGCGGGCCCTTGCGCGCAGCTCAGGGTAGCTGGGGGCCAGGGGGCGGGCAGGGCCCCCGAGACTCGCCAACTTGGCAGGGCAGGATCAAAGAGGCCGGACCGGGGCCGTGCGCGAGAGTGGGTGGGTGCCGTCAGCGTGTGTCGCGGCGGGTGCACCTGGCACCGCGTCGGTGTCCCTGCGAGAGGGCGTTGGAGTGTGCGGGGCCATCGGAGCGTGTGTTGGCGCGAGCACCACGGTCTGTCAGCCTGTTAGAGTGGACGCAGCGTCTGCCTGCTCCCCGGCGTGTGTCTGTGTAGCTCTCGGTGTGTGTGGGTGTGTGTGTGTATCTGGTTGTGGCTACTGCAGCCCAATCCTGGACAGGCTCAGAGTTTCGCGTGGTCCAAGTCTAGGGGGCCGGCAGACGGTCTGCGTGGAGGGAGCCAAGGGAAGCAGCGTGGGCAGCGGGGATGGGGTGAGGGGCGCTGGGCGGGAGGAGATGGACGGAGGGAGGGAGGGAAGCCGGAGAGAAGAGCGCGCGGGGAGGAAGGGGCGCGCCGAGGGGGAGTGGGCGGGAGTTGCGCGCTGCACGGGAGGAATCCCGGGAAGTTGGGCCGGGCTGGGGGCTGCGGGCAGTCGCTCTGGGGGCGCCCCTCCGCAGTCGCCGTTCCGGAAGTTGGGAAAGACCGGCGAGCCCAGGGAAACTGGGGGCTGGGAGGTGTGAGAGGCGGAGAAGGCGGGACACGCGGGCGGGAGGAGTCGGGTGGTGAGGGGCCGCCCCCCTCCCCATTGGGAGAACTGCATGGCCCCCCGCGGGGGTCGGCGGGCGCGGGTCTCGCGGTCAGCGGGCTCCGGGAGTGGCAAGGACCCGAGGAGGAGCGGGTGCTCCCTCCTGCCCTCGCCCTTCTGGCCCTCAGCTTGGGGGTTCACCAGGCCTAGTCTGGAGACCTCGGCCATGCTCCCGGCATATGTGGCGAGGCACGGCGCGGGTGGGGATTCGGAGCGGCCCAGGCTGCAGGGCCGGGCTCCGGCGGCCGATCCGGGGCTGCAAACGCAGGGTCTGTCGAAGCAGGGTTATGCGCGCAAAAAGCCAGCCGGAGGGCGCCCTGGAGGAGCTGTCCGCGGTTCTAGAAGGGCCTCCAAGAACAGCTTCTTCTGGGACCTTCGTCCCCACTGGATCAGAACGCGAGGGGCGTAGGAGGCAGTCCCTCCCCCTGCCCCCACAGGAAGAGGAAGCGCGGGAGATGGGAGGGAAGAGAGCAGGGGGCCGAGCCCCGCGCTGGGAGGGGAGCGTCGCGGCCATCCCCGCTGACAGCCAGCCAAGGCCCCGGGCCTGAGCAGTCCTCCTTGGCGCAGGTGAGCCTGCTTGGTTCGGCTCCACTCAGCAGGGGATGCACATGGCAGAAAGGAGGCACACTGCGTTCTGGAGTCGGGGTGGGGATACTGCCCTCCCCGGGAACTCTCAGGCTCCTGGGATGGGACTTACTAGGTCCACGTCGGGGCGGCTGGGTGCCACCTGAGGCCACCTCGGCTTGGCTCCGTCCACTGTGGCGTGGCTGGGACCTGTAGTGCCTGGGTTATGTGACACGGGTGTGACCTGGTGACGGCATGTGGGATGGGCGTGCGTAACTCATGTCAGCGGTGTGCACGTGCACGCCGGAGGGCAGCGCGGAGCACGCTCTGTACGCACTGAGCCGGCAGAGCCTAACCCGCCCAGACTTCCTAACCACCTGGGAACCGGCAGCCATCAGACCCCGGGGACGAGGGGAAGGCGCGCGCGCGGTGGGGGAGGCGCTTCTCCAGGCCTGGTCTTGACCCGTCCTCTCCCCCAAGGTGCCATCTTTGAGGAGAACGCAGCCAAGGACGACAGAGTGTTCCAGCTGGCTGTTTCCGACCTGAGCCTCAACGATGATATCCTGCAGAGTGAGAAGATCACCTACTCCATCAAGGTCATCGAGGCCAACAACCCGTTCCAGGCCGTGCAGGAAGGTGAGTGGCCGCTGTGCCCACGGCTCGCTGGGCCGCGCGGCCTGGACTCGCAGCGGCGACCGGCTCGGCTGCGCGGGCTAGGAGACTGAGGTGCAACCTGCGGTGGCGCACCTTCCTAGGCCCAGGCCGGCAGCGGCGCCTGGACTGCTGCGTGCGGAGGGGCTCTCGGACTCCGCTCTTTTCTGGCCTGGCAGGCGCGCGTGTGCGCTCCGCGCTCGCCGCGCAGGCGTGCGTGGCTCGGGGCGGTCTTTGTAGCTGGGGTGTTTGCGGGTGGGCGTGTCTGCGTGCCAGTTACCTGTGTGGAGCACGCCCGCCCGCCCGGTTCTTGGTGCGCCCGGGGTCTTCCTTGCCTGGAGCCGACGAGCGCCCAGCAGCCCGCGCCCGCATCGTCTGCCCTCTCCGGAGCGAGACTCGACTGGCGCCCTTCCGCGGCTCCGGGCCCCCCAGTTAGCTTCGGCCCTGCTTCGCCGCTGCGCTCCTCCTCCATCCAGGTTTGAACAGCCGGTTTCTCTCTCGCTGCCCACAAGGCGGGCGGAGGCGCCACCGCCTGGGCCGGAGGTGGGCGCTGTTTGCACAGGAAAGGAGCAGAGCTAGGCCGGGCCGGGCTGCGGGGAAATCCTTACTCGCCGTCTGCAGAGACTGAGGGGAAGGGCAGGCAGCCCCGGCAACAGGTATGCGGCGTGGGCGTCAGTGACCCAGCTGCCTCCCGCGCGCCTCGGCTCCCCAGGCGGCTCTCAAGGCTCCTCTCTGCCCCTGACGCAGGCCAGCGCGGGTCCCATTTCCTCCCGGTTTGCCTTCCTCCGCACACGGCCTGTGGGTTTGACTCTGAGACCGGCGCCCTGGAGCGCTGAGCGTAGAGGGGCATAGCCCCAGGAGACAGGGATTTTTTGCAGAAGGGACAGGGCCCTGGGTGCAGGGAGGAGGCGGCTGGCTGAGGGCTTGGGCCCAGCAGTCTCTAAAGCAGCAGACCAGACTCAGAAGTGCCTGCAGCCGCCCTGTCTTACCCATTGCCTGCCGTTTCCGGGAAGGCTGGTCTGAGTTCGAAAGGTCAAGGCTGTTTGGTGCCCGACGGAAGTCCTCGGCGGGCCTCCTGTTCTTGGCTGCAGCAGAAGTGAGCTGTGGTCCCAGCTCTGAGGAAGGGACCACCTTGGTGTGGGGTCTGAAGGCCCCAGGGTGCCTGGGAGGGTTTGTACAAGCCCAGAGTCTGAGTATTTTTGTTTGCAGGGAGTGGGGTGGTGCTCGGACAGGCGGTGCTGGGATCTGCTGCTTGCAGCTTGGCCTCGCCAGCTGTCCTTAGAGATATGGGCAGGAGGCGCTCCCGGGCTTCTATGGGGTCTGGTCGTGGCCCAGCAGCAGTCTCTAGAATGTCCCCGCGTCCCCGGGCTGCTTTTACGTGTGTCCTCAGTGCAACTCCTTGCCGATGTCCAGCCAGGCGAGAGGGAGCGACACTAACTGGAGTGGAGCTCTGGGTGACGCCGGTTTCTCTGGTGACGCGTCGCCATTTCCCAGCACTTCCTCGACGCTGTCCCCACACACCTTGTCTCTGCGTCCATTCTTTGTGTGGGGGAGCTGAAGGCACGGTCTGCACGTGCATTCTTCCAGCACGCAGGAGTCGCAGGTGTGGCGGGGACCCTGCCGGTGTGGCACAGCTGGGCAACATCCTTCCACTGACCTGTCTTGCTTGCTTGCTTCTCTGGAGTCCCCCTCTGCGGAGTTGAGTACGCCATGGGCATTCCTCTCCCCCTGGTGAAGCCCACACAGCAAGCAGCTCCTTTGGGAGAGGAGAAGGTGATCTCTCTGGGTTACCATGGCAGGCAGGTAGCACCTGTGGTTGGAGTGGGCAGCCTGTCCTCTGGGGCCCCGGGCTGTGGGGCCTGCAGGGGTCATCTCTGTTCAAAGGAGCAGCTGTCACACGGCTTCGGCGATTTTACCGTTTGGGAGTGACAAATGTTGTGGAAGTGCCGATTTGTTTTTAAAAGAGGAACCCCAAGTGTGGGCTGTTGCTTCAGTGTAAAATTTTGACTGTGATTAACTCATGAAACAATTTCAGCAACCCAAACAAAACATAGCTGGGGGCTATTCAGACTTCAGCCTCCTTGAAAGCCCTCCTCCCCCCACCCCTGGGGGGCTTTTCTGGTCAACATCCTGCTTTTCTGGGTGCTGTGTGTCATTGGTACAACTGGAAAGTGTCCGAGGCTTCAGGGGTGGTGGGTTGACAGGGTCTTACACTGGGTGATGGTGAAAGTTTCCGCACAGTTGAAACCACGGAGTAGTGACAGCGTCCGGGTTTGGAGACGCTGGTCAGGTTTTAAAGCCCATGCGTGGACATACCTTACGATGCCAAGGGCAGAAACCCACAGTATTAGCTCATGGCCTTGTGTAGCCTGTGGGTGCCTGTAGGGGAAGGGAGGGGCTGGTCCCTGGAGGGCCTCTGGGAAGGGCAGAACACAGCTGAGAATCCCCAAGCTTTGCCTGGGGCTCTGTGAGCAGGTGCTCAGCTCCCTGGGTATCCGTCTGTATGGTGGCCTTGTCCCCTGCGTGGTGGTTGGATGCTTTGTCCCCTGGGCCCGGACATTCACTGCAGTGGGACAGAGGTGGTACATTGCAGTGTAGGGAGAGGCTGGGCAGACTGGAGTCCTCACTGCGTGGGGACTCTGGGGGGATCTCCATCCTGTCTCAGATCTGTTAAAAGGGAATAATGGCAGTACTGGCCTCACAGGATTATCGTGAGCATTCAATGGGACGAGACATGTGTCAGTTGCTTGTGGAGGGCCAGCGGTGGGTGTTCAGGAACCGCCAGTTCCCTCCCTGTCCCTTGACCCAGCTCTGAATCCAGCTCAGCTTGTCTTAAGGCTGTTGGTATTTGCAGCTCTGTCATTTCTTAAGCCAGTGGATTCCTTGAGAGAGGACCCCACCTGACCTCTTCATTTTTAGCTTTTGCTTTCCCCTCCCCAATTATAAAAGCAATGCATTGCTACGATGAACATGTATTACGTTAAAAATCCAGAAATGAACAGGGTGGTGGGTGCCTATTGTATACAACAAGGAAGGTGCCGCAGCATCAAGGAGCAGAACAGAACTGTTCTGAATTCTACCATTGTGTTTCCTTCCAGTCTTTCTTTCCCTCCCATTGTGGCTGATAAGCCCCTATCCTGTTCAGTTGTATTTGCTGCTTTTGTTCGCTTACTAAGCGTTGACTGTTTCTGAAACCCCTGTGAGCTACTTGTAAACATTACTTTTAGTGGCTGTGTGTATATTTCAGTGTTCCAAAGCTACCTTTTTTTTTTTTTGGTAAAATAAGATCATTTATGCTGAGACCTGCAGAATTAAGTTATTACTGAAAAAACTGAATTGTAGTTGGCTAGGTTGGTCCTGCTCTGACTTCTGCGGGCAGGTACACATTGCTTAAAACACGTTCCTCTGGGACAGTTGGTCAGTTTATGTGAAAGAATGAATCACTTTTTAAAAAAGCATTTATTTATTTGAAAGGCAGACTGTCAGAGAGTGGGGGAGATGGAGAGAGAGAGACCTTCCTTCTGCTGGTTCACTCCCCAAATGGCCGCAACACTCAAGGCTGGGCCAGCAGCCAGGAATTCCATCCTGGTCTCTCACGTGGGTGGGGCAGGGGCCCAAGCACTTGGGCCATCCTCCACTACTTTCCCAGGTTGCATCAGCAGGGACCTGGATTGGAAGCAGAGCAGCCAGGGCTCGAACCTACTGTTGTCACCAGGTTGACTCCATGAATCACATTTAATAGGTTTTGATGAGGGTTGAAAAAGTTCATGGAAAGAGTGTGCAATGAAACAATTCTGCATGAAAAATTTTTTTTATTTGACAGGCAGAGTTAGAGAGAGAGAGAGAGAGAGAGAGAGAGAGAGAGAGAAAAGTCTTCCTTCCGTTGGTTCAGCCCCCAAATGGCCGCCACGGTCCGTGCTGCACCAATCCGAAGCCAGGAGCCATGTGCTTCCTCCTGGTCTCCCATGAGGGTGCAGGGCCCAAGCACTTGGGCCATCCTCTACTGCACTCCCAGGCCACAGCAGAGAGCTGGACTGGAAGAGGAGCAACCGGGACTAGAACCTGGTGCCTATATGGGATGCCAGCGCCGCAGGCAGAGGATTAACCAAGTGAGCTACGGCGCTGGCCTTCTGCATGAATTTTGAAAAAATGTTTTTAAATCTTTTTTTTTTTATGTTGACATGATAGTGACACAAGGAGAACAGTTTCAGTGTAGTTTATAGTTGCAATTCCAAGAATATAATGATATCCCCGTCCTTCTTCCCTCCCTAAGTGTTTTGCACCAAAACAAACTGATCTTTTAATGCCATGAACTTTTGGGAGCCCTCTCGGAGTGGCAGAGCAAGAGCACTTAGATTCTAAAAAGTGGCAGCCTGGATTTAACTGGCAAAGTCCCTGTTAGCAATTACTGAAAATTAGCGTTTTCGATATAAGACGAGATACTAAGTTGTATACAAAACTCGCATCTTCTTAAAGCCCATGCGGGTAGAAGATTGTATAAATGCGGAGAAGAGCCGGCTGAGCACGAGCCTCTCCCAGCGTTACCTGTTCCTGGGAGTCAAGATGGGTGTGCTGTCATAGCGTGGAGCGATTGCAGTTTAGGGAAGAGGCAGAAAAAAGGAACAGGTGTGAGGCAGGACTCCCCCAAGTTACCATAAGCGCAGCAGTGTTGTAGGAAGACAGGGTAAGAATTACCCAAGTGTCGCCGCTGTTCACATCAAACCCTGAAGGCATGGCATAAAGTGCGCAGGACGCACAGGGAGCAGGCAGGTGCCCTTGTGAAGGTCCTGGTCAGTTTATGTCTGTCGGTCGCCTCTTAGGTCAGCGTGCCCCGCATTTGCCGTGCAGGCGTTTCAGTCTTCTGCGGGAGGCCTCTCTCCTTGCTCTCTGATGCCTTTCTGTTCCTTCCTTGGCCTCCGATTGCAAGTACAGGTCCCACACAATCTCTGCCTTTGCTAAGTGTGACGGTTGTGTTGTGGCCACCATTGCCATCCACTCAGCTCATGATGCAAATCTGAGTGCCCGCGAGTCACTCGACAGCTCTGCAGATCAGAAGGCTGACACGCACCTCGCAGCACTAAAGCCAAGGAGTTGGCAGGGCAGGCACCTACTGGAGACACTGGGGTGGGCTGGCCTCCTGGCCTTCCCCAGCTGCCCTGAGGCTGCTGACCCCTGCCCCAGCTTCCCAGCCTGCTGTGGTGGCTTGGGCCCTTCTCATGGTCACAGCTCATTCGATCTCCCAGGGACCCCCTGTGATTGTATTGGGCCTGCCTGGGTGATCTAGAACGATCTCCTTGCTGATTTCCAACCTCAGTTCTGTGTTGCCACGTAGAACATCATGGTCACGGCCCTGGGAATTGGAACCCGGGGCCTCTTGAGGACCAATCGTCTGCTCCCACACTAGCACACCTGCCCGTGCCCGTTGTAGCCTGGGTGTGTGGTGGCCTGCACTTTCTCTCCCCCTTGAGTCTCTCCCCCATGGTTTGCTGCACTCTCCGCTGCTGGGTGGCATCCTCTCGGCTTCGCCAGGCCTGGTGGAGGGGCTTGGGACGGATGGCCATGTTGCTGTTTCTTGTGGCCTCACTGGGGAGGCGTCACACTGCAAGCTTGCTGGCCTGCACACACATGCACGCGTTCTCAGACCACCCGTTGGCTTCCTTCCCCAGGCCTGGAAGGTGTCCGTCTGTCCGGCCCCTCCTGGAGGAAGCTGCTGTGCGAGGGCAGACCTGGAAGCTTGTGTTGCCACGTGGGTCTGTGTGGTCTCCTTTTCTGCCTGGGCAGGCTCTCCCTCGGCATCTCACCCTCTGAGCCCCTGCCCTGTGCCCACTCGTGGCCCCGGTTGAGCTCCGTCTTGCTTTGCTGTGCTGTGTCCCACAGAGCTCTCCTCTTCCTGACCTCTCGGGGGCTGCTGTTAGTGATGTTTCCAGCAGGAAGTTGGCTGTGGATGAGGCTGCAGCCACTGTTGGCTCCTCAGTGTTTGGCTGGGGACGGAAGACCGTCTGTCCCCTCTGTGGAGTCCCTACAGGCTGGGGACTGTAGCCTGTCCCCGCTGAACTCGTGACTTCAGGGTTCTCCTTTGGTCTGGGGTCCCTCCTGTTCACGTGCACACACCTGCATATGATGGAACAAGGGGTCTGTCAGAGCCCCGCCTCTGAGAACTCACACACACATACACACACACGTGTGTGCAGGCAGATATATGAGCACGCCCCTGTGCACACGTGCACACACACCTGCATATGATGGAACAAGGGGTCTGTCGGAGCCCCGCCTCTGAGAACTCACACACACACACACATACACACACACATACGTGTGCAGGCATACATGTGAGCACGCCCATGTATACACGTGCACATGTATACATACCTGCATATGGTGGAACAAGGGGTCTGTCGGAGCCCCGCCTCTGAGAACTCACACACACACACACACATATACGTGTGCAGGCATACATGTGAGCACGCCCCTGTGCACACGCACACATGCACACATGCTACCGTTTTATAAACTCCTGCCCTACTCCCATCCTCCAGTTTTGTGAGGGACCTCGGTTCGGCGTTCCTGTTGTCCCAGCCTTGGCAGGGAGCACACGAGCACCCACCGAGCCCAGTGTGTGAGGAAGCCTTGAGTCTGGTGCGACACTTGTTCCCCTCGATGCAGCTGCACTGCTGCCACTCCCGGGCCGTTGACGCGGGGACTCTAACCACCTTCTGCCTTAGGAGCAAGTTGGGGCCGTTACTCCAGGTTTCTCTTGGAGGCCGGCTTAGCGCTCGCAGCCTCAGTCTTTCCAAATTCTTGGAGCTGCCAGGTCAAAGTCCCCCGGCCTTGTCCCCTCCAGAAGCTGTCTCCCGCCTCCCCTTGGCATCGTGTAAGATCATGGAGCATTTTGTCCACACCGCGTCTTCCCAAGCCATCTGAGACCCGGTTTGATGCCTGGGCGCCACCCTCCTTGGGCTTGCTGACCCAGAACTGTGGCTGTCTGGCCCTCGCCTTTGTGCTGGCCCTGGGACATCCTGTTATGTGTGTCGGGGTTGGCCAAGTCACGTGCAGCGGTAAAGAACACTCCCTGAGCTCAGTGGCTTCCCAGGACCACCGCTGACTTCCTGCACCTGCTGTCTACCATGCATGGGTCAGCTGGCTTCGGGCCTTGTGGTCACAGAGCTTGGCTGTTTCCAGTCACTGTGCCAGAGAGGGAGAGGGCTGGGGGTGGGGGCCCAGCCTGCTCATGGCCCAAGTCACCTCTGCTGTGACCGACTGCCCCAAGCCAGTCATGTGGCCCCAGCCGGTCCTAGGGCACCAAGGGAGCACAGTCCTACTATGTGCTCTGAGCTGGGAGACCTGGAAGTACTTGGTGAATATCACAACTGTCCGCTTCCTATTGGTGTCAGAATAGCCCTCCTGTTTCCTTAGTGACTTGCAAAGCAACAGCAGCGACAGCGGATGGAAAGGTTGGGTGTGGGGTCCTGGCCCACCCCCCACCCACGGTGCTCACCATTCCCTCTGGGCTTTCGCTTCCTGGTCCTCATGCCTGAACCTCAGGGCAGGCCTTTGGGGTGATGGGAGGCCAGAAGCCTGGCCCCCGCCTGGACAGCATGAACTGCCATCTCTCCTTGCCCCTGGATCTGCCAGTGCTGTGTTCGATTAACCAGGGTTGGGCAGGGCCCAGCTCTCAGCCTGGAGTTTGCTGAGCAGAGAGGTGGGGTCAGGGGCTGCAGAAGGGTCTTAGGGACGTGTTGGCCAAAGGATTCACAATTGTGGCCAAGCGCACGGACTAAGGTCAGGAGCTCCGTTGTCCAGGGTGGGGCTGGGTAACCTTGGAAGGTGCTCAGAGAGTGGGCATTAAGTGTTCTCGATGCAGGAAATGTTAACTCTGCAGGTAATGCATTTGTTAAGTAGCTACATTTAACCTCTGCACAGCATACATAGGCCTTATGCTGTGCCTTATAAACGCCCAGGGGTTTATATATCGACACAATTAGTTTGAGAGAAAAAAGAAAGAAAATGGCGAGTTCCAGGCCTGGTGGCCCTGGGCCAGCACCCGCGACCCCCTCCTTGTCCCTAGCTGGCTTGTGGCAAGTCTGCACTTTGCGTGGCCTCAGCCCTCATGGCCTGCAGCGGGCTGGGGCACACTGTTCGTCTCTGCCCTGGCTGGCCCGTGACAATCCCTCTCCCGGGGGCGCTGGCCTTGGTCAGTGGCTTTGGGTCCAGTATCCCGTCAGCTGGCTTGCCCGAGACTTCCCTCCCTGCCTGTAAACAACCCAGCTTCCTGGCTGATGGCCGTGGGCGAGAAGAGGAGGATCTGAGTTCCCCCTGCTGGACCCGAAGCAGGGCCCCGTGGCTGGGTGTGACCGTGTGGCCTCAGCAGCTGAGGGAGGCAACAGGCTCCGGGGGGGGGGGGGGAGGTAGGGTGGGGGAGGGGGAGCTCCTAGTTGGGTGCCCAGGGGCGTCCCTCCAACAGATCAGGGACGTGCGGCCCTGGCTGACCCCGTCTGTCCAGTTTAGCTCCCTTATACCAGTCTTTCCCCAGACCCTAGCCGGGCAGCCAGACACTGTGGCTGTCTCTCCACCTGCCCCGCGCCTGTCCTCGTCCTTGCTCAGCTTGGCTCTTCCCTACCCGTCTGCCTGAGAAGACAGGGTGCCGAGGAGCTGAGCTGGGGGGCAGGGGTCCTGTCGCTCTCCCTCAGGCAGCCTGAGGCTCCCGTCCCCCTGTAACCTCGCAGTGACAGCACAGGGGAGATGCACTGACAAGCCCCGCCCCGGGCAGAGCACTGGGCAGTTGCTGGGAAAGTGGCAGGGGTGGTGGTTATGTGCCTGGCCCCAGTGCTCCCCAGGGGGGCCCTGGCCACCTCCCACTTCCCGCCCTGGCTGGGCTGCCAATGGGTGCAGCTCCGAGTCGAGCCCCAGTCTTTCTGGGTGTCTCGGGAGAAGCAGGAGGGGGAGTTAGGATTGTGAGTGGGCTCATACGGAGCCTGCTGGGCGCCATCTGTGCAGGCCAGGGCTCCGGGCACCTGCTGCGTGTTACTGTGCGCTGTTTCAATATGGGCGGCCTGGCCCCGCCCCATGGCCCGTTTGGTGGGGAGGCTGGGCTGGGTTTGGGCTCGGTCCGGGCTCTGGGGCCTGGGAAGGGCCAGCTGCCTTCCCTAAGCGTCAGTGTCGGGGGCGTGGGCGAGTGGCCGGGGCCTGGCCTGGAAGGGCGACTCCTTGCTACCCACTTTTCTTCAAGCTCCTGCTCCGTGCCCTGGAGAGGTAGGGACTCGCGGTCTTGCCTCGGCTCCGCCCCTGCCCTGGGGCTGTGGGCTCTGTCCATCTTTCTATCTGTGCGATGGAGGGGCTCCCTCTGGCCTCTGCTTTGAGACCTGCCCTGAGCTTTGCCTGAGCTCGTCTCGACAGCGCCCTTCTTTCTCAGGTGGCTCTGATGTGGCCTGGCTCCAGGGCTGGTGCCACCACCTCTGTCCAAATGCTGCTTCTCTTTAGTCCAGGGTAGCTCCAACCTTCCTTCCCTGGGGGGCTGCCAGGGCACCTGCCCTCACTCACCTCTCCCACAGGGCTCTGGTAGCCCAAACAGCTTAGTAGGTTGCCCTCCAGAGGGTTGTTTCTCCTTCCCAGCCTCCAGCCAGTCCTGACCTCAGAACTGCTCAGCAGGCTGGGCCCAGGCCTCATCCCCTCGGCCCAGCTTCCCAGCCTGCCTTGTGCCGTGACTCGGGTCTCTGAGCAGCACCCACGGGGCTCTGGGTTGCACCTGCTGCTGTGGTTCTGCACCTGACACAGTCCTGCGCTGTCTTCTGTGAGTCTAGGGAACTGCAGGGTGCTGGAGTCTGCTGGGGGCCTGCAGCCGTGCCGGTGGATCCTCCTGCGGTGTAGAAGCCCCGTGGGTCCCTGGGGCCAGTCTAGGAATGGGGCAGCTCTGTCTGCTCTGGCTCCTGCAGTTGCCCGTTAGAAAGCAGAGGCATCTGCTGATAGCTGGGGTCTGTTGGCACACTGTGCCCGGGGCCGTCTGTGCACCGTTTAGGACGACTCCAGGCAGCGCAGGCGCCTGGCACAGAGAGCAAAGTGTGGCATGGGTGGCCCAGGAGCTGTGAAGGGTTGGCAGCCAAGTGGATGCTCTCCTTCCCTTCCTCTCTGGCCTCTGTCCCATTCTTGCCACCTCTCCAGCTTGGCCTGGACCCCTGAGGTCGTGTTCTAACTGTTTCCTGCCTCTACCATCCCTCCAGAGCCCTGACCGGGCAGCAGCCAGATACTCTGCAAAAACTCAATCTAACCACTTCCTCTCCTGCTGAAAACCTCCAGTAGCTCCCACTGCACTACAACTAAAGTCCAGACCCCTCGCCAGGACCTGCAGTGCCCTGACGAGGCCTGGCTGTGCCTGCCTCCCAGCTGCTGTTCCTCTTGACCTCACTGCTCAGGCTGTGTTGGCCTTTTTGCTGTTTCTCCAACAGGCCAAGCCATGCACCTACCCCAGGACCTTTGCACAGGCCATTCCTACCATCGGGAAGGCTCTTTGCATGATGAGTTCCTTCTCAACCTTCAGCCGTGTCTCAGATCTTACTTCCCTAGAGAGGTTCCCTTCCCCAAGAGGGGCTCCAGCTCGGGCCCCCATTATTCTCCTTGTCCTTCTTTGTAGGCTTCTGTCTCCAGAAATTAAGTTATTTTTAAAACAATATTTGTTTAAGATTCAGAAAGAGAGAGAGAGAGGGAGAGAGAAAGCTCGCTGCTGGTTCATTCTCCAGACAGCTCACGATGACTGGGGCGGAGCTGTCACTGCTGCCTGCCAGGGTTTGCGTGCGCTGGAAACTGGAGTCAGGAACGGAACCCTGGTACTCCGATGGGAGCTCTTAACCACCAGGCCAAACACCTGCCCCTGTGCCCCTGTGTTACTAATGCACTTTTTGAGAGCCTCAGCTCTGAAGGCATGGAGACGGATCTGTTCACTGCTATGTCACAGTAACAGGTGCTCGGTGAGAGTGTCCAGATGGACAGACAGACAGATAGACAGACGGCTCTCCGCAGCCAGTGAGCTGCTGCCTGGGATCCTGCCTTCATGCCCAAGCCCACTTAGGGGCGTGGCACATGGCCTTGCTGCAGCCCAGGGGTCTTGGGTGCTGGCCCTTCCTCCTGGGCAGCATCTGGTGCAGTGGGGATGTTGCCGCCACTCATGGGCAGGGGTGGGTTGTGTGGGAGGGGGCCTTGCTGGGGAACCAGAAGCTGCCCTGGGCTGCAGGTGCCGTGCTCAGCCTGTGTGCCTGGACCCGGGTCCCCAGGGCCCTCTCTCATCTGGGAATTCTCTGCTGGACTTGGGAGCCTCAGCCTGCGAGAGTGTGGAATGGGACTGGGGTCCTGGCCGCTGCCTCTTCTGGGCTGGGGCAGGAGTGGGGGGTCCCTGGTGACTGCGGGTGTGGGGCCAGCGGGCCTGGCAGCTTAGCGTGGCAGGGGTGGGGGTACTCCCCCCAGTTCTCCCAGGGCCTGCTCAGGGGTGCTCTGGGAACCCGAGAACAGTGCCCGTGTACGGAGACCTCGCCTGCCGCTGCCGCCGCTGCCGCCACTGCCGCGTGAGCCTCCGAGGAAGCAGGAGTGGGGTTTCTCCTGCCGAGCGGGGGGGCTGCCGGCCTTTGAAGCTCTGCTGTTGTTCATGATCAAAACCTCATCAGGGGAAGCCTGCGTGAGCGCAGCACGCGGCTTGGGTCTGTGTCAGGGTACTTAGCTCCTGCCAAGAAAATTAGCATCATTAAAGGGAGGAGAGCAGGGTGAGGCTCGGCACCCACTGGCCAGTCCTGACGGCTGCTACCTGCTACGGGGCGCTCCTGGCTGTGG
Organism: Lepus europaeus; assembly: GCF_033115175.1. Lineage (NCBI taxonomy): Eukaryota > Metazoa > Chordata > Mammalia > Lagomorpha > Leporidae > Lepus > Lepus europaeus. The sequence continues at coordinate 76,136,457 of NC_084843.1, read as the reverse complement.
GGCCTGGCCCCTGGCCCGGGTGTGGCAGGGGCGTGGTCTGCGTGTGGACCTGCTGCCACCCAGCCAGAGCCCCTTGCATCTTCTGTCACACCTGTGGCTCCCGGGCCTGCAAGGTGCTGCTTGTGCTGGGCACTCTAGCTTCGGGGCCCCCTAGGGAGGTGCTGGGAGGGCCCCGGGGGACCTAGGGAAGGTGGCTGAGCTGTGTCGCCCCCTGAGGGCTCCTGCCTGGCGTCACCTGGGAGGAAGTTGTCTCCTGCCTGTGTGTTGGGACGGAAGTCAGATGGTCTGCAGGGAAACGTGCTGTAGGCCCATTGTTGCTGCCATGTGTGTCCTGGCAGTTGGAAACCCACCTGCTGGCCTAAACAACACCGGGGTCCAGGCTACAGGATATTAGGCTGTGTGATAGAGGAGACCAGAGGTTGTGAACTTCAGGCATGGCTGGATCCAGGGGCTCTAGACCCCACCCTCCCCTAGGTGGGCTTTCTACTCAGACCAGTCGCAGCCCTTCCCCATTAACAAGCGTCTCACGGGAGTCCCAGGATTGCTGCTCATTGGCCTGGCTCGGCGACAGATTGGCTCCTCCCGGCACCAATCCTGGGGCAAGGGAGTGCAGGAGCCTGACTGCCCAGGTCTGGAGGCCGGCCCCAGCCCCTGCGCTGAGAGGTCACCCGAGGAAGAGAAGGGGGATCTTGCCTGAGGCGCAGCAGTGTGGCCTCACCAGGATGCACCCTGAGCCTGGGGCTTCACAGCACGTGCAGACAGGATGTCCCCTCCCGGTGCCGACGTGAATCTTCTCTGTGCTGCAGGCAGGGTTAGGAGGGGGAGGGCCTGGCTCCATCTGGGTATAGGCAGTTAGCGAGTGCACCTGCTGGCCTGCAAGCCTGGCATAGGGAAGTGTGGAGCCCACAATGTGGGCAGCAGCTGGGGGAGGGGCACCTGGTTCCTGAGAGTCCCTGTGGGTGTGGGACCACCTGACCTCTCCTGCCCTCCCAGGTTGCACAGGAGCCAGGGCCTGGTGCCCAGGTGCTGGAGCTGCTCCCTGGGCACCCACAGCTCCTGGGTAGCAGCAGGAGCCCCTCATGCTGGGCCCTGTTCCCACCTTCCCATGCGTGTTGTTGCAGGAAAGGGGTGTCTGGACATCACACACTGGACCTGCTGCGATCCACACCCTCGCCGTGGCCATGGCCTTCCCCACCATGAGGGTTTTTGCAGTCCCCAACACGCACCATGGGCTGAGATCTCCACTCCCTCCAGCTGGGCACCTCTGTGGGTTCCTAGGCACAGTGAAGGAATGAGGGCTGGCAGCCTGGCACCTGGGCTCACCCCTGCTTGGGGCAGCCTCTGTTGGTTCTTTGGCCTGGCAGTGACCCTGCTAGGGCTGCTGTGGTCCCCGGATGCTAGGCTGCCTTAGTGGCCAGGACCTGGCTCCTGCCACCACCTGGGCAGTGGCTGCCCTGCACTGGATGAGTAATTAAATAGAATTCCTCCACCTGGGCCCTGCCTCATCTTGTTAAGAGACCCCCCCCGAACCCCGACTGCTGGCTTTGGGGGGCTGGCCTTGGGCCCAGGCCCCGCCCAGCTTCCTGCAGTCCCAGGACCGGGCAGGGGCAAGGCGGGAGCAGCTCAGCTGGTCACCGTCAGTCCTCACTTAATCCGTTCTGGTTTGCTGGACTTAATTACTCCGAAACGATGAGGCTCAGCTGTAGGAAGTGGGTGGTGGTCGCGGAAGTATGTGAGCCTCCCTCGGGACTTGAGGTGGCTGGGCCTATGAGGACAGTGTCCGGCCTGGCAGGGACCACTCTCTGAGACTGCCCTGGTGGCCATATCCAGCAGCCGGTGAGGATGTGGCCCCTCCCGGCTGCCCACTCTGCTTTGCCATGGGTGTGGCGGGGACAGAGATGCACGCTAAGAGTGTAACTTGTGTTACAATGGAAGGGAGAGGCCCAGGGGCTGTGGGAGCACAGAGACGGTGCTTAACCTAGCCTGGGTTTCGAGGCAACCAGGGGAGGCTTCCTGGAGGAAGTGGTGTATTCCAGAGTATGACTCTGGGTGAATTATTGCATGTTGAACAGGGGTTGGGCAAGCGAAGACAGGGAGGCAGACACTGCAGGTGCTGGGGTGACTTGAGCCAAGGTTCAAGGGCATGGAATGGAAGGGTCCATGGTGACTGTGAGCTGTCCAGAGTTGCTGGTGGACCTGACAAGGTCTGCAGAGACCTAGGGATGTCCCCTCCTGGCAGAGGTGGCTCAGGCACTGGGGACAGAGCCCCCTGGACCCTGGATGAGCCTGGACACCTGGAGCTAGGCCTGGAACTGTGGGAGGAGAGGCCCTGGGGTTAGGGGACACTTAAGAGGACAATGAGCCCCCTAGCCTCCAATCCTGCAGGCCTCCGCTCCAGCCTTGGCTGTGGGCATCGCAGACAGGGAGCAGCTATCCTTGGAGGGCTCTGGATCCCATCCCCAGCTCCCCTGCCCACACCTGCGTGGTTTCCGTGGGCTGTCCGGTGACACCCTGGCTCCCACTGCCAGGGGTGCCCGAGGCCTGCTGGTGTGTCTGGTGCACCACTCTCAGAGTCATTCAACACTGGGCTCCTGCCCTTTGTTAGAGGGCCAGGGTCGCGGCCAACGGCTCAGCGCCCACCCAGAGCTTAGGGATTGGTTGCAATTTGCTGGACTTGGGAAGGGCAGCAGTGGGCAAGCTGTGCGCGGTCAGGTCGCTGCCTTAGCCATCTGGGCGTGGACAGGGTGGCTGTCATCCTCCAGCCCACTCTCTACTGGCCAGTAGTCCAAAAGAGCCCACTGCCCAGGATTGCAAACCAGCTCAGCCAGGTTCTCACCTGGGGCCAGCAGGAGGGGGGTGGAGGCGAGGGGCCTCCCAGGGGGACTTGCTCGCAGCTGGTCACCCCAGCACCGGTTCAAGGTGGACCGAGAGGCTGTGACGGGGCTACAGCAGGGTCCAAGATGCAGATCCCTATGAATTTACCAGAATGAGCTCACAGAACTCCAGGTGGCAGCTGCCAGGAACCGTCCCTGTGTGTGGAAGCTACATCCCACCAGGGTGCTGTGGCCCCAAAGGGGGCTGGTGCCCCCACCTGTCCCAGCACCTGATGGCATGGCCGGGATTGTCCCTGCTCCTCCCACAGCTCACTCTGGGGAACATGGAGGCTCCCGACCAGTTCTGGCTGGGATGGGGTAGGGTTGAGGTAGTGGGAAATCCCTGAGTAGCCTTTGACACTGGACAGTCCTCTGGCTGGACTGAGTCCCTCTTCTGCCTCTTATTGTCCTTGTGGCTCTGTGCATGTTTCTACGCCTCAGTTTTCTCATCTGCATAATGGGAATACTCACGTTGGCCTCGAAGGATTACTGGGAGAGTTTGAAAGCTGTGTGTGTGTGTGTGTGTGTGTATAGCATGTGTGCCGTAGGTGCCCGATCAGCCCCTGCCCACTCACCTCCAGCAGACCCAGGCCCCAGCCTCAGGGACTTAGAAGAAGGTCAGTTCCCTGGAGCCCAGGCACCCGTGTCCTATGCGACTTGCCGAGGTAGCGCGCGGAAGTTGCCAGGCCCAGCCAATCAGTGACGGCGCTTCAAGCTGGAGAGGCGGGCTGGCAGGTGGGGGATCGTGGCCCTGTTCTCTGGCGCCTGGTAGATGCTTGGGCAGTAGGGCGCACGGCTGGGAGCTGGCCCTGGCTCGCGTCCCTTGCTGGGAGTGCTTCGTCCCGTGGCTTGCGCCCCCTGCTGGGAGTGCCTCATCTGCTCTTGTGGTAGCGGGGTGTGGTGGAGCAGAGCGGTGTGTGTGTTCTAATTCACAATTTTATGGTAATTTACAAAACCTCCAGATACTGGTTTTCCTGCGGTGGCAGGCAGGCGAGCCCACCGTCTCTTCATAATCGGATTTAAATTGTTTTAATTACACAGCCCATATTCTCCCAGTAACATACCATCGCCGTGAGTTAATGGACTTTGAAATCTTCCTTTGTTCCATACACTGTAGATACAGATTTTTTTTTTTGTTAAATGATTTATTTTGGATAGAGAATTCCTGAAAACTAGGCTGACGATGAGCCCTGGGAGGGTGTGCTAGGTTAAGGGCAGAGGGAATGAATGTCTCCTGGACAGAATTTGGAGCATCTTGGCTCCAAGGTGAGGTGGTGCACGGTGCAGTCAGCAGCAGGAGCTGCCGTGGAAGGTTCCATGTTGTTCCATCAGTGAGGACACCAGGAAGACAGTGCCCACTCTTTCATTCAGACCTTGAACTTGCATGCACTTGCCAGGGGAGTGGACTCTGCCCCCGGTTCCCAGATAGGAGCTCTGCACTGCACTGGGCTTGCGGGCTGGACTCCCAGCACACAGGCCTGCCATGCAGCCCAGGGGAAGCAGAGTGGGCTCCGGGGTGCACCTGCCCTCCCCACTCTGTCCTTGGGGCCTGGCCCAGCCTCACTCAGGCACAGGATCTCGTCCCTGGCCAGCCCTGGGGGTCTCAGCCCCTCCTTGTGGATCCGTTAGGGCCCAGCTGCCCTCTTCACGGGGCAGGGTCATCCCAGGCAGGCCGATGGGGTTGTCGGAGGACTTCCATCCTGATGGCCCCAGGGCAGGTGTGTGTGTGTACGTGTGTAGTGTGTGTGTGTTTTGTATGTATGCATGTGTGTATGTTTTGTGTGTGCGTGTATATGTGCCTCTCAGTGTTGTAGCAGGGTTTCCTCTGTATTCTTATTTATTTATTTGTTTAAGAGGTAGAGTTACAGACAGTGAGAGGGAGAAACAGAGAGAAAGGTCTTCCTTCCGTTGGTTTACTCCCCAGATGGCCACAACGGCCAGAACTGCGCTGATCCAAAGCCAGGAGCCAGGAGCCAGGAGCTTCTTTTGGGTCTCCCATGTGGGTGCAGGGGCCCAAGGACTTGGGCCATCTTCTGCTGCTTTCCCAGGCCACAGCAGAGAGCTGGATGGGAAGAGGAGCAGCTGGAACTAGAACCAGCCCCCATATGGGATGCCGGCGTTGCAAGTGGAGAATTATCCCACTGCGCCATGGCACCGGCCCCTCCTCTGTATCCTGAGGGCACCCTGTCCCCTTTATTCTTATGTTTTAGGCTGCAGCTGCCAGTGAGTTCTGGCCTCGCCTCCCCTTCTCCCAGTCTTCCCTCTGACCCTCCTTTGCTCCCTCTTTCGCTGGTTTTCCCAGCATTCTCCAGGCAGATGGCTTCCAGGAGGTCTAGAAGGCAATGCCTTCTCCCGGGGCAGTGGGTGCTCATTGCACACTCCCAAGAGCACGCCGGCTCCTGCCTGCCCTGGGCTCTCCAGACACGTCCATCATCTGTATGGCGCCTGCCTCGGGAGGACGTGCCCTGCACACTGCCTGCCCCTCCTGTGGGCGCTGGCTCCACTGTGGTGCTTAGGCCTGGGTCCAACGGGCCTGGCTCGCCCTCTGCGTCCCGTCTGTGTGCCTCTCTTTGCCTGTCCCTGGCTTGGCGTTCCACCTCCTGACCGGGCTCCTACTTACAGCAGCGGCACTGCTGTCATAGCTGGGAGGCCCTGTCCACTGCCTGCAGTCCCTGCTCAGAACCATGTCTGCGAGCTCCTGCCTAGCCTGCCCCCAACCCCATGGCGGGTCCCCCGCTCCCGGCACTGCCCCATTGATCTCCATGGCGTGCCTCTTTCTCTACCGTCTTTAGGAGTGCAGGGATTGCTCTCCTGCCCCCCCCCCCCTTCTCCTGCCCTGTGCCTGGCATACACTGATACCCCCAAGCTGTTGCCATACCCCAGGGGAGGACACTGTCCTGTGATCCCCCATATGTATGGCCCCTAGAGGAGCCCTGAGGCCGCCTCCGCTCTGCAGACCCCCAGGCTTCCTCCTCTGCTCCTTCCCTCTCTTGTTCTCATGGGATCTTCAGCACTGCCCCACTGACCCCAGCGCTGCCCAGCAAGGTTGTCCGTCCCTGAGGGCCAGCTCCGGGTCCTTCTCCCTGTGATTCAGCCTCGGGGTGCTGTGGGGACTCCCATCGGGAGCAGCAAGCTCTCTGTGGGGCTAGAGCCAGCGCTCGGGAGTCACCAGGTCCACTCCACAGGGTGACATGTGCTCACCCTCAGCCCTCCTGGTCTGGCCTCTGCCACCCTCAGCCACTTTTCTTGTCTTCTCCTCCCTACTCTGCTTCTCCTCTTCTGCTGTCCCCGGAAGCTCTGGAGACTTCTCTCCGGAGAGCAGAACTCCCGGAGGCTCCTGGGAGATGCCCAGGTGTGGTGCTGCAGGTGGCATTTGGTCACTTGCACAGATGCTCATCGGGGCCAGGCACTGTGTTGGGTGCTGGGCTGCATGGTGGACTTGGCAGGTGCATGGCATGGAGCTGCCTTGGAGTGGAGAGAGAGGGCAGGAGACAGCGCTCAGGAGGCTGGCTGTCTGGATCTGAACCCCTTACTTAGGCTCATCTGAGGGATAAACTCAGAAGCTGCCACCCTGGGTATTTGTGTCAATTGAAATGGGAACAGGATGTAGCATGGCTGGCTTCCTCTTCCTCCCCAGCACACATCAGGGCAGCATGCATGTGCCAAGCACCTACTGTGTGCTGGGCGCTATGACTGCAGGAGAGACTCTGGCTGGCTCTCAGAGCTGCAGGAAATCCCATCGGCAGGGAGTGTGGAGGTCAAGGGGGCGACAAGGTGGGACCTTGGCAAGAGCTGGACCTGGCAACAAGGGACCAGGACATAGTTGGCAGGCTCCGGTGTGAACAGTCCTGGGGCCCGCTGAGACCTTGAGGCTCTCTTGACCAGGACCCTCATCTCCTGTCTCTCTTGACAGGCACTTATGCTGCTGGACTTTGAGGGTTGAGCTGAGCTGGCGAACGGAGAGCAGGAGATGCACCCCTGAGGGTGCTGGGTGGGCGTGATGGCAGTGCCTGTGGCTCAGTGGCCCTCCTGGGAGGGTGGTGCTTGGACCCGACATTGGAGCGACCGGCAGGCTTCCTAAATGAGCATCAGAGAGGGCTACTCAGTTGCATGGGACCCTGCCGTGGTCTAACGGGGACTCAGGGGGAAGTTGTCCCCAGGCTGTGGATTATCTCTTTGTGGCTCCATTTGCCTTCATTTTTTATTTTATTTTTTTTGATCAGACTCCCTCCATGCACGAGTTACTCTGCTTGCTTAGCAAACATGGCAGGGGAGAGAGATAGGGTCCCTAGCCCCTCTCAAAGAGAAGGAGGTGATTGGCTCAGCCTGGGTCATGTGCCATACCTGAATTAACGGTATTACCAAGCACAGGAATATCCTGTTTGGCCCATTCTGAGTTATGTGCCTACCCAAGAACCAATCAGCACCATCAGAGATTGCGGGGAGTCCTTCTGATTGGCCCAGCCTGGGTCATGTACCTATCAAGAACCAATCAGTGCCATCAGGGGTGGAGGGGGTCTTCTGATTGGTTCAGGCGGTATCATGTGCTTATCCAAGAACCCAATCAGTGTTACCAGGGAGTGGTTATTTGAGCAGCCTGAGCCGCTGCCTCACTTCTCCTGGCCAGGTGGAATGGGAAAAAAGTTCCCAAAGGGAAAGAGAAAGGCAGTTAGCAGAATAAGGTGAATGAGTAAGTGTGCTGGCATGGCAGCACCGGGAGCAGCTCCTCCTGGGCAGCTCTGGTCATCTGGTAGCCTGGGCCACCCCTGAAGACGACGGGCGCCTGTATTTCAGGACAGTCCTGTCACCTTTCCAGTGCAGGAGAGGATCTCATCTTTGGGTGTCTCCCAAGACAGGGTGTAGCAGTTGGAGCCCAGGGTGGGTGGAAACCTTTTGCCCTTTCCATGATGATGTCCTTGGAAAAGCCGTGGCCACAGACTCCCTGGGGCACAAGGATCAGAGCCTCTCAGCTCCTGCCTGGGCCAGCTCAGCCCCGTGCAGAGGCGGCACCTGCTCCCGTGCTGCCCGCGCTCAGGTCGGAGGGGCTCATGGGCTCTCTGTCATGTGCGGGATGGGCTGTGCTCCTGATGGCTGGCTTGTGACCAGTCAGTTTGTTGGTCCATCAGTTGGTCAGATACTGGGCCAGACAGTCAGCAGGGCTGTGTGTCAGGATCTTTCTAGAAGTGTGTATGGATGAGTGGGTGACGCTCACATTTTGAAATAACACAACTGTCAGAAAGAATTTATATCCATGTTCCCATGGAGCCAGGCCTAGTTATGACTCTGCGTGTTGCCTCCTGGCAAATGAGGTTTGTCACCTAATCATTGCGTTTTAGTACCTGCTGTGAAAGCCAGCCCCGCAGTGGGCTGGGTGGGGCCTCCACGGGGCTCCGGGCACCTGGGGAATGCTCAGTGGGGAGCTGGGAGGTGTGGGGCTGGTGTGGGTGCCGGGCAGCCTTAGCTGTCACCATGGAGGTGGCCTGGCTGTGGTCACCTGCTCAGATTTCTTTGTCCCTCGAGGAGGCCTTAGCCGGCCAGCACTGGGTGCTGTGCTGCGGCTGCTGCAGGAGCGATGCTGTTCCAGGTGCCCCGCTCATGGCCTGCCCAACTCCTGGATGTCACATTGCTTCCATCCAGTCCACTGTTTGTACTGTGACTTGGAGCTTGCACCTGTTACTGCACTCCCCAGTGGTATCCATGTGTGTGTGTGTCCGTACACATTTGGTTGTCAGCACAGTGAACAAACACCATCTTGGATGAGCTTTGACCTAGAAAGTCTGAGGATCGGCCTCTTAGGAAGGCAACCCAAGGTAGGGTATGATTGACAGCGGCTTGGCCTCCTGTTGTGCACAGCAGGTGTGATGGTCATGTGACTCCCACCCTGTCCTTGGTTGGCAAGGCCCTGGGGGAACCATACTCAGTTGAACCTGGGGGAGGCTCCCTGAAGGCCAGGACTAGGTCAGGTCCATGAATATCCTGTCCCTTTCCAGCCTCGGGGGGCTTCTCTGTCATCTTTGGAGAGGTGGCCGTGGGAAGTGCGAGGGGTTTAGAGGCAGGAAGCTCCAGAATGCTCTCCTAGTGCTCCCCTGCGTGGCCTTTTACTTGGCATCTCTTCCTGTGGCTCCCAGCTGCTTGTCCAGGACTCACCAAGTGTCGGCGTCTGTGTTGGCTGCTTGGGACCCAGCAGTGAAAGGGAGGGACATGGCAAGTTTGTGTCACCGTTTCTCAGCTGGGAACGGCTGTAGTCACTTTCCAGGGCTGGTGAAGAGTGAAATGAAGTGACAGCGTGTCCTTTTTTCTCTTTTTAAAATATTTTATTTATTTATTTGAAAGCCATAGAGAGAGAAGTCTTCCATCTGCTGGTTCACTTCCCTAATGGCCACAAAGGCTGGAGCTGGGCCGATCTGAAGCCAGGAGCCAGGAGCCTCTCCCCGGTCCCCCATGCGGGTGCAGGGGCCCAAGGACTTGGGCCATCTTCTTCTGCTTTCCCAGGCCACAGCAGAGAGCTGGATCGGAAGTGGAGCAGCCGGGACTTGAACCGGTGCCCATATGGGATGCCGGCCCTGTAGGTGGAGGATGTTCTGAATCAAATCTGGCGACTGCAGATTGTGGTGGGAGAGATGGGCTCTGTGGCTGGGTATGTGCGGCCCAACTGGATGCATCTCTTAGAGACGTTGCCACACGTCTCAGTGTATTTAAGGCTCTGAGAAGTCCTGCAGCAAGGAAGCCCCTCGCCTTTTGTGAACTCAGCATTTGCAGGCTCAGTGCAATGTGGTGCTTTTGGCACAGTCCCTGTTAACATCCTGGGTAATTACTGCTCTGCAGAACCCATCTTGGAAATGCCAAGGCAGCATATGTACAACGCCCCACCGAGTGCCGGGCACCTGGGAGGCACTCGGTCACCGTCTGTCTGTCCCCACTGTGGCATCCTGGAGGAGGCCAAGGAACAAGGTGGCCCGGGCTGGCTGCAGATCACCTTGGTAACGCTGACAGTAGCCAGCATGCTCAGGTTTTAATGGCTACAGCCACGAATGTCAAAAAGGAGTTTGATGTTAAAAGGCCAGGAGTGATGTTAAAAGGCCCAGGCTTTGCCAAAACGGGGCTTGGTAAATATTGCAGCAGGATTTGCTGGCTGCTGGGCCCAGCTCCGGGTTGGGCAGGATCTCTGCCAGGAACAGACTGGTAGCAAATGGCTCTTGCTATTCCACACTCCAGTTCTTCATACCAGGACTCGCCGAGTGACAGATTCACCTGCCGCACAGCTGGTTGGCAGGAGACGGCAGTGGGTTTGAAGGGCCTGTATTCGGGAGAAGGGGCTGAGGCCATGGGAGGGCTCTATAGCCCCAGTCCCCATGCCCAGCCTCCCACTCATGGGGCATGTTCAGGGAGCCTGGTTCCTTCTCTGGAACTTGGAGATCATCGCGCCCAGCCCCATTCCATGAAGTAGGAACTGCATATTTCGCCTTGTGTCCCGAGCAACCCAGCAAAGGTGAATGTCAGAATTGGGTTTTGAAGGATGCATAGGAGCTTCTTACGCACACAGTTGAAGAGTAGGGTGTTCAAGGAAGACAGCCCTGCGTGTACCAAGGCAGGGAGGCCTGAGCAAGCCCCACGTGTGCCCCGCACCATGACCAGCAGGGACTGTGTTTGTTACAACCCGACACGTGACAGAGAAACCATCGCACCGGGGACCTGCCTCCTGTGTCCTGTGTGAGCAGGGACTCCAGGAAGGGAGGCACGGTGCGTGCAGACCGCCCCCCCCCCCCCACTCTGGAGAACTACCTCATTCTGTCCTGACAGCCGGCAGCAGCAGCAGCAGTAAATGAGGGAGATGGAACGTGTTATTTTAATTATATACTCTCACCACCTCATTATAATTTTAATTGATATGTGAGCAGGTGCTGTGCTCTTCAAAGCAGTCGAAGGCAAGCATATTCCCCAGCAGAGGGGCACAGGTTGTTCTCCTCATTAGTCAAGCAGGTGGATGGGCTGGAGGGGCTGGCAGGGCGCCGGGGGCTGGGGCCCAGGGCAGGCGGAGGCCCCCTTGGCACGGAGCATGCAGGAGCTGAAGGGCTTTGCCTGGGAGGATTGAGCCTGGCAGGAGAGAGGAGGAGGGGAGTGAGGAGGTGGTGGCTGGCACCCAGTGCGGGGTGGGTTTCAATTCTCCATTCAGCAAGCTTTCCCCGAGAGCTGCACTGGAGCAACCTCCGTGCTCGCTGCGGGGGCTTGCAGAGTGACTCCAGTACCCCCCCTTCTCTCAAAGTGCTCCCAGTCTGGTGCAGGGCTGCGTGGAGGTGGAAATGATTAGTTCGTGGGATAAATGGGAAGCACTTGGGGGAGAGCTCATTCCTCACGGAAGGTTTCCTGCAGGACACTGGAGTTGAGGTTTTGAAGTGTGACTAGGAGTTGGCCAGGTTGCCCAAGGTGAAGGCTAGGAGACGGGTGGGAGACAGCATTCTAACAAGAGGGGGAAGTGCAAGGAGTGGGGTTTGCTGATGCTCTGGCCTGGGAGGAGCTGGTAGAAGACAAGGCTGGAGATTTGAGGAGGGAGTGGACGGCCCTCCCAGGGGTGGGAGTCAGACTTATCAAGTCTCGGGGGGGGAGGGGGCGGATTTGAAGCTGAGGTGATGTCCTCGTCCTGGTGGAAGGGGAGCGGGGGAGGGGGAGGAGCCAGGAGGGCTGTGTGGAGGCAGGCGCAGGTGCATGGAGGCTGGCTTCTGAATGTTGGAGGGTGGGGAGTCAGGGTGAAGGTCAAGTGTGGCCTTGGGCTTTGGGGGAGGCCCCCCTGGAGGTGAGGAAGCCATAGCCCTGGTCAGGCCAGCATAGTCCTGGTCAGGCCAGCGTAGCCCTGGAGTTTGCCGTGTCTGTGGGGCCTCCGGGGTGGGGGAGTAAGACGCCTGTTGGGAGCAGAGGGCGGTCACTGCAGGAAGGTGGGAGAGGGCATCCAGACTGTCAGTCCCCCGGGAGCTGATGGAGCAGGAACCTCTGCTGCATTGAAATCTCAGGGCCATTTGGGGCTGGTGCTGTGGTGTAGCTGATAAAGCTGCCGCCTGCAGTGCCAGCATCCCATATGGGTGCCCGTTTGAGACCCGTTTGCTCTACTTGCGATCCAGCTCCCTGCTAATGTACCTGGAAAGGTAGTGGAGGATGATTCAACCCACATAGGAGACCCGGAGGAAGCTCCAGGTTCCTGGCTTCAGACTGGCCCAGCTCCGGCCGTTGCAGCCATCTGGGGAGTGAGCCAGTAGATGGAAGATTTCTGTCTGTTTCTCTTAACTCTCTGTAACTCTTACTTTCAAATAAATGAATGAATTTTAAGAAAAACAAGAGACCATCTGCCTGCAGATGAGGCTCAGTACGTGCCCGAGGAAACGGCTGGGTAGAAGTGACAGCTGGTTGGGAACCAGGTCTGCTGACCCCACAGCCTGAGCTCTTTCTGCCCTCCCTGCTCCGGGGGACAGTGAGGGTCTGCGTCCCTTCCAGCTCTGCCTGGCGAGGGACACTGGTGAGAATGCCCAGCACTGGGTTGACCCCAGCCCTACCGTTTGCAGAGGTACCGTGGTGGTTTGCAGGGTGGGGGCATTGCCGTGGCACCTGAACTCCCCATTGCTCTTGGCTGTCCAGGCGAATGCTTGGGCTCAGCCTGCAGAGGGTCCCCTCCCCCTGAGTGGGTTGGGGCCTCCAAGGACAGCCGATTCCTATTGGGCGGCTCTGGCTGTGCTCCCTGCCCCACCAGGGGTGTCCAGTGTAGGGGAACTTGGCAGGGGCACCTGGAGAGGCTGCAGGACTCTGAGTGTTAGTGGCGAGGTGGGGGGTGGGGCCAAGCCAGCAGCTCTGCATTGCTGCTCAGCTTCCATCTTCCACACTTCTGCTGTCGCGGGGACCCTGGGGGACACCTGCACACACAGCCTGCCATCCCTCCCGGCCAGCCCTGCTTTCCCTTTCCTTCCTTCCTGCCAGTGGGCACGTGGGCCACCGCCCTGCCTTCCTGGCCCTCCGAGACTGCCCTTGGCCATGGGGCCTTGCAGGTGTGTAATGGGCTTCCTGGACAAGTTGCCCCCTCCTCCCCGGCCCGGTGCTTCTGGCTTATGTTGCCGGGGCAACCCCCTTTTCCCCCTGCACTTGGGCTTGTCGTTCGGGTTGGGGTCTGAGCACAAGACCGTGCCCCAGTTCACTCAGGAACTGAGGACTCAGGAAGCAGACAGATGGTCCTGCCCCGTGGGACTCCTCTTGTGCGGGACATAGGACTCCAGTGTCACACCCGTGACACAGGCCCTGCCAGCTGCCAGCTGCAGAGATGGAGGGTGGGCAGCGGGACGAAGAGCTAAGGCCTGGGAACCTGTCGCTGGAGGGGAGCTCAGGGTGAGGCTGCCGGGCTGGGCCACACCTGGCCTTGCAGATGGCTTCACAGGGGTTGCATGGTGTGGCCGCTGAGCCGTGATGTAGCCCTGTTTGCTTTGTAGGAGGCTGCTTCTGGCTTCTCCAGGAAATACGGGATCTGGGTCTGGGGGTTGAATCCTGAGTTGTCCTCAGCATGGGTAGGGAGGGGACTGGAAGGTTGGGATGAGCAGAGACCACTCCCCCAACTCCCAGGGGCCTTTGCCTCGGGGCTGCTCAGCTGGGCCCTCTGGGTTCTGGCACAGGGCTGGCCAGCACAGGTGCACTGGGTTCACGCTTTGCACATCTCGTTTCTGAGGGGTCGAGGCGGCCTGCAGCTCTCTGTGCTCCCGGGAGGAGTGGCTGCCAGGTATTCACTGAAGATGCTGTGCACCTGCTTCTTGGATTGGTCCCCCAGCCCCTTCAGTCTCAGGCCCTGTACTCATTCGATTGTCAAGTGCCAGACAGTAGAGAGAAACAGACTGGGGTGAGGGCTGGTCCGGGAATATGAGGGGCATGGGCTGGAGGATGCAACATGGCCCCGTGCAAGGTGACCCTGAGTCTGGGTAGTCTGGGGCGTCCAAGTGTGTCCTGGTGCCGGTGGCAGGGGCCTTGCCAGGTGCACGTAGCACTCCAGGGCTCCCTCCTGACCCCAGAGTGAATTCTCGGAATGTGAGAGCGTTCTATAGGAAATCCCTCCCCGTGGGAGAGAGTCAGCAGGGCTGGGAGGGGGTGGGGGAGAGGTATCGAGCCGAGTGGAGGGGGAGGGTGGCCATCTGTGCAGAGAAACGCTTCCTGCATTTTTCTGATTGTCAAAGCAAATATACAGGCCTTCCAGAAAAATTAGGGCGTGCTGAGCAGCACAGGAGAGTGGCTTCAGGACTGGAGAGATAAATGCTGCCGGGAACCCGGCCGAGCAGCGACCCTGCTGCTGCTGGTCCTGGCGTGGGACCCGTCCTCTCTGCGGGCGCCCTCACTTGGCTGAGCACGCACTGGGCACGCACTGGACTTTTACCTTCAGGCTTCAATCCCAACACCTTTATTTCTTCAGCTGTCACAAGCGACAGGACGCAAAGACCTGTCGCCGTACAAGATCTAAGAAAGAGTTAAAAGCAATAAAACCCCTTTCCTTCCTAAGAGGTGAACTGAAATCACGGTCATCCGCCTCTGTGTTTACATGGACGCCCATAATGGGATACAGAGTTTGGCCTTGTTTTCGTGTGTTTTGAATACATAAACAATGCTGACCGTGCATCTTCCTCTGTATCCTGCTTGTAATCGGTTTTCTCCAATATGTCTTGGTGAGCTTGCTGGGCTGTTGCTTCTAAGGCATTTTAAACAGAATCTCATTGCCAGGTTCTCTGTTAAGAGACATTGACCCGATTCCTCTGTTAACAGATATGCAGGTGCTTTCTCTGATTTCACAGTTACACACCAGATGGTGGCGAAAATTCTCGTATCTGCCTCCGAGATATTTTTTATTTTTTTATGATTTATTTATTTATTTGAAAGTCAGAGTTACACACACACACAGAGAAGGAAAGACAGGGAGAGAGAGAGAGAGAGAGAGAGAGGTCTTCCATCGCTGGTTCACTCACCAGTTGGCTGCAATGGCCAGAGCTGTGCTGTTCCAAAGCCAGGAGCCAGGAGCTTCTTCCAGGTCTCTGACATGGGTGTAGGGGCCAAGTCCTTGGGCCATCTTCTACTGCTTTCCCAGGCCACAGCAGAGAGCTGGATGGGAAGTGGAGCACCCGGGACGCGAACTGGCGCCCCTATGGGATGCCAGCACTGCAGGCAGCAGCTTTACCAGCTACACCACAGCCCCAGCCCCAGTGAGAGTTTATCTAGGTGGACTTTAAGATACGGAGCTGCTTGGGCTGAAGAGCACGTGCATTTAAATTGCAAATAAGTTCTCCCAAATTGCTGTGCTGAAAGCCGAGGCAGTTTGCGCTCCAACCTGAGTGTGAGGGGAGCGCCCACTTTTCCCATGTGCCTGCCAACACTTGATATTCTCAGCCTTTTCATTTTTTTTTTTTTGACAGGCAGAGTTAGTGAGAGAGAGAGAGAGAGAGACAAAGAGAAAGGTCTTCTTTCCATTGGTTCACCCCCCAAATGGCCGCTACGGCCGGCGCTGTGCCGATCTGAAGCCAGGAGCCAGGAGCTTCCTCCTGGTCTCCCATGCAGGTGCAGAGCCCAAGCCCTTGGGCCATCCTCCACTGCCTTCCTGGGCCACAGCAGAGAGCTGGACTGGAAGAGGAGCAACCGGGACTAAAACCCGGGTTGCCGGTGCCGCAGGCGGAGGGTTATCCTAGTGAGCCGCGGCGCCGGCCAGCCTTTTCATTTTTGTCAACCTAATGGTTCAGACCAGGTACCTCTTATTATTTTAGTGACTGAGTCTTTTATTCTGCCTCCATAATATATACCTATTGTTAATAAAAATATTATTTGTTCAATGTATCCAAAGAGTTCATTGCAAGCGCAATTAACAATGGCATTCTCCCTCATTAAGTTACAGTTGCTGTTTGTGTCATAAGCCCTATGATGACACTTAGAAATTTTTTTAATTAAAGATTTGTATTTTGTTTAAGAAGCAAAATACACACAGGGAGGCAGGGAGACAGGGAAAGATCTTCCATCCGCTGGTTCACTCCCCAAATGCCTGCAACTGCCCAGGCTGAAGCCAGGAGCCAGGAATTCCATCTGGGTCTCCTGTGTGGATGGGCCATCATCCACTGCCTTCCAGGGTGTGTGTTAGCAGGGAGCTGGATCGGAGGTGGAGGAGCCGGGACTTGAGCCAGGCAGTCCGCCCTGGGATGCACAAGTCCCAAGTGATGGCTTCACCACCGTGCCAAAGCTTCCTTCTCTGGGGATGAAGCTTTTGGAAGAACAATTTATCATCGTCAGTGACATTGCTTGTGAGACTGTTGTCTTCATGGGGATTTGTGGTGCTGTGTGGCTGCTTGTGTACATGTTTTAGTATGCTAGTCCAAGGGTGAGGTCTCCAGCAGTGGGCAGAGTAAAGCCTACCGTTTGACGGCACACTCTGGGAATAATAGCCGGTTACCACTGGGAGGACAGCGAGCCCCAGGGCCCTGTAAACACTGGGATTTCAGGTTGCCTTACCTCCACAGCGAGTGCAGCCTAGCAGCCCTCAACTACAGCATGCGTGGAGGTGTGCACAGCACAAGGTATCGGTTTTCTCAGGGTGAATTAGGAGTACTTTGAAATCAGGTTCTTTTTCAAATGTGCTCTTGCTGAGGGCTCTCGCTTTGCTGGTGGCCTCCTGGGGGACCAGGCTCAGGCTGCTCTCTCTTGCCTCCAATTTAACCCATGGTGTGCCAGCAGCTGTGGCCTGTATGCATGCATTTTTTTGTTACTATAACAAACTACCCAAGCTGACTAAGTTTATAAAGAAAAGAGGTTTCTTTAGCTTACAGTTCTGGAGATGAAAGGGCATCCTGGCAGGAGTGTGTGTGGGAGGAAGATATCACATGTTGAAGTAGGAGGCCAGAGATTCAGAGGTTGGGCTCACTCTTTTTTTTTTTTTTTAAGATTTTATTTATTTATTTATTTGAGAGAGAGAGTTACAGACAGCGAGCGAGCGAGCGAGAGAGAGAGACAGAGACAAAGGTCTTCTATCCACTGGCTCACTCCCCAAATGGCCGCAATAACCAGAGCTGGGCTGATCTGAAGCCAGGAGCCAGGAGCTTCTTCCTGGTCTCCCACGTGGGTGCAGGGGCCCAAGGACTCTACTGCTTTCCCAGGCCATAGCAGAGAGCTGGGTCAAAAGAGGAGCAGCTGAGACTCGAACCGGCGCCCATATGGGATGCCGGCACCACAGGCAGAGGATTAACCTACTGTGCCACGGCACTGGCCTTTGGGCTCATTCTTTAACAGTGTGAGCTCAGAGGTTCGCTGAGAGCTGCTTTAATCCCTTCTGAGAGCAGTGGTCCCAGTGATTTCCCACTAAGCCCTGCCTCTTAAAGTTCCCATCATCTGTGCTGCTGCCACACTAGGGACCAAGCCTTTGTGGGACAGCCGACGCCTGCCACGTTCTGTGTGCCCATGGGACCTCCAGCTCACTGAGCCCTGGAGCCTGGCCCTGTTTGCCTGGTGCAGTGGAGCTCCATTACTCTCTTCTACTGGCCCATCTTTCTTCTCTTGGATGCCCTTTGCCCTGTCTGGGGCTCCAGATTTTTAATTTAGGTCTCATGATCTATTTGAACTGCCTTCTATTTCATTAATCTTTTTCTCTGAATCATCAGGATTTGTCCACTTGGTTCAGACCTCTTTGCCCTTCTTAAAACTTTCAAGCATTTGATTAAGTAAGGAAATGCTTGGAAAATGCATGCAGTTAGAATAATCATGAGCTCCTTGTCACCTGCTGATCAGAACTGGAAAGTCTGTCAGTGACGGGATGCTTTGCGTACCTCGGTTTAATAGGGCCAGAGCTGCCATCGTCACAGTGCCGACAGCTGCCGTCCAGGGACTCCGTGCATCTCCTCATTTATTTTGGGGGCTCTTTTGCTGCTTTTAGTAAAGTTTTGCATTTTTCTTTGTGTTGGTCTTGCCCATTTCTTATTAGGTTTCTCCCCAGGGCTTTTATAGATTTTTGTTTCTAATATGAATGAGCTTATTTTTTTGGATTGCATTTTCTAATTGGGAGTGCTGGCATACACGAAAGCTATTGATTTTGCATATTGATTTTATATCCGGGAGTTTTGCTGAACTCTTGTGTGAGTTCGAATGGTTTATTCGTCGATTCTCTTGGAGGTCAGAGGTACATGCTCACATTTCCTGCAAATTATGACAGTTTTGTCTCTGCCTTGTCAATGCTTATTTTTAAAATTCTTTTTCAGGTGTTATTACATTGTCTAGGAGAATGATAAATATTGACAGTGGTAGAAAATCCTGATGTTGCACAGTGGAGTACAGTGCTTGCTGCAGGTTCTCAGGAAATGTCCCTTATCCAGTAGGGATGCTCCTGTTGGTCCCTAGTTTGCCCAGAGGCACTAGGGGTTTTGCCAAGAGCACTGTGTTGGTTAAACCCAATGGAGTACCCCAATTCAAGCTTATTTGTTAATGGTTTGGAATTTCTGCTCTCTCTTAAGCAAGCAGTTGTAAAAAAAGAATGTTTTAAGTGTTCTAAGATCAGGAAGGGGAATTCCTTTGTTCATTGATAGCTGACTGCATTGAATCTGGTTAATGTACCATGAACTTCGGAAGATATTTTCCTTTAGGACTGTACTGAAATTTCCACCATGCAGTGTTGGATGTGCATGAAAAAGACTGCGGGGTCTGCTGGGTCATGGGAGGGAGAGGAGGTGGGGCCTGAGGGTGCAGACTCTGGGCCTGGCCCTGTCTCCCACTGGGTGCGTGACGTTGAGAAAGTTGCTGGGGATGAGTTTCACCGTGTGGAGAATGGGCATGCTAACATCCTAACTTCATAGCATCGTGTGTGGGCTTAGTTAATAGGTGCAAAACATTAAACCTGGACTTACTATGTTGAAGCTGACTTGCAAGGCACCTACAGCGTCACAACTGTTATGAGGGGGGTGGTGTCTTTTGTCAACAGTAGATCTCTGTTTTTCTGAGGGCTTCCTCCCTTGCCTTCTGTTCTGTCTGGAAAGCACCTCCTTGGGCTGGTTATCTTTTGCTTGGTGTTGAATTTCTCATACCATTACTTTTAGTCTCTCTGTATGTTTATCTTTGCATCTTTTGTAAAAAAAGTTGTGTCACAATGGAAAAATAGTCCCATCTGTTTATTGAGGATTTTATTGGTGAGAATTTAACCTGTTTACATTTATTGAGATTATTTATATGCTTGGAGTTTTTATTTTTTCTCTCTCTCTTTCTTAAAGATTTATTGATTTAAAGGTCAGAGTTACAGAGCAGGGCCGGGGGAGGGGGGATATTTTCCATCCACTGGTTCACACCCCAAGTAGCTGAAGCCAGGAGCCAGGAGCTTCATGTGGGTCTCTCACATGGGTGGCTGGGGCTCAAGCATTTGGGCCATCCTCCACTGCTTTCCCCTGACCATTAGCAGAGAGCTGGATCAGAAGTGGAGCAGCCGGGACTGGAACTGGTGCCCATATGGGATGCTGGCATTGCAGGTGGTAGCTTTATCTGCTATACCATGACACTGGCCCTGGAGTTTTTTCTTGACATTTTCTTTTCTGTTTTTCAGTTATTACTCTTCCTTGTGCTGGTCTGCCCTTCCCTCCCTTGTCTCGGCTTGGTTGGATTTTCTTGTCTCAGTTTTTGTTCCTGAAAGCAGTGTTGACAGCAGGGTGCTGGTCTTCTTAGGGATGTGGCACTCTGCTCTACCACAGGGCATTTAGCAACCAGTTGAGAGCAGACCCCTCCGGCCACTCTGACTGTCAGAATGCCTCCACCTCTCGTCTGCTGGTATTGAGCCAACTATTAAAGTTTCAGAAATCATACATTATATATTTGTTTTCTAGTGATTATTTATGTTTTAAAGACAACATTCAGGCTCCTGCTTGTCTCCCCCAGTGTTGCCGTGGTCTCTCTGAACAAATCTAGACTTCAGGGTACCTCATCTCTCTACACCTGACCCTTAACCTTAACCACTGTCTGAGCTGACACCAGCCGGGATTTTAGTTCCAAACCTTAATACTCACGAAGAGTCATACTTTGTCTCACCCTGCTCTTGTGTCCCACACCCTGTTCTTGGATGTGTTTTTGCTTGTCAAGTTAAAATTCATGTAACATTTAATCATTTTAAGGTGTACACTACAGTGTTTTGCAGCTGTCACCCACCATCTAATTCCAGAACATTTTAATTATTCCAAGGAGAAACCCTGTATGCGTTAAGCAGTTATTTCCCAGGCCCTGTGTCTCCCTCTCTCCTTGTAGCCCCTTGGCAACCAATCATCTGCTCTCCATTTGGGTTTCTTTTTCTGGTTGCTGGAGCACATCATTCAGTAATTCTTTCTAAGAGAGTGGTGAACTTTCTGTGTTCTGTCATTGCTGAGAGAATGCGTTTCCTTCCCAATGAGTAAGTAATCAAGGCTTAGACCATTTTTCCCCTAAGCCATTTTAAAGCAATAACATCTCATTTGTTATTTATTTGAAAGGAAGGGAGGGAGGGAGGGAGGGAGAGAGAGAGAGAGAGAGAGAGAGAGAGAGAGAGAGAGAGAGAGAGAGATCTTCCATCTGCAGGTTCATTCCCCAAATGACTGCATTGGTTGGGACTGGGCCAGGCTGAAGCCAGAAGCCTGGAACTCCATGCAGGTCTCCCACATGGGTACTGGAGCCCAGGCACTGGGACCATCTTCTGCTGCTTTCCCAGTTGCACTAGCAGGGAGCTGGAGCAGAAGCAGAGCATCTGGGACTCAAAGCAGTGCCCCGATATGGGATGCCAGCGACACATCATGAGTGCATCTTAACCTCTTGTGCCTCAGTGCCAGGCACATTTTAGCCATTTTTCAGCGTGCGGTAGAATCCTATACCTTCACACGTGTATAACCATGACCGTCGTCTGTCTCCAGAACTTTTGTGTCTTCCCAAACGGAAGTGCTCTGCCCCTTAAGCAATCGCTCTGCCTCCCCCCACCCCCAACTCCCTTCTTAGGGGCTCCACCCACCAGCATTCTCCTTCTGTCTCTGACTGTGACTGTTTTAGGTCCTTCCAGTAGGTGGGGTCTCACACGGTCCTTTTGGGACTGATGGATTCCACTCCCCCAGCAACCTCCCCGACCATATTCTGGAATCCCCAGGGGGGAGGCTGTGTCTGGTGTCCCCGCTGCTGTCTCCGGTGTCTCCTGTCTCCGTGTCTCCCTCCACTCCCGTGCAGGGGGCTCTTCCCGGAGACTGCCATTGTCACTCGCTCAGTGATTCATCACAGAGCCAGAGCCAGAGCCAAATGAGATGGAATTTCATTCCCAGCAGGCCTGGTCCCCAAGTTTGCTCATAAAGTTGGTTTACAGTAATGTATAAATTCAGTTCTGCACTCTGCCTGCACCGCCTCACCAGATGTGTTGTCCTGTGAGCGCCGCTGGGCCCAGGTGGGCAGGGGGACCTCAGGACACCTGCTCTGTGCGTGCGTGCGCGTGTGCACACGTGTGTGTGTGTGTGTGTGTGTGACAGCCAGGGGGTGGCGCTGAGAACCGGCCTTGCATTGGCTGCTGCTGCTGTCACTGAGGGAGCTGGGGCCCCTGCTTCTCTGTGCTGCTGAGGGCAGAGACTGACTGAGCTCAGGGACGGAGGGAGCAGACCCCACACCAGCCTGGGAAAATCCCCCGAGCGCTGTCAGTGGGGTCTTTGCCACTTTCTCTGTGCTCAGCGACTTCTGTCTGCAGACGCTGTGATGACCCACTGCCCTGGTATCTCGTGGTACTCCCTGTGAAACCATTACTAGGACCATTTTTAAAATTAATTAATTAATTAATTAAAAAAAATTTTTTTGAGGGACCGCGCCTGTCAAGCTGGGTCCAAAGCAGCGGCGAGGAGTTTCCCTACCGGAAGTGCCCGTGCCACTTCCGGATCCTCTTTCACACCAAAATTAATTTATTTTTAATTGACAAATATTGGCAAGATATACTGAAGGGGTGCAATGCGACTTTTTTTTGACAGGCAGAGTTAGAGAGAGAGACAGGGAGAAAGGTCTTCCCTCTGCTGGTTCACCCCTCAAATGGCTGCTACGGCCGGTGCGCTGCACCCATCCGCAGCCAGAAGCCAGGTGCTTCTCCTGGTCTCCCATGCAGGTGCAGGGCCCAAGGACTTGGGCCATCCTCCACTGCACTCCCGGGCCACAGCAGAGAGCTGGACTGGAAGAGGAGCAACTGGGATAGAATCCGGCGCCCCGACCAGGACTAGAACCCGGGGTACTGGCGCCGCAGGAGGAGGATTAGCCTAGTGAGCCGCAGCGCCGGCCAATGTAACATTTTTTTTTTTAAAAGAAGATGTATTTATTTATTTGAAGTCAGAGTTACACAGAGAGAGAAAGAGAGGCAGAGAGAGAGACAGATCTTCCATCCGCTGGTTCACTCCCTAATTGGCCGCAACAGCTGGAGCTGTGCCAGTCTGAACCCAGGAGCCAGGAGCTTCCTCTGGTTCTCCCACATGGGTGCAGGGGTTCAAGGACTTGGGCCATTTTCTGCTGCTTTCCCAGGATGGGAAGTGGCGCAGCAGGGGACTCTGATATGGGATGTCGGCATTGCAGGTGGCGGCTTAGCCCTCTGTGCTACAATGCCAGCCTCTTCTTGTGGCAGTGTTGAAACGCACAGCACGTTATCATGACTGTGGACACCATGCAGGGCAGTCGCTCACTGAAGCTCCTCCCTCAGTCTCACTGAAACGTTGTCCCCTCCCAGCAGCCTGGCCCTCTGCCCCTCCCCGCTCCCTCCCGCCTCTGTTTCTCTGAGGTTGATTGCTTGAGTTCCTCATAGGCATCGACCTGAGATCCTGCAGTGTCGTCTTTCTGGGCCTGGCCTGTCTCACTCAGCATCATGTCCTTCACTTGGGTCCACGTTGCCCCCAGTGGCCCCACTGCCTCCCACAGAGGGGTGGGTGGCACCCCTTTTGCCAAAGCTGCAGCCTGAGTTTGCTCCTCAAGGCAGGATGTTGCTTTATCCGCAGGGGTGAGGGGAGAGGTGAGGGCATTTGGAGTTCTGAGTTCCCTGGGTCCTGGAATAGCAGGACTGTGCTTCCCGGGGAGGGAATCCTGCTCCCTCCTCCCATGTGCTCACACTGCTCACTCACTGGGGCTCCTGGAAGAGATGACAGAGCCTGGCTAGTTCTGGCACCTGCCTTTCTTCCCGCCCAGTGCAGCAGCTGCCTGGGGAGTGTGCTGGCTGGGGCCAGCAGGTGGGGTGGACAGAGCCCCCGCGCGGCTTTAAGGGCAGTGAGCGGGGAACCCAGATTGGATTCCCGGCTCTGCCACCCTGGTTGAGTGACCTGGGCTCAGCTACTTAACCCCTGTGAACCTTGACCCCATCACTATGACATGCCTGGGTTTTGGCCAGGGTGGGTGAGGCTGGTGTGTGTCAGGTTGGGCTGTGTGCTTCTGTTCCAGCTGTTGGGGTGAGCCTTGGAAGAGATTCTCCTGCCTCTAACCTGCTGTGGTTCCCCATTTCCTTTGAAGTTGGAGCCCAGGAGGCACGCGTGATTGATCTCCTCTTGCACCTCATCTCTTTCCTGTCTCCCTGAGCTCCTTCCACGCCAGCTCAGCGGCCTCCTCCCTACTCCTCCAGCACCCCAGACTTGGTCCAGCCCCAGGGCCTTTGCACTCATTGCTCCCTCTGTGTAGCACCCCGCCCAGGACACCCACACGAGTTCCCTTCTGTCTGCCTTCTTTGGGTATGTGCTCATATGTTGGTGAGACCTCCCTTAACCCCTGTCTAAAGCCTGCTCACCTGCTAGAATGTAAGCTCCATGAGAGTAGGGTCCAAGTCTGTTTTGAGTTCTGAGCTCCTGGCATCTGGTAGGTGCTTAAATGAATGAATGAATGAGGGAGTGAATGAGCGATGCAGATGTCTACCAGGTTGTCCTGCCCATGGTGGGTCTCAGCAAGAGTCAGTTCTTTTCTCTCCCACACTCCTGCCCCCTGCTCTGTCCTCAGCCAGGTGCCCCAGCAGGGGATGACAGGCAAGACCCTAGGCCTGCCCTGCTTTGGGGTCTCGTGTTCTTCAGCCCCTGGAACATCCCCCAGGACACCAGGCTGGGCAGTGCTCTGGGCTTTTCCTCCTGTGTGGACCCCTGGCATAGGTCAGTGCTGGCAGGTGGGGACAGGGGCCTTGGAGGAGCCTGGAACAGATCCCAGAGCGTCTCCCAGCCTTGGCCCTGCTTCGGTGTGCTGTGACCAAGCCTGAGTTCAGTGCAGCATGCAGCACTCATGGTTTCTGGGGCCAGCTCTGTCCCTTTAAGGAGAGGACACCAGAAGGGGTGGTTGCTTAGCTCCTGTGTAGGTCAAAGCCCCTACTTCCTGCTTTTCCCACTCTGGGGGTCCTGCCAAAGCCTGGCTGGCTAACTCTTGACCTTGACTGGTGGGGGAAACTAGCCCCATTCCCAATGACCAGATCTTTAACACAGTGAGAGGTTGGCTCCCTGATGGTGCCAGAGAGAGAGCTGCGCCTGCTGCTGCAGGCGGGGTTGGAAGAGGGTGAGACCACCAGCAGGGTCTGGTTGGGGCACCTCTCACGTGGCGGCTTCAGAGTGGGCACTGGGCCCCCACGCAGCCTCTCCTGGTCCAAGTACCCAGACACTGAGTCATTGTCTGAACCCGCTCTGAGGAGCCTGGCCTTTCTCTTTCCCCTGAAGATGAGGCCGGTGGTGGGGTGAGGTGAGGGGATCCCAGCCTGGCCCTTCAGGCTGAGCCAGGGACACATCGATGTGTGGGTGTATGGGGCAGTCCCTTGGCCTCCTGTTGTCTTGGTCAAGCCAGGGATGGGGGCCCCAGCAGGAGTGCAGGCTGAGCTAGTGGGATGCAGGGTCCCTGCCATGTGTGGCCTGCCCATCTCTCCTTACCTTCCCAGCATAGGCAGGTTGTGACATACAAGAAGGTTCTCCTGAGAAAAGCAGTGGCGTGGGGGAACCGGCGTGATGCCGGCGACTGCAGAGCGCCGTCAAAGCGGTTTGTTGTGATTGTTAATGAGTACTTTCCCCTGGGTGTCTCTGTATAGTCCCAGGGGCTCCTAGATCCACAGAGCATCCTCAGGTGCATCTTGTTCAGAGTGCGAGCTTGTGGGAAGGTCAGCCCAGCAGTCATGAGCAACCAGTTCTGGAGGGACAACCTAGGTCCCATTGGTGAGCCTAGGATCAGGGTATGAGGAGGACAGGATAAAGGGGCAGCTGTGCAGGTGTGGGCTCAGCAAGAGGACCTGTGACAGCAGCCAGGAGGGCTGACTGGGATTGAGGGGGCGCAGGTCTGGCTCCTGTAGGGCGGTGCGGCACCAGGATGTTCTCTTCCGAGGGATTTAGGTGTGCGTCCTTCTTTTTAAGTGATCCTGCAGCCCCCTGGATTGGAACCACCATACAGATTCCTACTCTCATTTCCCTACCAGCCCCACCTGGTCTCCCCAGAAAGCACCTGTGGATGTGCATTTAGTCAGGGTGACTCCTGCGATTCTCCTGCACACTGAAAGCTTAGAATAGGATGCTTCTAAACTCCAGTCTGTGCCTGTCTCATGGAAAACTCCATAAAGCCAAGATCGGCATCTTATCTAGAGGCTGAACAGGTCCGTCTGGGGTTTATAGATCTGGGAGTGCTGCCCTCTAGAAGTGACCTTGGGAGGAAGCAAGGCTGGAGTTCAGAAGCGACTGGGCTCCAAGCTTGCTGCGCCAGGTTGTTCCAGGCTGGGCGCCTCTTGCTGTCTGGAGCACTGACTTCATCTCCACCCCATGTGCCTGTCTTCCACTGGGTCCTGCCCTTGCAAGCCTGGAGGCTTCACCTGTGCTGTCCCCACGAGGCTGGCACAGCTTTGAGGGGTGTCTGGGTCAGCACCGGGTCAGCTCTTCCACCTGGTTCCAGGAACGTGAAGAGCATCAGGACCCACCTGGGCCTTCCCTGTGGGGCTACTGCAGCTCTGGGCATTTTCAAGGGCATTGACTTCTGACTTGAGTCACTTGCAAGTCAGGGTTGCAAAGTCTCTTGCACAAAGCAGCTGGCAGTGCTGGTTATGGGAGTGAGTGGGGAGGGTGGAGAGCAAGTGCCTTGGTGGCCAAACATGCTGGCAGCACAGAATTTGCCTGGGGCATTAGGGAGGGCCTCCAGGATTCTAGCACCTGAAGGTTGAGGTGGGTGTTGACCGAGTGGGGGTTCCCAGAGTGTGCAGGGCTTCCCTGGCTCACTCATGTCTCGTGTTGTGCCCTGTAATGCTCTCACTCAGTCTTAGGAAAAGAGCAGGGGAATGGAGGTTGGCTGGACGTGTAGGTGGGTGGAGGGGATGATGGATGGGTGCATGTGTAGATGGATAGATGGATGGGTGGATGGGGCTGATAGATAGCAGTTAGCATGTTGGGTGGATGGATGGATGGGTGAATACTTGGCTGAGTTTATGGCTGGATGGCTGGGTGGGCAGTCAGTGGGAGGATATGTAGATGGATGGATTGATGGAGATTGAAGTGGGATAGAATTGGAAGGTGGGGATGGCTGGCTGGATGACTCGATTGATGAAGTGTGGATGGAATAGATAGATGTATGGGTAGATCACTGGAGGGAGAAATGGATGGGTGACTGTAAGAAAATATGCAGGTGTCTGAATGGATGAGTGGGAGGATGGATGTATGAGGGAGGGGGTCTGCAAGTGGATGGATTTGTGGGGGTGGAAAGAAATGTTGTGGGGTAGGAAACTGATCAGGTGAATGACCAAGCTAAGCAACATAAAGCTAAGCTGTAGTCAGAGTGCAGAGTGGTTCTCAGAGGGGTTACCTGGCTCCAGGCTCATTAAAGGACAAAGCCTCAGCCCCTCCCTGGACTGGGCAGATCATGCTCTTGGCTTGGTGGTCACTGTGTTCTCTGTGCCATGCCTCAGCCATGTGCATCTGGCAGGTGTGGCCACCTGGGGTCAGGGAGTGATGGCCTGGGAGACGAAGAGAGAGAGAGAGCTGTGCTGGGGATGCCCGAGGGCTGCGAGCATCGGGAAGGGCATGAGCTTCAGCTCTCCAGAGTCTCCATCAGATGATGTGCTAAGTGCAAGGGCGGTGCTGAGTGTGCTAAGAGCTCTGTGTACGTAGTCTTGTTGTCTTCGTGACAGCCAAGGAGGTTTGGCCCCATGGATGAGGAGGTTGAAGGTGACTTGCCCAAGGCCATGCTGTGTGATGGAGGCAGAGCTTGGAGGCCTGGGCAAGGCAGAAGGCTGTGAACCAGGGAGGTCCCAATGGGACATGATGCCAGCAGCAGTTCTCAGATGGGAGTCAGTCTTGGGAGGGATAGACTGGACAGAGGGCATCAGGGATGGCTCCCTGATCAGGGGTGACACCCATGGGATGGCTGCACACAAGGGCCCAGTGATGGGGTCCTGCACCCACGTGGCTTGCCCAATACTCCTGCAGTGGGCGCACTGGGCAGGGCCCCACACTCTGGGCTCCACATGGAATGCCAGGCAGCAGGTGCACCTGTGAGAAGTGCTGGTGGAGGAGACTGCTGCCTTAAGCACCACGGACAGCTCCACAAGCGTGTCACCCCTAGAGCGCCATCTCCTGTGGGTCTTTTGCTAGGCATGTGTGTTTCCTACGGCCTACCCTTTCCTTCCAAGGCCTTCGCCTGCCTCGATTCCCCAGCCCTGGCAGGAAATGTCCCCCAGAATGCCTCCTTACCCATCTCTGGGCCAGGTCAGGGATTCCTCTGATGTCCTCCAGGCTGGAACCTCTGGCAGAGCCATTTCCACTTTGAGGGTGGAGCAGGGTGATGGCCTTTGGACCCAGAAGCCCCAAAGGTGGGAGGAGTCCTGGTCTCAGGGATCTGAGCCTTCTCCAGGCTACCTGTCCTCTGCCGGAGGTTCTGGCATTGTGTCTGGGGCAACCCTTGCTACCTGCCTCAGCCCTGCTTCCGCGAGTCTCGTCTGGTTGTGCGTTTCAGGCTAGGGTAGTCAGCCCTTGACTGTGGACCCTTGGGCCCCAGCTAGGGTTAGCCAGCCCCTCCTGTTGGTCACAGAGTCCGAGGTTGCAGAAGTGGGGCCTGAGGAGTGAGGAGCTGGAAGTCCTCTGTGTTTGGGAGGAAGGAGGGGGTGGAGAGCTGGACCTGAGCTCTCTTGAGTGAAGATAAAGCAAGGGCACCTGAGAAGTAATTTTAGTGCATTAGGCTTAGATGGGAGCATGTTTACGGATCATTTAGCTTTAGGATGGTGATAGGTTAGTGGTTAGATTAGCAGGAAGCCAGTCAGCTTGAAAGGAGGGAATTAATTTATGAGATTCCAAAGGGGAAAATTGTTTGCAAGAATTATAGGAGTTTTGTTGTAATACCATCGAGTTTACAGAAACAGTAAGTGCTGGCAGGCCTGGCTGTCCATCAGGGAGGCAGATTCCAGGCTGTCAGTCAGTGGGCTTGGGGACAGGCAGGAAGAGTGGGACGCCCCAGTGCGGCCCCAGCCCAGCTTCCCAGCCAGGGAGAAGGCTCTCTCTGTCTCATAAGTTTCCAGGGCTTCAGCCCTGAGGGTCTGGAGCCTGAAATCTGGACTTGGGAGGCTTTGGTGATAGGCGGGCAAGCCCAGGGACACTGTTGCACCTGTGCCAAGGTCACGCTTTGCTGAACCTCAGGAGGGAAGCTCACCTGGCTAGAGACCCCGGAGTCATTTGAGGAGGCTCCCCTGTGGTTTCTTCCTGCCCTGTGCTGCACCAGGAGACTTGTGCTCAGCTCATGTGCATGTCCAAGAGATAGTGTGATGGGGCCAGAAAGACTGCTTCCAATTCTGGCCCCCCAAATTAGGAGCTGAGTGACTTTGGCCTCTTGGAACCTCTGTTGCCTCATCTGTCCATGTTTTGTGGATGGCCTGAGGAGAGGGGTGGAGGAAGCTTGGAATGAGGCGGGAGCTGCCCTCCTCCTGCTGCTCTGCCACAACCCTGTCTCTGCACAGGACCTGCCTTTTTAATTTATTTGAAAGGCAGAGAGAGAGAGAGAGAGAGAGAGAGAGAGAGAGAGAGAAAATCTTCGTCTGCTGATTCACTTCCCAAGTGACCGCAACAGCTGGTGATGTTGGACCAAGCCAAAGCCAGGAGCCAGGAATTCCATCCAGGTCGCCCATGTGAGTGGCAGGGGTTCAAGCATGTGGACCATCTTCTGTTGCCTTCTCAGGTGCATTAGTTGAGAGCTGGACTGGAACGGAGCGGCAGCAGCTTAATTTGCTGCACCATAGTACTGGCCCCATGACCTGCCTCTTGTCTGGGCTCTCCCTCCTGCCCCTGAGCACTAGCCAGTGCTCTGTTCAGCCCTCTTGGCCTCCCCTTTAGCCCATAGCAGAAGGCCTGGGGCATCCTAATGCTTGCAGGGGTGGATCAAGGTGGGGATGGTTCTCCTACAGCCCTGCAGGTGCTGCCAGCTCCTCCTATTCCACTGGCTCTGGAGGTTGGAGGTCTCCGGCGGGTCTCCTCCATAGTCGGTCAGAGGCAGGACTAAGACCTAAACATCCACTGCTGGAGGCAGATGGGGACGACTCCTTTCTGGAGGAGCAGCTGCTGACTAATGGAGGATGCATTTGCCGGTTGGGAGGTGGCGGGTGAGTGCTTTGGTCATTGGCTCCGGCAGAGATGGGGCCAGCGTGTGTAGGGCGGACTGGAACACTCACGGGTACTTATCCTCCCTCCCTTCCCAGCCTAACCTGGGGAGGTCACGTTTCCTGGTTGTGGAATTTTCTGATTTGGAAGTGAAATGACTGGTGTCATCTGGACTTGCAGGAGCTAAGCCATCTGAAAACCCAGGGAGAAGGGTGTGCTTTGTTTTCACCCCCATTTCACTTAGCAGGGCCAGGGCAGCCTGAACTTCACAGGAGTGGCCCGTCAGCAGGAAGTGCCCTCAGAGGCTCTTGGCAGGTGACTGGTACCAGGAGACGAAGGCCAGCCTTGGGGAGAAGCTATCTCCCAGATTCTGTCCATGAGGCTGGGTCCCTGGTAGGAGGAGGGGTCCTGGGAACCATAGACTCCAGGGCGTCAAAATCAGGTGATTAAAAGACAGTTCAGCCCAGGAATGGGGAGGGTGTGACTTAACTTCCAAACTAGAAGTTTGGACAGAATGGATAGGACAGAGCCAGAGATAGAGATCCGGAGAAAGAGAGGGGTCATGGTACGTCTCTTCATCATGGGAGCCTGGTGTCCTCAGGAGTGGGAGCCCCTGGGACCTGTCTGGGTGTTGGGTCAGACTTGTGTTACTGACAGCCCAGGTGTTTGTCCCACCCTGCCTGGCTGGGGAGGCCCATGTGGAAACCAACATTTAGATGGTGGCCAGTTTTGCAGCTGAGCTGCATCCCAGATAGAATGGAGGGCTAGGGGAGCAAGGCTGTAGGTGATGTGCACCTGCTATCCCCTCTGGGCCACCTCTGCCTCCTGGAAGCCCCAAGATACAGAGGGATGGGCATGGTCTTTCCCCTTTGCCGTTTGGCTGTGTGTTTTGAAGGAAGTTTCTTAGCCTCTCTGAGCCTTTATCTGTACAGAAGAACTGCTGTCTGTCCATCAGGCTCCTGAGGACTGAACCAGGAATCCACCTGTGCTGTCTCGGCTCCCTGGCTGAGGCAGAGGAGCTGTGGCTGCCACGCCTCCCTCTCTTCCCACTTCCGGGCTCTGCTGCCCGCCCTCCTCCTCTTGCCCATGTCCTCCTCCCTGCTCCTCCATCCTGACCCGTGAGGCTTTTCAGGATGGATTGGCTGGGAATCTATCAAACTCACCTTCCTGTACCCTCTGCTGTCTGGAACTATGAGATCTGAGCTCAGAGATAACAGGCTATTACCGGGCAGACTTCTGCATGCTGTTAGCAAGGCTGGCCAAGTGGTAAATGCCTCTGACTCTGGCTTTTTGGAAGCTCCCAAAACAAATGTGGGGACATGTCAGTCTCCAGCAGACTGGGGGTGCACCTGCAGCTCCTGGGCCAGGCTGAGAAGGGCAGCCGGGAAGTCTGGCTGGGTCCGAGTGGAATCAGCCACCTCTACTGGGGTTTCTATCCTCTTTGTGGAAATCATGCATGAGGAATCAAAAGCCTGGGGGCCAGACCCACATACACCATGCCACCCCCTCAACACTCAGACACGGATCCCCAACTAGGGCATTGCAGACGGATGCTCTGAACCGTGCTTGGAGTCCTGGGGCTCAGGCACAGGCTGAAAGTTGTTGGGACTCTAATGCCCTCCCTGTGCCTCCTACCAGGGCTAGAGACACCATGGCAGATGCTGGCCCTGGTGAGAGAGATGGAGATGGGGGGCACCATGGCCAAGTGTGTAATGAACCCCTGTGTAGCAGTGGAGCCCAGTCCACTGAGCAGGGCATGGCAGGGAAATGGCTGGGGGTGTTGGACTGTGTCTGTTCACAGTGGAAGCCACTAGTGGCTGTGGGCCTGGCTAGAAGGATCTGGGCTGGGGCTGGGGACGGGAGGGTGTGAGGGCTGCTCTGAAATTGTTCTGGGTCAGGGCAGAGTGAGTGGGGAGGGTGGGGGCACTGCCCCGTGCACCAAGTTCTGGCTAAGGAAACAATGGAGGTGATTTTAAGCTGTGTGGGTGGCGGAGCTGAAGCTGCAGACTCGGTCAGGTAGCTTCAGTACACCCAGCCTGGACCGGAGAAGGTGGAGGTCAGGTCAGGACAGATCTGCTGCGAGTTCCGAGAAGGTGGTGATGGAGAGGTGGAAAGAACTTAGTTCTTCCTGGGCACCTGCAGATGGCAGAGTGGGGGCTGGAGCAGGTTAGAGCTCCAGAGCTGAGCTCCGTGAGACACTGGGACTAAGTCCCATCTTAGGCTGGACTTTCCCAGAGAGGGGCTTTGCAGAAGGGACTCCAGTGCAACCTTTGAATGCTGGTTGCACAAACACATTTGAGAATGAAGGCGGTTGAAGGCTGTTGACCCTATCCCACTTGGTGGACCTCCCTTGAGTTGGGCTTTGATGGCAGTAGCATGGGTGCCAGAGGCCACACCAGGTACGTGCTTATGGGAGACCTGACAGCAGGTGCACACTGGGACACACAAGCTCAGTGAATTCCTTTGCAGCGTGCCGTCTTCCTTTGTCCACCACTCCATCCCTCCAAACTCTGTCCCCAGGGTAGCTCGTCCAAGATCCAGTATTGCCTGGTTACTTCCTTTACTGTGGTTTTGTTAATGATGACGTCGTTGGCGTGAGGAGGGGCCCCTTGATGGGTGACGTGGAGTGGTATCTGTAGGCTCGAGTCTCCTGGGGGCCCTGTTTTTCACTCTGTCAGACTCCGGCTGTTTGGGACTCGCCTCACTCGTGTGGTCTCAGGAAAATTGATGCTGTGAAGTTTCCTCTCTGCTTATCTCTCCTGTGCCTTTGTAAATCCTGAGTCCAAGACAAGTCCTGCTAAATCTGCTAGTTTACTATATCATCTTCCCACCGACAGGGGCTATTTTCAAACATAAATAACCAAGTAACAGTACGGTGGAAACCCTCGCACCATGTGTATTTTATGGACTCACTGTTGGACCTCATCCGTCTTCTGCAGAACAGCAGGTTTCTCTTCTGAGCCCTCCCACCCCAGGGGAGAGTCTGTGGCTTGTGGACAGTGACCCAAGGTTGGCCCGAGGTCAGGCGTTTGGTGCTCTCATTCCACCGGTTCATTCGGGCACAAACCGTTCCTCCGCTCTGACTTGTGAGGTTGATGGTGCCATGCCCTATTTGAATCAAATCTCCACGGATCTTGGACGTGACTCTGGGACTGGGACCATCTCCAAATTGGGCGGGCCCTAGTTCAGGTCTGGAGACAGAGGACCTCAGCTGGCCATACAGAGAGGGGTTCAGTTCTTGTCTCCATGAAGATAGAGAGGGGCTGCTTCTGGAAGGCACATGTTTAGGGTAGAGGAGCCAAGATGGGTGGCAGGAAGTGAGCATAGCCAAGACCCCTGAGACACTGGACAGTAATAGTCACTCTGAAGTGGTGGCTGGGAGTGGGCAAGAGGACTGGTGGTCCTGGGTGGGGGCACGTGGGGAGCTGTGATTCAGTGGGTGAAGAGCTGCATTGCTGCCCAATGACTAAGGTCCAGGGCTCTGCCTTACAAGGTGGTGCATGTAGCTGGCAGTTAAGTGAGGTACCGTGTACTTTAAGCCATTAGGAGGGCATACCTCTTGTGGAGTGTTTTTACCACACATACACACAGAGCAACAGAAGCAAAAAGGACACAAGGAAGTATTTATGTTTGCTGTTTTTTTCTTCCAGCTTTATTAGATATAATTTATAAATGAAAACCATACTTAAGATATACAATGTGCTATATATATGTACATACATATGTATATATATGATTATCACAGCTAGGCTAATTAACATGTCCATCATCTCATCCAACTAACTTGAGAACACTAAAATCTACCTTGTTAGCAAATTTCAAGAATGCACTGCCCTATTGTTTACTACAATCACTATACTGCTCATTCAACCTTCAGAACTTATTCATCTTATAACTCAAAGTTTGTATCTTTTGGCCAAACTCTCACCATTCCCCCTACCCCAGCCCCTACAGATACCTTTGTATGCTTTTAGTTTTTGAGTTTTACTGTTTTTATTTTCCACATGTGAATATACTCTGGTTTCTCTTTGTATTGTATAAATCTTTCATCTTATATTCCACACATGAGTGGGATTCTATAGTATTTGTATTTCTATGTCTGGCTTATTTCACCAAGCATAATGTTCTTTAGTTTAATTCAAGTTCTTGCAAATGCCAGGATTTCTCTGTTTTTAAAAGGCTGAGTAATGTGTGTGTGTGTGTGTGTGTTCATGTGTGACATTTTCCTTATGTAATGTTTTCTAGACATTATCTTGTTTGCATGTCTTGGCTATAATGAGTGGTGCTACAGTGAACATGAGCATCCAGATACCTGAATTCCTTTGGGCATACCCAACCTGAATTGCAGGGAAGGTCTCTTTTGAGTGTTTTAAGGACCCTTCCACATTCTTTTGTGGCCATATCAGTTTACAATCCCAGTAGTGGCATCCAAGGATTCCCTTTTCTACACATTCTTGGCAGTACACGTTCATATCTGGGGACACAAGGACTTTCTTGGAGGAGGTGGATTTGTTTATTACCTGAACTGTGGTGATGATAGCAAGACGTATACATATGTCCAAATGCACTGACTTGTATACATTGATTGCAGTTTGGGGTATACAGTTGAACCTCAAGAATGAGGGGGAGAAAGGAAAAAGAATGGTGGTCCTCCTCTCCTGATTGGTTGAAGCACATGTGGACAGGTCAGCACCTGGGACAGCACTGAGGCGACCCCTAATCCTACTCTGACTGCCCTGGGTGCTCTGGCCTCTGTCATCCTCTAGCGTCAACATCATCTTCAGGCCGGCGCCGCGGCTCAATAGGCTAATCCTTTGCCTGTGACGCCGACACACCAGGTTCTAGTCCCGGTTGGGGTGCCGGATTCTCTCCCGGTTGCCCCTCTTCTAGGCCAGCTCTCTGCCATGGCCCGGGAGTGCAGTGGAGGATGGCCCAAGTGCTTTGGCCCTGCACCTGTATGGGAGACCAGGAGAAGCACCTGGCTCCTGGCTTCAGATCAGCGTGGTGCGCCGGCCATGGCGGCCATTGGAGGGTGAACCAACGGCAAAAGGAAGACCTTTCTCTCTGTCTCTCTCTCTCACTGTCCACTCTGCTTTTGTCCAAAACAACAACAACAACAACAACAACAACAAAACCAAAAAGCAAAAAACAAAAAAACCATCATCTTCAAAGACTTCGCATCTGTCTGGGGAGTGGATTTGCCTTGTTTTCTGTCCCGTGTGTTGGCTCTCCCTCCCCCTTTTCCTTCTACTTTTCCCTCTTCCTTTTCTTTACTTCTCTGTTGACATCTGGAAGCCAGGCTCATGGCAAAGACAGGGAGACAGAAGATGGAATAGAGTCCAATGTAGGAAGCCTTGCCAACTTGGAGACTTCTGGATTCTGAGCTCAGGCCAAACACCGGTTTGTATTCGGAAGTTTCTAGATAGTTTTCCATTTCCTTGGAATCTGGAAGTCTCCTTGTGTCAGATAAGAGAGCATCAGATGTGACCAAGAGCTATTTAAAATCAATGGGAGCAAAGTAATTGGGGAAGATTACCCAAGCCAAGAGCCTTCTCCGTTGGCCTTGGCTCAAGAGAGCTCTTGACGAGCCACCAGGGTCCGTGAATGCCCACAGTTCTCGTGGGAGCCAGGGCTAGGGCAGGGGTCAGCTGGGCCCGAGCTGTAGCATGAGGGCTCCACACCAGGCCCTCCTCCAGGAGGACATCTCATCCTTTTGCATTCTGGAGAGCGGGCTGGTTCCCCATTTGTGTGCCTGAAGATGGACTTGAAGGGTCCAGAGGGCCCAGCCCTGCCGGCGTCTCCTGCTCACATCTGAGGAAGCAGTGTTTCCTGTAGGCAGGGTAGATGTGGGGCCACTGGTCAACCTCCCCTTTATGGGGGAGGAGGAGTTGGGCTGGAACGCAGGAGCAAGCACTTTGAAATGTGTCGCATTCATTGGGGACTTGTGACGTAGGTCCCTGAGCTTCAGGTGTATCAGTTGCAAAATGGGGACGGGGCCATCTCCCTGGGAGAAGGGCAGAGACAAAGTAGAGGAAGGGTCAGAGGGAGTCTTCCTCCAAGGCTTGTAGGACCCTCCTGCCTGAACCCCTAGGCTGTCTGAGCCTGGCGGGGGGCCTTACTGAGACCCCCACCTGCCATTGTGTTCTGAGAGGCAGAGCTCCACTTCCTCCCTGCAGAGGAAGCCGGCCTGGGGAGTTAGGTAGAGGCACCTCCTGCCCCGATTCCCGCTGCACCCTTTGAGGCCTCTGATGTGGACTTGAAGGAATGACAGGTGGGGCAGAGAGGTCTGAGAACCCCGTGGTTGTACCCTCACAGCTGCTTTCTCTGGAGTTTTACACGGTCATAAAGCCAGGATCAGTGCTTGGCCATGTCACTTCCAGCCACTTTAGGGGAAATAAAGAGAGGTTTATGGGTCACACCTCAGAGCACACACCTGCCCTGCTTGTCTGTTTGCCTCTGAGCTCCTGACCAGTGATGGGAGCCTGAGGGAGCGCTTGTCCCAGGAGGTGGTGTAGACAGTGTGTGTGTAGGTGTGTGTGTATGTGTGTGTAGGGAGCGAACGAAGGAGACTGTGACACAGCCTTTTTTAAGCCCTTCAACTGACTGGGGAGGACCCCTTCACATTTGAGAGAGCCACCTGCTTCACCCAGAGCCTACTGGTTTCAATGG
This sequence comes from Lepus europaeus, assembly GCF_033115175.1. Classification (NCBI taxonomy): domain Eukaryota; kingdom Metazoa; phylum Chordata; class Mammalia; order Lagomorpha; family Leporidae; genus Lepus; species Lepus europaeus. The sequence continues at coordinate 76,100,366 of NC_084843.1, read as the reverse complement.
GAGTCACATCTGAAAAACACCTTTACTTCTATGCTAGCAAACAGCTGGCCACTGTGGGCTAGTGCTGCTGACACACAAAATTAACCCTCGGGGATGGGGCCCGCGCCCGTGGCATCCAGGGGCTGCAAATGTTCTTCTCATCTGTGTGTAGAACCAATAGGCTCAGGTCTGAGAACAGTCCTTGCTGACTCGGAGAGTGAATTCTTGTCTTCCTTGGCGAAGACAAGGGACCTTGCTCCTCTCGGAGCCTTCATCTTTCCACCTATGAAATGGACACAGTAGCTTGTGTCTTCCCAGAGTGCTGGAGAGTCATGGAGATGATGTAGCAGGACCAGGCATGGTGCTGGACCAAGATCTCACCTTCAGTTGGTTAATTTCCTCCTGGTTTCCCCTCTGGCCTCTGCCTGTGGCTCTGGCCCCTGCTGTGATTTCGGGTCTGAGGGTGGCATACAGAAGCAGAGTTCTACAGGGTGTAGCAGGTGTCTGCTGGTCAGGGCCCCAGCAGCAGGGCTTGGGGTGGGCACGGACCTGGCTTTGCAGGGAGGCAGCTGAGGATGGGGCTCATGGGGCCCAAGGGGGAAGACTTCCTTGTGCTGTCATTGCAGTCAGGCTTCTGGCTCCTGGCCTTGGTGTAGGTGCGTCTTGAACACCCGGTGTCTAAGTTCCCCAGGAAAGACTCTGCCAAGGGGCAGTTTGAAGCAGGCTACTGAGGAGGCAGGACAGGGAGGAGGCACAGGGACACTTAGTAGAGGTGGCTGGGGACTGAGCCCTTGGGACCCTCTCAGTGCCTCCCCTGTATAATGCAGGGCAGAGAGGTCACTCATGGGGCCTGGGCTGGACAGCCTGCATGGGAGAAGGGTTGAGAACATGTAGCATCGCATCTTCCCATGGCACAACCAGAGCACACCTGCATACATGTCCAGCGGCAAGGGAGGAAACATGGGCAATGGGAATGGGTCATGTCCTGAGGAGTCAAGATCTGAGACTACAGAGAGAAAGCCTGTTGGGTCCTTAGAAGCTCAATGGCGGTGAGGTTGGTTAAGCCTGGAGCTGACCTTGGGAGGTGGCTCTTAGAGGGTGTGTCCAGAAAGGCCTCAGCACTGGAGGTGCCCGACAGGGAAACAGGTGCTCAAGAAAGGTGCGTTCTTTCTCCTTTTGCTCACTCATTCCCCTCATCACCTGCCAGGTGAGCAGATGACCTGAGCTCAGTTCTTCCCGAGCCAGTCTTGGGTTTTTGTTGAGAAAAACTCTTTATTTGAAAGGCAGAGAGGAAGAGGAGGAGGAGGAAGAAGAGGTGGAAGAGGAAGAGGAGGAAGAGGGCTGCGGGAGGAGGGGAGGAGGAGGAGGAGGAGGAGGAGGAGGAGGAGGAGGAGGAGGAGGAGGAGGAGAATGACCCGGCTTCCATCTGCTGCTTCACTCCTCTAACGATGCAGTACGTGGGGTTGAGCCAGGCTGAAGCCAGGAGCCAGGAACACAATCCAGGTTTCCCACATGAGTTTTCCCAGCTACTGGAGCTGCTTCCAAGGCTGCACATCAGCAGGAAACTGGAATTGGAAGTGGAAGAGGAGCCAGGACTCAAACCTGGGCACTCCATTGCAGGAGTGGGATGTCCCAGCTGGCGCCTCAGTCGCCATGCCAAATGCCTTCCCTTAGAAAAGTTCTTTAGTGAAGTAGAAGCCTCTTTTTATTTCTAATTTTTGGTATGAAACAATACCTTTATGTATAGGTAGTGGATGCGTGTAATGGACACCCAGGCTTAGCATCTGGATTTGATGTAAAAATGTTAACATTTTGTCTTCTGTCTGCTTCATTTAGTTTTGTTGTTGCTGTTGAAATATTTAAGAGTAAGCTACAGACGTTGTGGCATTTTTACTCTTAAATACTTATGTGTGTGTCTCTAACAGTTGGAGGATCTTTCTTACCTCTCATGCCTAATCCTAATTTATTGAATGCAGCACTTAGTGCATATTAAAATTTCTCTGGATGTCCCCAAAATGTCTGTCATAGAAGATGGGATCAAGCTGGGCTTCAGTCCAGGGTAATGTGTGGTGACTGGTCGTTGTTTCCATAAGTCTCCTCACTTAGATGAGTCCTGTCTGACTTGGGCATGTGCACCCCGCCAGCTGGGCATCTTTCTTGGCAGATTGTGATTTGGGGTCTGGGGTGGGGCCTGTAGTTCTGTGTTTCTAGCAAGTTCTAAGTGACCCTGCTGCTGGTAGTCGATGGGAGACACAGAGTAGCAGAGGTCTGGCATCCCCCTCCCCTCGCCCTGCCACTCCATCCTCCACCTACTGGATCTAAACAGGTGCTTTCTCGTGGTGTCCTTTAACTTGTCACTCTACCTGCTCTGTGCTGCTGGTAAACAAGAAGTTGGGTCTGGTGGCAGGTGTGACCCAGGTAAGACGTTTGTAGCAAGAAGACGTGGTTGGGGTGCTGTGTGTCTCATATTGCATCACATCAAGGCACGCATCAAGAAGTCTTTCAGCTTGATTGGGGTTTGGACATCAGGCATTCATTCATAGCTGTGTGTCCCTGACCACCTGGGCTTGTAGTCAGATAATGGGTGGATGTGGACAACTGTATTTTGGGAAGGTTGGAAAATGAGCTATTGGTTGCATCCAATTCTCTAAAAAGTAATAAAAAGTATTAGAGGTTTACACTCACACCCCACAGTACTTCTCAGCCCTTGGTGGCTATCAGGGATGGACCATGCCTGGGCGTCATCTGGAATGTGTGCCAGGATGAGGAGGGCTAAAGATGGGGAGGCTGCGTGAGCAAGGTGAGGCTTTCAGCAGAGAAGCAAGCTCTGGACCAGGAGCCAGGGAGGGTGAGAAGTGGAGCAGGGGCCAGGACGACCCAGGAGGGAGACGATGAGCCCCTGCCTGCCTCTGAGCCCATTCTGGGGAGCGCAGATTTAGCCTTAATGGCTCATGAGGCTCCTTTGAAGACCCTGAAGACCCCAGGAACAGGTTCTCTGGACTGGAGGAGAACAGCTGCTGCGCCACGCCCCTTAGCAAGTGCTGATGAGGCCTTGCAGAGGGTACAGGGATGGATCAGGGAAGGGGACAGTGGTGACCATGGTTCTGACGAACTCTGCTCAGAGGTGAGGGGCAGGGGGCAGGGGCTGTCTGCTTCCCAGCTCTCTGGGGTCCCTGTTGCCCCTTTGCTTGGGAAGGTAGGGATCCTGCATGGTGCTTCTAGATGTGGGTGAGCTTTGTGCCTGTTCCCTTGCTCAGAGTCGGCAGAGCTGGAGAGGAAGGCACGTGTGTGCAGGCTCAGGGGACCGATAATACCATATAATTTTATATCTTTTATGCTGTGCCTTAGCCACACATCATTAGCACAACAGGAGGGAAATGAACGGAAATGAAGGGTGTCAGCGGCAGAGAGAGATGGAGTGCTCCGATTTGGGGCTCGTGTCTTTCAACCTAAAGAAGAAAGTCCATGAGCCAGAATCTGCCAGGTCCCCGGAGGCAGGTCAGGGTGGGACAAGGAGGCCCCGGGTCCCAGGCCACCTACTGTCTCCTCCTCCTGGCCCTCTCCCGACACTGAGATACTTCTGTGGGAAGGGTTGGGGCACGGCTGACCCAGGATGGTGGACCCCAGGAATACGTTGTGTTTGGAGTCCCAGGGCCTCAGAGGGCGCTGGCCTTCTTGCCTGAGAGTTGCTGCAGCTTCATTCCTGCCCGAGTGTCTGCTGCTGGGACCCCGAGGGGACTAATGTGTGTGGTTCCAGGAGCAGGCCACGAGGGTGGAGGCTCCAAGGGGACTCCGTTAAGGAGAGGAGCCTCCAGGTCTCCTGTTGCAGTTTGCTGGAGCTACCATATGCGATTCCCACACACTGGGTGGCTTACAAACCCAGAGTGGTTCAGGAAGAATCCTTTGCCTCTTCCAGGCTTCTGGTGGCTTCTACCTTTCGTTAGCATCCCTCGGCTTGGGGAAGCACCCCCCTGCCCCCAAGGCTCTGCCACCATCTTCACATGACTTCCTTCTCTCGGTGGGTCTCTGTGGGTCCTCTCTTCCTCTAAGGACACCAGGCGTCGGCTTTAGGGCAGGACCTCATCCTGACTGATCACATCCACACATAAAGTGACGTTCGGGTCGGGTGGATGGGACTTTTTGGAAGACATTCTTCAACCTTGCACTCATCCCAGGTGCCCAGGCAGGGCAGGGCAGCCCTAGCAGAGGTGAGTCAGTGGTGCTGGCGTTTTAGCGTCCTAGAGACAATCTTCAGTCCGCGAGTCTGTCCCGTTGTCCGCTGTGGTGGCGCTGACACTGCCAGGGGAACAGTGGTGGCCAGGATTGTGCAGGTGCGTGGGTAGACAGGGACCAGCCCTGGATTTTCTGCTAAGCCCTTGCAATCCGCATTAGCAAAGTGTTACTGAGTTTTACTGCTCACATGGAAAGCCAGCCTCTGCCCTGCGGGGAGCAGGTGGAGCAGACGTGCACAGCGATGCTGAGGTGGAGGCGCCAGCTTTGGATCTGATAGGCCTGTGGTCGACATGCTGGTGTAACTGCTTTGGGCTCCTGAGAGCATCTACAAGGGGAATGCAAAAACTTCATGGAAAGCAGAGTTAAAGATCAGTATATGGGGTGGGTGTTTGGTCTAGTGATTAAGATGTTCAGGTCCCCTATCGGAGTGCCTGGGTTCAGTTCCTGGCTCTTGTTCCAGCTCCCTGCTAAGGCAGATCCTTGGAGGCAGCAGTGCTGGCTCAGATAGTTGGGTCCCTGCCACCTATGTGGGAGAGCTGGGTTGAGTTGCTGGCTCTGGCTTTGGCCACTGTGAGCTTTTGGGGAGTGAACTAGCTGATGGGAGCTCTCTCTGACTGTCTTGTCTCTGCCTCTCAAAAAGCTAAATAAATAAATAGAATTTTTAAATGTTTATTTTGGTGTAAAAATAAAAATATTTGGAATCCAGTTTTTTTTCATAATACATATTTCTCCTGAATGTTACAAAAATGTATTTTGTTTATCTGAGAGGCAGAGAGAGAAAGAGACTTCCACATGCATGCACGCATGTGCACACACACACATGCACACACACAGATAGAGAACTCCCACTCACTGGTTCACTCCTCAGATGCCTGCAACAGCTATAGCTGCGCCAGACAAAAGGCAGGATCTGGGGACTTAAACTGGCTCTCCGTGTGGATGTCAGGGACTCAAGTACTTGAGCCATCATCTGCTGCCCCCTGCATTAGCAGGAAGCTGGGAGTTGGGAGTAGAGCAGAGACCCTGGTCCAGGCGCTCTGCATATGGGACACAGGCATGTGAAATGGCATCTTACCCACTATGTCTAACACTCACTCCTCTGTGAGTGTGTTGAAGACCCTTTGCATAAAGTGGAGGTGATGATAGATAGACCCCCCCCCCCACCCCAACAGGGTGAGGTGAGGATGCACTGGGGTAAAGCATGGATGGGGCCCCACAGGGCCTCATCAGTGTGAACTCCCTTCCTTTTCAGCTAATCTATGAGCTTCTAGAAGGTGGGAGGCTACTCCATCCCTCTTGCCCACCCTCCCCTGTGCCACCCAGGATTGGCATTCAGTTGGAGGTCAAGGATGCATCAATGATGAGTGCATCTTTACTGGTGTCTGCTCTGGGTTGGGCCAGTGCTTGGTGCTGAGCTGCCGAGGCCCAGCTGGACAGGACCACTGCTTTAAGGAGCCCCTGGGCCAGGAGCAGGAGATGGACATGCCAGCAGCTCCGTGTGGAGTTTGCACGCAGCACGGGGAGAGAGGTGAGGAAGCCCACGGGCGCATACAGAGCTCCTGGATGAGTATGAACAGTGGGGAGTTTTCCAGGGAGGCGGGGGGGGGTGTGTGTGTGTGTGTGTTTCAGACATTCCAGGAAAAGTATGGCAGAGGACAGGATTTTGCAGGGAGCCTGCTGGAGGAGAGCCAGGGGCTACCCGTGACCCCGCAGCTCCAGCGCAGGGTCTCTGCAGCTCAGGGAGAGAGAGGCAGCGGAGGCTGATTGCACAGCCCGAGAAACTCCTTTGTTTGAGCCTTTCTGTAATACACCAAAATACTCTTTAATTGGAATTGAAGTAACAGACCAGACCTAATGATTCTATTTTCATGTTCTGTGTTCCTTTCCAGTCCTTGGTCTATAGGCATATTTTTAATACAGCACGAACCACAGTTTTGCTTACAGCTCTCTTTATTATACTGTAAACATTTTTCACAGTTGCTACAGAGTTTTCATAATTATCATTTCAATGGTTGCATAAAGGGCCATTAAGTGGATGCTCTTTCGTTTATTTAAACATCCACTTTTGTTGGAGGTTTAGCTGGGTTTCCAGTTCTCCACGTTACAAATCGTGTCGTGTCCACCGGCGCCTAGAAGTCGCCTCTGCGGAGGCTTGGGTCGAGCACGGGTGTCTTCGTGGTGTGTGCAAAGGTGACACTTTTTTTTTTTTTAAGGGACTGTTTTTGAAGGGATCGCATCCCATCAGCGCGTGTAGGAAGATCTGATGGGCATCGAGCGCCAGAACTTGGCTTTTGGTTTGTGTTGTTTTCATGGATGGTCTTTGATGGTTTTCGTGCCTTGGTCTTTGATGGTTTGCGTGTGTTTACTAAGGAGCCTGCCTCATGTGTGCATTTCTGCTCAGCCTGTTCACCTCTGGGCATCTCGGCGGCGCTTGTGCAAGCTTTTGGTTTCTGACACAGCGCTACACGTGTTTTCAGTTTAGCTCTCTTGTTTTTGTTCTACAAAGCGTCTGCACTTTTTATATGCTTAAATCTTTATATTTGTATTTTCTTTTACAAGTAGGGAAACTTGCAAAGTGTGCACTCCCTCCAAAGAACAGATAAATATTTCCTTCTAGATTTTTTGTTAATTGCACTTCTCTGTTTGACCTTTTAATCATATTTTTGTATATTTTTGGTGAGTGATCTGTGCCATGTTTCTGAATTAACCGCTTTTCCTCAAAATGACTGGCATAATTTATTAATCAACATTTCCTTTTCCCATTGTTTGTTGATGCCTACTTTGTAATGCATTAAATTCTTAGGTGCAATTAGGTCTATTTCGGGATTTTTATTCTGATTCCTAATTTCCATTTTGGAACCAGTTCAACAGTACTTCAATTATCATTCTTTTATAATTTTTTTATGTCGAGCTTCCTTTTAAAATTGTATTCAATATTCTCATCTGTTTATTTTCAAAAATGATTTTAGAATTGAGAAAGTCCGTTTGAGATCTTGAGTGGGATTGAATTAAATTTATGAATTAACTTTTGGGAAAATTGACATCTTTATTAACAGGAAGTTTCCCCATTTAGGAGCAGTTACTTTCTGTATTTATTCAAGTATTCTTTTATAACTCCAATAAAGCTAGGTAGTTTTCTGTATTTAGGTCATCCTCATCTGTAGTAGAGCTTATCCCTGGGCGCTTACATTCTTTGTTGCTTCTCTGAATGAGAGCTGCTTGTTCGTTTCATTTTACAGTTTTTCCTGTCTGCAGCCCGGGACTGGTTGGGCATCTCCAGCATGGCAATCTGAAATCTGAGATGCTCCCAAATCCGAAACATTTTCAGTGCTGACATGATGTCACAAGTGGAAAATTCCGTCCTGGGAGGCTGTGTTTCATGAACAAAATTATTGAAAATATTGTATGGAATTGCCTTCAGGCTGTGCATGTAAGGTAAACTTGAAACAAAAAGAGATGGTTGTGGTGCAAGTGTTGTTAGGCTTGTCCTTAAATGCTTCATGTTTTAAATGTGATATACACTGTACATTGAGTTTTTTTAAAAAAGATTTATTTATTTATTTATTTATTTAAGAGATAGAGTTATAGAGAGAGAGGGGAGAGACAGAGAGAAAGGTCTTCCATCTGCTGGCTCACTTCCTAAATGGCTGCAAAGGCTGGAGTTGGGCGGATTTGAAGCCAAGAGCCAGGAGTTTCTTCCAGGTCTCCCACATGGGTGCAGAGGCCCAAGCACTTGGACAATCTTCTACTGCTTTCCCAGGCCATAGCAGAGAGCTGGATTGCAAGAGGAACAGCCAGGATGCAAACTGGTGCCCATATGGGATGCCGGCCCTTCAGGCGGTGGCTTTACCTGCTACGCCACAGCACAGCCCCTTGTTGTTTATTGAGACGATTGTAGGACCCACCACCACTGCACCTGCATGTTGATATGGTGAATTACACTGTGTTAGTTTATTTTTAGTTACTATAATGAAATACCCAAGGCAGGTTATTTTCCAAAGAATAGAGGTTTATTCTGGGCCACACTTCTAGAAGTGCAAGGTCCAAGGGTCTCATCTGGAGGAGTCCTGAGGATGCACAGAGCATCACAGGGAGTGTGCATGTGTGTGTGTGTGCACACGCGTGTCAGGTCTCTCTGTAAAGTCAGCAGGATTCAGTCATTCAGACTGCATCCTAATGATCTTTTCTAGTCCTACTCACTTCTCCAAGGGCCCAGCTCTGAACACTGTGGTCACATTAACTTTGCACCCTCTCAGCACCTCACAATGGGAATTAAACTTTACTATGTAAAGCCCTGAGGGACACTCAAACCATATTCAAGCCATAGCATATGTTAATTGATTTCCAAGTGTTAAATTAAACTTACATCGCTGCAGGTTAAGACTACTTGTTCATATTAGGTCATCATTTTATGGATTGTCGGATTTAATTTTCTATCATTGTTTGCATTTGTGACCATGGGGCACGTTGGCTTGATGTCTCAGTCAGTGTGGGCTGCTGTAACAAAAGTTCCATAAGCAGAGTGGTTTACAAATAAAAGAAATTTGCTTTTCACAGTGCTGGAGCCTGGAAGTCTGGGATCGGGACCTGGCATGGGCTCACTTCACTGGCTTTGGGTACATTCACATGGCTGTGTAGCCACTGCCACTTTCCATCTGTAGAGCATTTCTCATCTTCTCAGGAGGAACACTCTACCTGCAAAGCAATAATTCCCCATTCCTCCCTTACCCCCCATCCCACCAACTGGCAGCCACCCTTCTACTTTGCATCTGATTTTGGCTAACCCAGGTACTTTATGTAGATGGAACTGCACAGCATTTGTCCTCTGGATTATTCCACTTAGCATCATGTTTCCATTTTTGAAGGCCACTTTTGCTGGGTATATAATTCTTGCTTAATTTTGGTTTTTCTCCCCATTCTTTTGAGCCTTTCAAATATGTCATCCCATTGCCTTCTGACTTACCTCATTTCTGATGAGCAATTCACTAATAATCTTACTGAGGGGGCCAGCCCTGTGGTGCACCAGGTTAAGCTGCTGCCTGCAGCACCAGTATCCGATATGGGCACCAGTTTGAGTCCTGACTGCTCTACTTCCAATCCAGCTCTCTGCTAATGGCCCAGGAAAGCAACAGAGGATGGCCCATTGGGCCCCTGCACACATGTGGGAAATTTGGAAGAAGCTCCTGGCTCCTGACTTTGGCCTGGCCCTGTCCTGGCCATTGTAGCCATTTGGGGAGTGAACCAGCAGATGGAAGATCTCTCTCTCTCTCTCTCTCTCTCTCTCTCTCTCTCCCTCTCTCCCTCTCTCTCTCTCTAACTCTGCCTTTCAAAGAAATATAATAAAACTTTTAAAAAAATCCTAAGGAGTGTGATGAGTTGAATTGTGTTTTTTAAAAAATTTAGTATGTTGACATTCTAACCCCCAGTACTTCCGAATGTAACCTTGTTTGGAAATGGGGTCATTGCTGGTGAATTAGTTGAGATGAGTTCATTAGAGTAGAACCTAATCCAACACGACTGGTGTCCTTAAGAAAAGGGAAATTTGGCTAGAGAAGACGGAAATGTGTAGAAGGAGGACCACATGAAGAGACACAGGGTAAAGATGACCAGGCACAAGCCAAAGATGGGGACTTGTGGCAGATTCTTCCCTTAACAGTCCTTAAAAGGAGTCAGCCACCAATATCCCAATTTAAAACTTCTGTCTGGAATGGTGAGACAATGCACTCTTGTTGTTCCAGCATAGTGAGTGATACTCTGTTGTAGTGTGTCCAGGGAAAGAGATGGAGTGAGGACCACTAGTGCATGATAAGGTACTTCTTTTTTTTGTGTGTGTGTGTCTTCAAGATTCTCTTTGTCTTTCAACAGTTTGATCATAATGATCAAACTGTATGTGTCTGTGAGTTCATCTTACTGAGAGTCCATTGGATTTTACTTTTTACTATTTACTTGAGAGAGAGAGAGAGAAAGAGAGAGAGAGAGGTGAGAGAGAGGTCTTCTATCCACTGGCTCACTCCCCAGATGGCTGCAATGGCTAGAGCTGTGCCAATCTGAAGCCAGAAGCCAGGAGCTTCTTCCCAGTCTTCTGCATGAATGCAGGGGCCCAAGGACTTGGGCCAACTTCTACTAACTTCTACTGCTATCCCAGGTCATAGCAGAGAGCTGGATCGGAAGTGGAGCAGCTAGGACTTGAACTGGCATCCATATGGGATACCAACACTGCAAGTGGTGGCTTTACCTGCTATGCTACAGCGCCGGCCCTGAGGGAGAGTTTGAGAGAGAGCTTCTGTCTGCTAGTCACGCCCTAAATGCGTGCAATGGGACTGAGCCAGGAGCCAAGCCAGAGCTGGGAACAGGAAGTTCCTCGTGTGAATGACAGGAACTCCATTACTTGAGCCATCACTGCTGCCTTTGAGGGTCTGCATTAGTAGGAAGCTGGAATCAGAAGCTGAAGTTGGGAACTGCACTCAGGTGCTCCCAGGTGGGGCGAAGGCGTCTTAACCATGAGGCTGAACGCTCACACCAACCCTTGGATTTAGAAGTCATGTCTTTTAGCAAATATTGTTCTTTCTTCAGATACTCTTTGTGCCCCTTGCTCTCTCTCTTATCTGAACTGCTCACTATAGCTGTGTTGATCTGTTTGATGATGTTTCATAGGTCACGTAGGATATTTGACTTTTTTTGTTTGTCTCAGGCTTGGTAATTTTCATTGTCCTGTCTTCAGTGTCACTGAATCTTCTTGTGCTCAAATCTGCTATCTTAACCGACCCCTTCTGTGCGTTTTTCATTTCACTTGCAGAATTTTTTTTAACATACTTTTTAACTTTCGATTGACATTCTAATTTTGCTCGTATATGATTTTCCTGAATCCTTTAGTTATCTGTCTGTGTCTTCCTTTACCGCTTTGAATATATTTAAGACAGTTGTTCTAAAGTTGCTTTCCAGTAAATATGGTGTCTAGGATTTCTTGGAGATGGTTTCTGTAAATTTATTTTATTCGTTTGACTGGGCCATGTGTTCCTATTTTTTGTATGCCTTTAAAAAAACTAGAGAATTTGGATTTTATAGTATTGAAATTCTGGAAGTCAGATTCTTTCTCTTTCCCAGGCTTGATGCTTTTTTGTTACTCCATTTTCAGGTGATTTTCGCTGACTGTCTTTGTGAAGACTGTATTTCTTGTCTTGTGTGGTCACTGAGATCTAGAATCCTTTAGCTCGTGTCCAGCTAATGTTTTCACAGGTATTTTTTTTGTGTGTGTCATGAGCTAAAAACAAATAAAAGGCAGCAACAGCAGCAACGGAAAAACAGAAATACCTGCCCATCTCAGAGATTTCAGATCTGCTCTGTGCGGGGAGCTCCTTCCCCACTCCCGCGCAGCCTGGGGATCAGCCGGAGGTGACAGCTCAGGGCCTTCTCAGGGCTTCCCGGAGCCTGCACTTTACCATATTCCTGGTGTGGCTTTCTGAATTCCCTCAGCACTTTTGTGTCCCAGTTTCCCAAAAAATCTTCCCGACTCGCCCTCCCAGCCTCAGGCAGTCCCCTGCATGTCTCAGCTCTGTCTTTGGTCCTGGTGTTTGTCAGTCGTTAGTTTGTTTTTGCAGAATTTTGAGCAACATCTACCTCTTTTTGGTCTGAGTTAGGTGAAACAGAGGTGAGTACATCGATCCTTTAGGTGGCCCCTAGACAGGCTGCAACAGATAAACCCAGCAGCTCGACAATAAGATCTTCTCTGTTGCCTCTGGAGTCAGTGATGAGGGTCTCTCACTTCAAGACACTGCCGTGCTGGGGGTGTTGGGTAGTGGTGGACCAGGGGCAAGTTAAACCACCATGATGCTTTCCTGAAACTTTAAGCCCTGCCCTCCCCCATTGTTGGTTAAGTGTTGTCTTAGCTGTCCAAAACTTGTGACCATTTTCCAGAGTTCTGAAAAAGTTGGCTCTGGAACTTACTGCTTATTTCTTTTTATTTTAAAATATTTCTGCAGGGAGAGGAGAACTTGGAGCTGCCTATTCTGCCATTTTGCTTTACTTTTGAGAGACTTCTGTGCTCTAGTTCATGCCCCCAGATGACCATACCAGCCAGGCTGGGCCAGGATGAAGCCAGGAGCCAGGAGCCAGGAGCCAGGAGTTTCTTCTGGGTCTCCCATGTGGGTATAGGGGCCCAAGCACTTGGGTCATCTTCTGCTGCCTTCCCAGGCCGTTAGCAGGGAGCTGGATCAGAAGTGAGCAGCTTGGATGGGAACCGACACCCATATAGGATGCCTGGTGGCAGCTTTACCTGCTCTGCCTCATTGCCAGCCTCTTTCACCTTTGCTTTGAAATATATTTTTGCTGGGTATAAAAATCTGGATTGATAATTAGTTTGCTTTCAGTTTCTAAAAGGTGTTTCATTGTCTTTTGTTGCATTTAAAAAATTTGCATTTTTTGTTTGGTTTTGTTTGAAAGGTGGAGAGATGGGGGATGGGGGAGGCAAAGAAAGATGGAAAGAGAGAGAGAGAGAGAGAGAGAGAGAGAGATCTTCCATCCACTGTTTTACTCCCCAAATGCCTGCAACAGCCAGAGCTGGGCCAGGCTGAAGCCAAGAGCATTGAACTCAATGAAGGGCTCTACATGGTGGTAGGGAACCCAGTACTTTCCCTCACCTGCTGCCTCTTAGGGTGTACATTAGCAGGAAACTAGAATTGGAAGTGGAGCCAGGTCTGGAACCCAGGAACTCTGATAGGTAATGCAGGTATCCCAAGTGGTGCCCTAACTGCTGCACCCAATGCCTGCCCATTTCTGCATTGTTTCTGAAAAGGAACGTGCGGTCATTCTTGTTCCTCTGACTGTAAATGTTGTATTTCTCTGGTTGCTTTTAGCCTCTTTACCCTGGTTTTGAACATTTTGATTATGACGTGCCTGGATGTAGTTTTCTGCTTTATATGTCTTGTGATTGGGGTTTCATGAGGTTCTTGGACTTGCGTATTTATAGTTTTTGTCAAATTGGAAAATTAAAAAAATTATTTGAGAGAAGGGTGGGGGAGAGAGATCTTCTATCTGCTTGTTCACTCCCCAGTTGGTTACAACAGCCAAAGCTGAGCCAGGTAGAAGCCAGGAGCTTGGAATGCCATTCAGGTCTCCCACCTGAATGACAGGGGCCCAAGCACATGGGCCATCATCTGCTGCCTTCCCAGGCATATTGGTCAGAAGCGGAGCAGCCAGGACATGAACCGGTACTTGATATGGGATGCCTGCATTACAAGCCATGGCTGAACCCACTGTACCACAGTGCTGGCCCCACAGTGTTTTAATCAGGAGCTGCTGCTGCTCAGACAGAGGAGACACTTTGTGTTTCTTTTTCCAAACGATGAAGAATTAGCTTCATTGGAAACCTTGCTCATGGAATACAGGTTTAAGTGCTATTCCGGGAAGCTCTACAGATCAAGGTGGATTTGTTCAGCCATTCAGGGAAGATCGTGGTTGCCTTTGTGAGGGGGGTGTAGGTGAGAGCTGGAGCTCAGGGTCACAGGACCCACGGGTGAGCCTTGCGGGGAGCTGGGTGTCCGCACACAGTCACACAGGGATCATGGCAGGCCTCTTGCTGAGGTTGTATGGCAGGTACCTGTGAAGCCCTCAGGAGGGTACCTGGCACCAAGGAGGGGTTTGCCAAGTGCAATTCCCATGTCTTTTTGTGCAGAGAAGTCCTTGGCTCATGTCTTTGCATGGCAGGACCTGCTGGTGGGCATTCCAACAAGCCCCAGGTCCCCACTGCTGTCGGAGTGGAACCTGTGCAGAAAGGAGCAGCGAGGGCCTTGAGTGATGTGCTGCAGTCTGAGAGATGCCCTCTGTAGCTCTTCCGGGGTCCCTGCTCTTGTGCCCCGCCCCAGAGGGCTTTCACATAGGTGTGCACCTGCCTCCAAGAAGTCGCTGCCAGCCTGCCCCCAGAGTGCCTCCGGTGTGGGAATTGGACTCAAGAACACAGAGGGACAGGGTCAGTTCTGATCAGGGAGGGAAGGACCAAGGAGCAGGAGGGGCTTGAGGATGAGGACGAGAGGACTCGTATCCAACAAGCTATTGATGCAGGCCAGGAAGCAGGTGCCCTGGAGGAGGCAAGAATGGCGTCTCAGAGTGCGTGGTGGGGAGGGTCTGTGGATGCATTAGCTTGGTGACCCCTGTGAGCTCACACCTCCGGTGCCTGGGGCCCCTCTGTGTCCTGGGTGGGTGAAGGGAGGTGCCCTCTCAGGTGCAGCCTGTCCTGCTGGCTGGATGGTACTTGAGTGTGCCCATGCCAGGACTGGGGGGCTCAAGCTGACTCAGATGCCCCCACTGCCCAGGGTCTTGGAGCAACTCAAAGGTTCTAGCAGGCATGGGCATGGGAGAGGTCCCAAGATGCTGGGCACGCAGTGCTGGACTCTTCTTATTTTGAGGACACCTTGGAAGCAGGTTTTGTTGCACCTGTTTCAGGCTACGGAGCTGAGGTCTGAAGAGAAGGGACTTGGTCAAGGTTACAGATGTGACCAAGCCTGGACTGAACCCACCTCTGTCTGCCCTCCAAAACCCCATCTTTTTTTTCTTAAAGATTTTATTTATTTATTTGAGAGGTAGAGTTACAGACAGTGAGAGAATAGAGAGACAGAGAGAAAGGTCTTCCTCCCATTGGTTCACTCCCCAAATGACTGCAACGGCTGGAACTATGCTGATCCGAAGCCAGGAACCAGGTGCTTCTTCCTGGTCTCCCATGCGGGTGCAGGGGCCCAAGCACTTGGGCCATCTTCTACTGCTTTCCTAGGCCACAGCAGAGAGCTGGATTGGAAGAGAAGCGGCTGGGACTAGAACTGGTGCCCATATGGGATGCCGGCGCTGCAGGTGGAGGATTAACCTACTGTGCCACGGCACTGACCAAAAAACCCCATCTTTCTAGCACCCCTCATTTTTCTTCCCTTTCCAAGCTTGGTTGTGTGTTTACCGTGGCAGTCAGTCTACATGGAAAGCCAGCTGGGGATGTCGGCGCCCCCCGCAGGCTGCATTGTCCTCTTACTGCTTGCACTAGTCCCAAGAGGTTGGCCTGAGTGACTGTAAGCAGCAACCTCTGCGTTTCTGTGACTGGCTGGTTTCTCACCCGGGCTGCACGTCCATTAGGGGCTGGCCTGGGCTCTGCTCCTGTCCTCTGTGTTCCTGGTTCCAGGAACCAGGCTGCCGCATAGCTGCTACCGGGATGCTCTTGGTTACTGGTGGAGAGGAACAGGGAAGCAAGAACCAGTTCTGCGACTTCTACCTGGAACCAAGGCTCACCACAGCTGCTTCCATCTCATTGGCTGGAGTGGGGCACCTGCCAGGCCTGACTCAGAGGCCTGGAGGGATTGTGGGGCATTCTTGCCAGTAGCTGTGGACAGTGGATACTTTGTGTTCTCCCACGAGTGACAGCTTCCAAGGCGTCTCCTCCTCAACATAACCTTGCATGCTGGGCTGGGGCTGCTCAGTGGAGTTGGGCCCTGTCCCCTGCCCCGGGAGCTCTCCATGTAGTGGAGGGACAGTCGTTACTGAAGAATGGGACAGTTCCATGGGGGAGACTGTGTGGCAGGGGTGATATGGGGCTGTGGGGTGCCCAGGAGCAGTGACAGAGGTGTCCTCGTCCTCAGGGCCTCTGTTAGAAGAAATCCCTGGGGGTGGGTCAGGAAGGAGAGGGCTGTGCATAGCATGTATAGGAATGGGATGGAGAACAGGTGCTGGGGCTTGCCAAGGGCCGTGTGTCGGGAGCCCCCCTGTGTCGGGGGCCAAGGGGGTATGATGAGCAGATGGGGGGCTGGGGTTGTACGTGGGGCTGGGACTGAGGCTTCTGCACTGTGGGCTAGATTTTGGGGCCTTTTTGCCATCTCCCAGCTGAGCCATGGCCTGGGCATTCTGACCTGTGGGTATGGTGGGCGCTGGGGACTCCCTGCCCAGGCGGTGCACGAAAGACCCCTTCCCCAGCCCAGCCTGGCTGCTGCAGGCTCCAGGCTGCAGGCCTGGTCTAGACCTTGCTCCCCTGCCGCAGGCCCTGGTGTTCACCCTGGGGGGATGAATCAGCTCCATTCTTTGTGAACAAAAGCTCCTGGGTTGCCAGGGAGATGCAGGGGCTGCCGTCTGCACTTCCTGGAGCTGCAGTTTCGTGTCAGGAAGAGACCAAGTCCCAGTCTGTCCTGAGGAGGGCGGGGCTCCCTTGAGCTGTCACTGCCCATTCACCCGCCTTGAATGGGCTCTGTGTGGGTCAGAGACAGCAGGGGCGCCAGGATTGGACAGATTTGAGCGTGAATGCATCGCTGCTGGTCGATGGCGCGTGGCTTTCGGCCCCCGCCTCCCCCCCACTCTCCTTGAGTTGGGATAATGCTAGTGTCCCATGAGACAGTTGGTGAAGGCTTACCACCCATGCACTTACTCAACTCACGTTTGTTGCTGTGTACTGGGGGCAGGCGCTGGGGTGGGGAGAGTGCAGGCTGTGCTGGTAGGGTCTTGTTGCTCCGAGGACAGGAACTCTGTGGGGGCTGGGTGAGAGTCTCACCCCTGCATCTCTTTCAGCAGGTCTGGGCAGGCCCTGGGGAACTGGACCAACACAGCCCATCAGAGGTGTGGGATCTAGGGTAGGGCAGGAGGCCCTGCCCTGGGAAAGGGTCCTCTTCTCTGTACCCTGTTCACACATGGCGATGTGGGAACCTGGGCTGGATTGGAGTGTATGTGTTTGGGGAGAGGGTACCAGGAAGCCAGGAAGTGCTTTGGCAGTCTGGTGTGGGAGTTGGGGTTAGTCAAACATTTGGGGTAGTCGGGGATGCTGGGTGCATGGATGCTCCATGGCGTGGAGGATTGAGGGGGTACTGGGGAACCTTCTGATGGATGCTGTGCACTGGGGTTGGCCGTGGTTGGGGTCACGGGTGTTTGTGGGTCGTCCCTGGTGGGGAGGTCAGAAGGGTCATTGATGAGCGGAGGGGTCTGCAGTGATGTCTAATCAGGAGTGGCCTTCCATTGTTGTAAAAGGTTGGCTTCCTCTCGCTGCCAATGACAGGTGAGTCACAATGGCCATGAAGGAAGACAGGCCCTGATCAGAACCCATGGCCTGCCACGCCGGGTTGTCCCCCCTCCTTCCCACGTTGCTGCAGGAGTGGGCCTCGGTGTCTGATTTCATGCATGGGGCAGCACAGATCCCTGAGCTTCCCAGCCACGTGGCAGGGCTAGAGCTAAGAGTTGGGGTTTGGGACTCAGGTACATCCGGGTTCAGATCCAGGCTGGGCCACATAGAAGCTTTGTGCCTGTGGGCGAGCCTCATTATCCCTATCTGTAAAATGGGAGGCCTGTTCCCAAGTGGGTCTTAGATTTTTAAAGCTCTCGGCACAGTGCCTGGCACAGGTTGTCAGGGCTGGGTCCAGCTGAGATGATCCCAAACTCACAAGATCCAGGGCTCACGTCACTTTCTCAATGGCAGCAATGGACAGCAGAGGAGGCTGGATGAGGATGGGACAAGAGGAAAAAGAGGGGGTGCAGTGAGTGATATGGAGGGGGAGGGAGTGAGAGCAATTTTTTATATATATACATTTATTTGAAAGGCAGAGTTACAGAGAGAAGGAGAGGCAGGGAGAGAGAGGTCTTCCATCTGCTGGTTCACTCCCTAATTGGCTGCAATGGCCAGAGCTGCGCCAATCCAAAGCCAGGAGCCAGGAGCATCTTCTGGTCTCCCATGCAGGTGCAGGGGCCCAAGCACTTGGGCCTTCTTCTACTGCTTTCCCAGGCCACAGCAGAGAGCTAGGTGGAGCAGCCGGGACTCAAACCGGCACCCATATGGGATGCCGGCACTGCAGGTGGTGGTTTTACCTGATACTCCACAGCACCAGCCCCGAGGGCAATTCTTTAAGATAGTGCTGTGCCCAAGGCAGGGTTGTTGGGAGCTCACACCTGCTGGGAACTGGGCAGTGTGGGCCATCCAACATGAAGGGCTGGCCCAGGCTGGCTGCTGAGTGGGTCTGAGCCACTGGTGTGTGGTCAGGGAGCCCGTGGCACTCATTTCGCTTAAATGTATCTAAGAAGAACAGAGCTGAGAAAGTGCATGTCACACCTGGCGGTTCCCAGGCCTCGGTGTCAGGTGGCTATAGTCAGGGGGTCTCCCCAGGGGCCAGGGAGCAGCCCTTCTCCCCTGGAAGCCCCTGGGCTGCAGGTTGGAGGGGTTTTTAGTCTGAGTAGCCAGGTGGTGGTGCAGACGAGCACTGGGAGGTCTCTGTGTTGGGCGTCTGTCTGCCCGCATGCCTGCCTCTCTGTTGCTCTGAAGGAGGCAGGGGCTGGGCCTGCAGCTGCCTGGGCAGAGTGGCTCCTGCGTGGGACACAGCTCTTCTCTCTGGTTACAGACTCGCCGCTTCGCTCCCAACCTACGTCCACAGGCAGCGTGGAAGTCTCCTGTAGGGAGAGTAGTTGACCTTTGGGAAGTATGCAGGGGGAGAGCCTGGAGGGATGTGGGGGGCTCGGGGGCCTGGGAGAGCAGTGGTAGTGGGAGAGCAAGGCCCAGGCTGACCTCCAGCCTGCAGCAGGGTGCAGACTCAGCCCTGTGGGTGGGAGTTTGAGGTGCCAAGGCATGGAGGACAGTCAGGGAGATCCGGTAAGTCTCAGGGCCAAGGTGACACCACAGAGAACCAGAGGATGCAAACAAGGAATGACAAACCAAGGACAAATGGGCAAGGGGTTGCCAGACAGCAGTGTGTGTGTGTGTGTGTGTGTGGGGGGGGTGATGAAGTCTCAGGGGCATGGGTTTCACCTGCTGGCAGGGCCGGGTTCCAGGGGATGGGCGAGGACAGTACCCAGCCGGTTGTGTTGTGGGGGTCAGCCCCGGCGAGTGTAGGGAAGAGTTAGGTTACACCTTCAGTGGCAGTGAGGTGAGTGGGCATCCCAGAGTTCTATGCTGGAGAAGAAAAGAAAAGAAAAGAAAAGAAAAGAAAAGAAAAGAAAAGAAACGAAAAGAAGAGAGAGAGAGAGAGAGAGAGAGAGAGAGAGAGAGAGGATAACCTGACCTGGGGGGTCAGAGGGCTGGATTCTGCTTTTGGTTCTGCTGGGGATCCTGGCCAGGTCCCTTCCCTGCTGGCTTTTGCTCTGCTCCTGTGTACAATAGGAGCCAAACATTCTCAAGCAGTGGGACGTTTTGTTCTGTGACACCCCCCCCCCCCACCTTCTTGACCAAGTGAGGTGGTGGAGGTGGGACACTCATCCTGGATTTTAAAAATCCATGTTTTTAAACAAACTCCTGTTGAGTCCTTGATCTATGCCAGGCACTGTTTTGAGCACTGCACAAATATTCACCCTAATTCATTCTCCCAAGGCCCCTGGGAGATGGGAAGGTGACATCCCAAGGTCACAGCAAGCAAGTGGCACAGCCAGGATTCCAGGGACCCTCATTAGGTTTTCCCACTGCTCTCTGCTGCCTACTGTAGGTGACATACAGGAGGCGGCTTGTCCTGCGGGGAGAAAGCTCACCAGTGACTGCGGACATTCAGTGTCTGGAGGGCTGTGCCGGGGCCTGGGTGTAGAGGGGCCGGGAAGGCGAGACGTGATCCTCCCTGGGGCCTCCCCATTCCTAGTGGGGGCCACTAGGTCCAGGGCAGCGTGCGGCACGCGGGGGTTTCTGCGCCAGGCACACCCTCTAACCACCAAATTTATTTAAGCAGATAAAATGCAGGGGGTGTAATGTCAGATTAATGGATAAATAACCGTCCCGGGTTTTGGCACGGCGGCGGGCCGCGGCAGTGAGAAGCCTCATTATGTGCGCTCTGCCTCGAAGAACAAGCCTTGCGCGGCGCCCCAGCACCCGCGCCCGCGAACAGAGCATTAAATTGTTGGAAATGGCTCCCTTCCCTCGCCGAACAAAGATGTTTTCTCCGGAATAAATTGACTCCCTCTCGGCGCGCGGAGCCCCGGGTTCCCACAGACGCAGCAGCCTCTACCCGGGCTGAGCTCTGCGCCGAGAAGGGGGAGGGCTGCGGGGCGGGCCTGGGGGCGCACGCGGGGCGCTTCCTGCCTGCCCCAGGGGCTTTCCAGCTCTCAGTTCCCTGGGACCCCGGTGGGCCGCGGCTGGCGAGCGAGCCTGTGGGGCTCTGGAAGGGGTTGGGGTTGTTGGCGTTAGGGCGCGCGGAGAGGCGGTGCAGGCTTGTGGTTAGCGCTTGGTGTGGGCAGTGCCAGGGTCTGCATGTCGCAGGCCCCTGCGCAGCCATCAGGCCCACGGTCTCACTTCCCCGGGTTCCATTTCTTAACAGGGAGGCGGGGCTGTGGCGAAGGTACGAGGGAAGAACCTTGGACAGCGCCAGGGCAGAAGCACCAGGTGCAGCTCTGCGTGCTCCAGACGCCTCTCTCCACCATGCCAAGGTGGGCAGTGAGGGACCCGGGAGGCTGCAGTGCTGCAGAGCCTGGAGGGGCTGGAGGGCTGGACTGAAGGAGCAAGGCCTCCCCAACACCTCCTGGATCCCCAAAGGTCTGCGCAGTGCCTGGCAGCCCCGTGGCTCAGAGGTACTAGAATCTCAGAGGAGAAACTTTGCCCTGGGCCAGATGGGAAGGCAATGTTTGCCTCTCTGATCTGCCCTGCTTGGGCTGCTGCCCTGAGCTGCCTAGACTCAGTCCCAGCAAGGCTCAGAGAGGCAGCCCCTGGGCACTGCTTTCTGCTTCACAGGCCCCCCCCCCCCCTTCTCTTTCCACTTCCTCCACCTCCCAGGAGTCCCCTGAGGCAATGGGAGAGAGTAGCACAAGTGCTGTGGCCAGGTTTACCACGGTCACCTCTTGGCTGTGCTGCACGGGACAAATTGCCTCACCTCTCTGAGCCTCTGTTTTGCCACCTGCAGGTGCCATGATAATATTTTCATTGAGCAAGACTGGTCCTGAAGAGTGACACTTCTCGGGACAGGCATTTGGCAAAGTGGTTAAGATGTAGCTTGGGACGTGACGTGTGTGTCCCATTGGAGTGCCTGTGTCTGTCTCCTGTCTCTCCTTTTGATTCAGCTTCCTGTTGGTGTGCACCCTGGGAGGCAGCAGGTGATGACTCAAGGACGTGTGTCCCTGCTACCCATATGGGAGACCTGGATGAAGTTACTGGCTCCTGGCTTTGGCCTGTCTCTCGTTGGTATGGGCTGTTGTAGGCATTTGGAAGGTTTCTGACTCTGTGTCTCTCTCTGTCTGCCTCTCTGCCTTTCAGATAAATAAAAATAAATCAGGAAATAATTTTATGAAAAAATACAAAACTGCTGGATGGAGAGTGGGCATGGAGTGAACTCATTGGGCAGAGCTGTTCTATAACAGCCGCTCTGTCCCATGTCCTGAGCCAAGCAAGGCAGCCATGTGTGACCTCTGGGGCACGGCCTGGGGAGCAGCACTGACCTGTAAGCTGGTGGCTGCCCAGATGCATATATGTATGTGCCACCCACTTGCACCTGCTCAGGACCTGGGAGGCTGGGTGGCCTGGGGTTCCGCTGCAGCAGCAGGATCTGGCCTTTGGCACTGTGGTCACCTCCTCCTTACCTGCTCCACACATAGTTCCTCACTGGTCCAGCTTGGAGGTTGGAGAAGGGAAGCTTGGACTTGGTCAGATGAAGCCTGGAGCAGGGGCATGGGGCACAGACCTCTCATCATTGATGGAGCATCTCCCAGCCGGTGCCTTGGGTGTTGTCCAGGTCCTGGGATCCCAAGTGAGCAGAGCAGAAGCAGTCCCTGTCCTCCTGGGGAATGACAAGTGACTGAGCATGTCTCGGTACCCAGTGTTAGGAGCTTCATACATTAGATTCTCACCACGAGCAGGCAGCCCCACGGACAGCTTTGAGGCCCACTGTTGTCCCCTGCTGGGGTCCTGGCTGCCCTGCCTCTCTCAGCTCAGACAGCAGTGGGTTCAGATATGGCTCTGCCCTGTTACCACACAAGTCTCAGCCTCGTCTGAGCCTCAGTCCCCTCATCCAGAAAACTGGGGTAACACTGCCCCCCTTGGGGGGGTATGTGTGCACAGAGCCTGGGGGTGGGGCTTGGCCGGTGGTGTTGGGCGAGTGTTGCCTTGCAGTGTAGGCTCAGAGCCTGCCCAGGCCATTTCTGCACTGTTTGGGAGGAGCAGTGTCCCAGGGCCTCATTTAGCTCCACATTAAAGCCCAAGCAAAAACACAAAACACACAGTGAGCCAGGTGATCAGGGGCTTCTGCGTTGGTCTCCACTTGAGGCAGGCACCTGCTGAGGGACCCCTTCTGGCTGGAGCCGGCTCTGCCAGGAGGTCAGGGTGTAGCCTGCAGCGGCCGCTGCCTCTCTTCACTCCACTGTCCTCGCTTAACTCTCCCCTCCTGTCTTTGCCTCCACCCACCCTACATCTGCGCACATGTGTGCACACACAGCCGCAGACAGCGTTGTTAGGGATGCAACTCCCTGCTGGACTTCATCGCTGTTTGAATTTGGCATAATTAACTTGATTTCAGATTTGAAAGGCTCAGACCCACTCCTCCCTCGCTGGCAGCGCTCAAGCTTCCCTGTCATTTTTTTTTTTAAAATCTCGCTATTTTATGTTTTTAAATTTATACATTGATATTTACATGATTATGGACAAGTATAATTATATGTTATTTATGTGGTTTAATAATATTCTGTAATAATTGAGAGATGTTTAGTTTTCTGCATGCAAGTAGTTTACACACACAAGTGAGGGAGGAGACGGGGCAGGTGCAGATTGATGAGAGACAGGCGGGAGGAGACAGAAGAGACAGAGAGGGAGGGAGGGACAGTGAGAGAGAGAGATAGAGAGAGAGAGGGAGGGAGGGAGAGGGAGGGAGAGAGAGGAGAAAAGACCGCTGAGGTCTGGCAACAGAGGCTGTTTACACTTTTTGGGTGACTCTTAGAGCTGACAGTTCACAAAGGAGTCAGCCGAGGACATCCCCCTGGGGCACAGGAGGCTGGGGTCACTAATGGAAACAAGTCTGTATTCTTGCAGGTGTTGCCGACTTTGCGGGCTGTGGTCCTGTGTTCAGCCTTGTCCAGCCATCAGCCGCCACCTCTGGGAGGCCACAGCCTCTCTGTTTTGCTTCCCCATCAGAACAGTTCCCTCTCCTTGTCGGGCAGTCGTGGGCTCCCCCAACTGCAGGGCACAGGTTCCAGTGCTCACAGTGGGTGCCCAAAATGACCCAGAGTGCTGACCCCGACCTATGCGATGTATTTTACTGCACATACTATGATAAAGTTCACTTTATAAATGAGACACAGTAAGAGATCAGTATCAGTAACTGCCAACACAACAGAACAATTATGGAGATATATGTAGTACATGGAATGGGGTCTCTATCTGGTAGGAGCCTAGACCAGCACTAGAATTTCTGGACTACGGTTGACAGCAGGTAAGAAAAATGGCAGATCAGGGAACTCCTGTATTCAGTGATGGGTGCAGCATTCATTTCTTTTTTTTTTTAAATTATTTTATTTGAAAGATGGAGTTACAGGAAGAGAGGGAGAGACAGAGACAGAGATATTCTATCTGCTGGTTCACTTCCCAAATGGCTGCAATGACTTGGGCTGTGCCAGGCTGAAGCCAGGAGCCAGGAGCTTCTTCCAGGTCTCCCACATGGGTGCAGGTGCCCAAGTACTGGGGTCATCTGCTGCTTTCCCAGGCACAGTAGCAGGGAGCTGGATTGGAAGTGGAGCAGCTGGGCTCAAACCGGCACCTTTATGGGATGCTGGTGGTGCAGGTGGCGTCGTCTTTACCTGCCATGCCACAGTGCCGGCCCCAACATTGATTTCTGTGTATGAACTCTTCCTGAGATTGACTGTGACCTGCTCATTTCAGTTCAGCCCCAGGAACTTTTCTGTTACGCTTACAGAGATCAGCTGTTGTCAGTTCCCTTTGTCTTTTGTGGGAATCATTACCCCACTATTGGGTCCTTGTTTAATTTTCTTTTTATCTTTTCTGTGTCCTCTTTCCCATAAGAAAGAAGCCTTTAGGGGCTGGTGTTGTGGCATAGTGGGTTAAGCCTCTGCCTGTGATACAGGCATCCCTTATGGGTACTGGTTCACGTCCCAGCTGCTCTACTTCTGATCCAGTTCCCTGCTAATGGCCTGAGGAAGTAGTGGAAGATGGCCGAAGTGTTTGGACCCCTGCACCCATGTGGGAGACTTGGATGAAGCTTCTGGCTCTGGGCTTTGCCCTGGTCTAGCCTGGGCTGTTTCAGCCATTTGGGGAGTGGCCAGTGGATGGAATCTCAATCTCTCTCTAACTCTGCCTTTCAAATAAATAAATAAATCTTTTTCTTTTTTGGAAATCTACCCTATAGTCTGCATATGTATAGAAGATTGCCTTATTGTTCAAAGTATCCACTTCTGTCTGAGGGAGGAGTCAAGGCTGCCTTGATGATGTCATTCCTGGCCATGTGACTTGCCTGGGCCAATGAAATGGGGTGAAAGTGACATAAGTCTCTTGCATATGGAAGCTCTAGGAACCATCCCATGCCATGGCTCTGCCATGTTTGTGCTTGCCTGTGCCCTGAGAGGTGGGGGCTGCCTCTTGGCCTGGGTCCTGGGATACAGATGCCAGGGGACCCAGCCAGCCTGCCATACCCAGGAGGGTGAGGACAGTGTAGGTTGGCTGAAGTCCCTGAGACTCTGGGGCTACTTGTTACGACAGCCTGGCTTTGCTTTAATAATGGACTCACCTGCAGGTTTTTTTTTTTTTTTTGACAATGCCAGTTCTGTTTTTATTTCCAACAGTGGTTTTATTAGAATCTCAGGGATTTTAATTTTGCTTTGAACTCTGTGTTCCATTGATATAATGTAGTATTTTTTCTCTTTGAAAATGGCTTGTAGTACTTCCCCCCAAATCTTCTTGTGCTCTGTGAATCTATTTTAGGAGTGACTTCCTATGAAAATGTGTTTTTTTTTTTTTTTAAATAGGACCGAAGGGATTTTGATTTCTTTTATCTGTTTACTCATCTCGGAGTTTTCTCTGTTGAGCCTTCCTGTTTTGCTGTGGGATTCAGCAGCCTCACTGGGGGTAGAAAAGCTGGGTTGTGGGGTGGAGGGCGGATCCCAAGCAGGCCTTGGCTGGTGCTGGGAGGCCCTGGGTGGGGGAGGCTGGCTTGTTTTCTGCTCATTGCCTGGGCTGTGGCTGGGATGCCTTTTGTTTTTGTGGATTGCAGGCTGTTTTAATTGGATTAGAGGGCGAGAGTCCTTGGCACCGCTCTGCTGGGTTTTATCTTCCTGGAGATAATCCTTTTAGGTGTCTGATGCTGGCTCTCATGTCACCTTCACACTTAGCCTGCCCCCTCCCTGGTTCCTGCTGGCTCCCTCAGCCTTGCCCCATGGGAGATGGACTTCTGTGCTCTGCACACCTGCCTGGCTGGCCCCTGTGCACATCTTCCCTGAGTGTCCCTGTCCTTCCGAATATGGAGCCGAGGGTGCAACAGCTCTCAGCTGACGTCCGGCCCATGTCTCTCTCCTTCTCCTGAGTGTATCATCCTGGGAATTCAGTCTGCTGGCTTGTACCAAGCTCAGCAGTGGCTGAACCCAAGTCTGCCTCCCAAGAGACTTCTTGGTGAGCTTTTTCCACCCGTGACTTCCCGTGCATCTCTGTGGTGCCTTAGGGGGGCTCAGTCTATGGCCCGTGATTCCAGACGGCCCAGGTCTTTTTGGTTACCAGATTCTGTAGTAACTGTCTCGGGAGTGGAGCCAGGGGCAATCCTTGTCCTCTACCAAGTCAGACATAAAACTGTTGAGCCCACAGGTCTGAGGCTGGAGCCCTGAGGCCTGTCCCTGCAGACTCTGCCAGCCATCGCGATGTGGCCTACTTTGGATGTAGCCAGCAGAGTCTCTGATCCACCTCATTGTCTTAGCACTCGGCCCACCTCAGAGAGGACTATGTGAACCCCTTGCTGAAGTCCAACCCTGCCAGCTTTGCAGGTGAATTAGTGTTTTGCCAGTAAAGGGACTTTGCACAGAGCTGAATGAAGGGGAACCAGCCAGGGATGGGGAAGCCCTTGGGGATCAGCAGCCATGAAGGACTGCCCTGTCCCTGGGGTTCGAGGGGGCAGGGTTGCTGGACCTGAGCAGGAAGCAACAGTCAGAGAGGGGCTGCCCAGTGGGAGCTCTGTCCTTAGCTAGGGGAACATGGCCACCTTGAAGCCAGGCCTCACTCAGCCCTCTGACTTACTGCAGGTGCCTCCCAGTGGGGGAGGGATCTAGGGACTGAAGCAAGTCTGGAAGGGCTCAGAGCAGGTGGAGCAAGAGACACAGCACACGAGGCTCTCCCTGGGGTCAGCCTGCTACTGAGGGCTGCGTCTCCAACCTCCACGTTGTGTCACACTCATCACTTACTGATGTCCCCAACGGTCTTGTGGATGAAATATTTGTCAGAGCGCCGATCCCTATCATGGGGAGAGGGCTTCTCTGTCTGCTGTCACTTGGGGATCCCCTGGCCAGCGGGTGAGTTTCATTGCAGCCTTGGGGATGTGAGGCATTGATGTAACCTCTGGAAATTCAGTGGCCCTGGGAGCTGGCGGGGGCCTTTCAGGTGGGGGTGGAGCCTGTGTCTTGTCAGGCTGGCAAGAGGGGAGGAAGAGCAGGCAGGGAAAGGGAGTGGTTGGGCGGGGTGACCACCGAGTCACCCCTCTGCCCAGGGTAGTTCTGACACATAGAATCCACACAGACACACCTGGGCGGGGGCAGAGAGCTCTGTCCAATGCTGCAGAGCCACGCAGTTTTTGTCTGGAGCCTGCTTTTGAAGGAAAGGAGAGGGCTGTGTCGTGGCTGGGAGGACAGGCTGACTGTTGTGGCCAGAAGAAGGGGAGATGGAGTGTGTGCTGGGCTGGGCAGCAGAGGGGAGGCCCCCTGGGTCTGCTGCTCAAGTTGCCTGTGCACCTGCTGACTCAGCCCAGCACAGGTGAGTGGACACAGCCAGTCTCGCTAGCTGTGTTACCAGGACTTGTGCCCGACAGACAGAATGAGGACACCCTAGGATCCCAGGTGGGGCAGTGTGGGTCCTGTCTGAGGCTGTGTTCTGGACGAGAGAGCTTGTGAGGGCAGGAGCAGGAGGGTGTTGGGGCCCAGCCGGGGGTGCTCACGGGCTGCCGTCCTGAGGGTGGAGAGCTCAGGGAAGGGACTGGCATTTGTGTCTGGTAGGGACGATGTTGACCTGGGCCTGGAGTATGGATACAGTTTATTATTTTTTTTTAATTTTTTTTTTTATTTTTTGACAGGCAGAGTAGACAGTGAGAGAGAGACACAGAGAGAAAGGTCTTCCTTTTGCTGTTGGTTCACCCTCCAGTGGCTGCCGCGGTAGGCGCGCTGCGGCCAGCGCACAGCGCTGATCCGATGGCAGGAGCCAGGTGCTTCTCCTGGTCTCCCATGGGGTGCAGGGCCCAAGCACTTGGGCCATCCTCCACTGCACTCCCTGGCCACAGCAGAGAGCTGGCCTGGAAGAGGGGCAACCGGGACAGGATCGGTGCCCCGACCGGGACTAGAACCCGGTGTGCCGGCGCCACAAGGCGGAGGATTAGCCTGGTGAGCCGCGGCGCCGGCCTCAGTTTAATTATTAATTTTAAAGTATATGTACAATGTCATCATAGGACTTGGGAAAGACAGATACAGGCTGAGTCTTGGGTTGTTGCCTTGTGGGCACTTCTCAAGTTCTGGGCCAGGCTCAGTCAGGAGTTCTCCATGGGGGCCCTCACTTGGCCTGCCCTGGGGCCTGGTTCTTAGTTAGATTTTCTGTGTTCTTGAGGCTTTCAGTGAGGGAGTCCTGGGCAGGGCTGTTCAGCCGGGGTTCCTCCGCAGCTTGTGCGTACCTGGCTCAGACAGTGCACTGGGTATGGGTCTGGCTAGGTCTGTTCCCGGGAGCCATGGGACCCTGGGCATCTTGTGGAGAGCTGTGAGGCCTCAGGCAAGTGATGGCAAGAAGTGAACTTTAGGTGGCTCTGCCGATAGCACCTGTGGAAGCTTGCTGGGCCTTGTCTGCCATCCCGGTTCTGCACACCTGGCCAGAGTCTGGCCTTCAGCCCAGATTGGACGCTATACTCAGCCGAAAACTTGTAAAGACCCAGACACCAGGTGCCCGCAGTGGGGGTGCGGCTGGCTTTTGGGGTTGTTGAAATCTACTTGGGTGATTTTGAAGAGCAGCCCTGGTGGCTGTTCGTTTCCTGAGTCTCAGGAGGACCTGGAGTTCTTGTTAAAAAACAAATTCCAGGCCGGCGCTGTGGCTCACTAGGCTAATCCTCCGCCTTGCAGCGCCGGCATACCGGGTTCTAGTCCCGGTCGGGGCACCGATCCTGTCCCGGTTGCCCCTCTTCCAGGCCAGCTCTCTGCTGTGGCCAGGGAGTGCAGTGGAGGATGGCCCAAGTGCTTGGGCCCTGCACCCCATGGGAGACCAGGAGAAGCCCCTGGCTCCTGCCATCGGATCAGCGCGGTGCGCCGGCCGCAGCGTGCCAACCACGGCGGCCATTGGAGGGTGAACCAACGGCAAAAGGAAGACCTTTCTCTCTGTCTCTCTCTCTGTCCACTCTGCCTGTCAAAAAAAAAAAAAAAAAAAAAAAAAAACCCAAATTCCAGGGCCCCGCCTCAAAAGTTGCTGATGCACTAGATTTGGAGTGGGAACTGAGGCTTGATAGGAAGTTGAACACTGACAAGTTCCCAGGGGATACTGGGTGCTGCTGCACTGGGGTGTCCACTCTGAGAGCTACTGGCCTAGCCTGGAAGATGATGTGGGGAATCTTGGTGCTTCCATGCGGGGAAGGTGCTGTCAGCTCTCCCGGTGGGGAAGGCAGATGCTGGCTCTCTCATGGGTGTAAGGGCAGGTATTCACACTTGCAATGTTGAGGGCGCAGGTTGCTGTGTCACAGTGAAGCAAAGTGGTGATGGTTGCAGGTGGAATGGCAAGGGGCTGGCCCTTCTAGTGGGGTTGGGAGTGGTCAGCCCACGGAGGCTGAAGCTGGCTCCCGGGACCCCTTGCCTTCCTCCCAGAACCCCTTGCATTCTTGATGTCTCTGGGCTTGGCCTGTTGCTCTCCTGTGCTGCAGGGAGTTGGGGTCCCAGAAGGTGGGTGGCGCTCTGTGGCCATCATTTCTTGGCCTGGGAGGCAGCAGTGTTTGGGCATGGGGCTGTGTATATCATTGGGGAAGTGCTTTGCACACTGTCCTCCTGGCCATAAATAATGCATCTGCCACATAACCGTGGCCCCAGGAAGCCTCACTCCCAACACACGCACACATTTCAGTGCAGAAGCGACAGGAAGACTCTTCTCATCTCTGTCTTTCATCATCCGTTTCCAATCAAGACTCACAGCAGCCGTGTCCTGGGGCTGCAGCCTGGTGCCTGTGGGGAACCCAGGTCTCCCCAGCGAGTGCCTGCAGGCTGCTGGGGCCGGGATGCTGAGACCTGGAGCCAGGCCTTTGGAGATGCGACATGTAGATGAGCTGTTTTTCTGGGGGGAGAAGGGGTTGGAGAAGATGGAGCTGTCAGTCTGACCAGGTCTGATGTCCCTGGTTTCTATAGCTACAGTAAATGTAATTACCAAAGAGGAACCCTTTGCGGATTTCACTGTAACCTCAGCTAGCTAATGACATTTCCTGGGTCCCTAGCAATCTGGGACAAAATGCTCATTTTGAATTTAACATGAGTAATGCCGTTTTCCATCTTAGTTAAGTACTTTGTGTCATAAAAGAGTTATCTGCCCAGAGCGCCGGGCTCTGTCGGTAAACATATTACAAATATTATCACCACGTATTTTCTGCATGAAAGATGTGGCGCAGGCCCAGAGAAGCACTCCTCCCTGCATTGGCGACTTTGCTTGGAGACTCAGCAAATTCAGCATGCAACCATCGTGGAAGGAGTTCGGCCTGCGCACCAGTATCTCTCGAGTAGCCGAGGGCTCTCAGAGCCGGTCACGTTATCACAGGGAGCACAAACGGTGGAAATATGTCCTTCCCCAGCCAACCACAGTAGGCATCGGGTCATGGTGCCTGGCTACCTGCAAAGGTGACGGATGCTGGAAGTCTGTGGTGGAGAGAAAGGGAAATCACTCACTGCTGGGTTTCACTCACTTCCTGGAGACACTGGGGAGTTTGCACGCCAGAGTAGAGGTGGTGTCAAGCCACACATTCTTTCATCCATCCATGTATTCATGTGCCATGTGAGGCCATTCACACAGACGGGTCAATGCTTGTTATAGTGCAGTGTGGTGTTTTTTGTTTTTTTTTTTTTTTTTTTTTTTGACAGGCAGAGTGGACAGTGAGAGAGAGACACAGAGAGAAAGGTCTTCCTTTTTCTGTTGGTTCACCCCCAAATGGCCGCTGTGGCTGGCGCACTGCGCTGATCTGAAGCCAGGAGCCAGGAGCTTCTCCTGGTCTTCCATGTGGGTGCAGGGCCCAAGCACTTGGGCCATCCTCCACTGCCTTCCCGGGCCACAGCAGAGAGCTGGACAGGAAGAGGAGCAACTGGCACAGAATCCGGCGCCCCGACCGGGACTAGAACCCAGGGTGCCGGCGCCGCAGGCAGAGGATTAGCCTAGAGAGCCACGGCGCCGGCCGTGATGGGTGTTTTAATGCAGGGATATACAAGGCGTGCTGGACTGGGAGAAGCACCAGTGGTGGAGGCACTTGAACTTCCTAGGGGTGTCCCCATGGGGAAGGTGATGTCTGAGCAGGAGCTGGGTGCATATGATGGGGCCGGGCTGAGGTTGAAGAAAGACATTCAGGGCTGGGTTCTTTTGGGGGTCAAGTTCGAGTCTTCGGTTAAGTTCAAGTCTTTGACTGGAGAGAGGACAGCCTGGGCCCTTGCTTCCCCTGGGACCCATCAGTGCTGCAGGGGACCCAGGTGGAGGGAAAACCCAGGCCCTGGACTCTGGACCTGGCTCTGCCACTTGGTAATGGAGCAACTTCAGGGAAGCCGAGATCCTCAGTTTTCTTGTATGTGAAATGGGGACAGCCACACTGGCCTCCCTCAGTGGTGGTGAGGGTGACACAGAATAATGCCCCAGGATGCAGGTGCTATGCAAGTGTCTTGCTTCCAGCACCTCATTTAGGCCACATGAGTGCCATCAGGATATTCCCCCTGAGAGACTTATGCTCATAGACCTTCCAAGCCAGCTCTCTTCCCAAGTGGACTAGAGATGTCTCAGCAGGTGCCCGCCTCTGGGCTGCTGCAGGCTAGGCAAAGTGGTTTAAGAGGTGGATGCACAGGTATGCAGAAGGCCCTGCATCTGTGCCACCTGACCCCTGGTGTTGCCCCAAGGTGATGGAAGATCCATTGCACTCTGGAGATGCTTGTCAAAGGAACTGGTGGGTCAAGTCCAAGGTGAGAGAATGGTGGGGGAGGAGCTTCTGTGTCTCCTTCCTGGCATCCTGGTAGTGGGTCAAGTGGCTTCACATAGTACTGCCCAGTCCTGGTTCTAGCCCTGTAGGCCACCCCTGCCTGGGGCCTAAATTCTGGGGAGTCAAATGGAAGAGTGTCAGTCTAAGAGATTCCAGGAAAGGCTTGGGGCAGTGGCTTGCAAGGCCTGGGGGACTGGCTGCTGGCAGAGGTGGGGGCTGTGAGCCTCAAGTGCAGGGACTGGCTATTGCTCCACTGCTGTGGTGATATGGTAGAATTTTGTCTTAGTGCATAGAAAAACCATTTTTCAATGTTCCCTGGGCCAGCCGACAGAGAAGTCCCCACTGGGGAATTGAGGTGCAGCATACTCAGACAGCTCCCTCTGCCCATTGAGGCCATTCCTCTTGGCCGATTCAAATGCTTCATTTTTATTTTTAAGATTTATTTATTTATTTGAAAGGTAGTTATAGAGAGGCAGAGAGAGAGAGAGAGAGAGAGAGAGAGAGAGAGAGAGAGAGAGAAAGGTCTTCCATTTGCTGGTTCACTCCCCAGATGGCTACAACGGCTGGGACCGAAGCCAGGAGCCAGGAGCTTCTTCCAGGTCTCCTACATGGGTGCAGGGGCCCAAGGACTTGGGCCATCTTCCACTGCTTTCCCAGGCCATAGCAGGGAGCTGGATGGGAAGTGGAGTAGCCGGGACTTGAACTGGCATCCATATGGGATGCTGGCATTGCAGGTGGCGGCTTTACCTGCTATGCCATGGTGCAGGCCCCATGCATCATTTCTTGATGACGTGTCTTCCCCAAATTGCTGTTCCAGGAAGAGCCTGTGTACCGGGAAGGTAACTGTGGAGGCAAAGGGGCTGCTCCAAGGCAGCAGGAGGCGAAAGTTCACCACAGCTATCCCTTTGCCTCTGCTTAGGGATGCCTGGAACTCCCCCCCCCCTTTTTTTTTGACAGGCAGAGTGGACAGTGAGAGAGAGACACAGAGAGAAAGGTCTTCCTTTGCTGTTGGTTCACCCTCCAATGGCCGCTGCGGCCAGCATGCTGCGGCCGGCGCACTACACTGATCCGAAGCCAAGAGCCAGGTGCCTCTCCTGGTCTCCCATGGGGTGCAGGGCCGA
Organism: Lepus europaeus; assembly: GCF_033115175.1. NCBI lineage: Eukaryota > Metazoa > Chordata > Mammalia > Lagomorpha > Leporidae > Lepus > Lepus europaeus. Next base: position 76,067,755 of record NC_084843.1, on the reverse strand, counting down.
AGCACTTGGGCCATCCTCCTCTGTAGTCCCTGGCCACAGCAGAGAGCTGGCCTGGAAGAGGGGCAACCGGGACAGAATCCAGCGCCCCGACCAGGACTAGTACCTGGTGTGCCGGTGCCGCAGGCGGAGGATTACCTGGCCTGCCTGGAACCCCTTGAAGGGAGGGGCAATCCCTGGCCTATTCAAAGTCAAAAGAATTGGCTACCGGAGGCAGCGTTTGCACCTGCCCTTGTGTCATCTCCATGTGGTTTTCTCATTGGACCCATGCATGCATGCAAGCACTTGTCCATTCATCTGTGCAAGCGTCTGTCCAACACGGATGAGGCTGTTCTGAGTCATGCCCTGTCCCAGTGACTGAGGGTTGCAGGGTCCACCGTGAGGGAGTCAGGGACACCAGCAGATGGGCCTGAGAGGACCCGGAGCCCCTGTGGTGGGTTGGCGACGAGGCTTTCTCATGGAGGCCAATCTGGGCTGAGTCTGCAGTGGAAGGAGGTGGTGGAGGATGGAAAAACATTCTAGGCAGGGAGCCAGCCTTGAGAAAGGCTCCGAGGCCTGAAGTGGCTCTCTGTCCATGGGGGCCAGTGAGGGGAGGCGGCAGGTGCATTGGGATCAGTGGAGGACAACAGAGGTGGCTGAGGAGCCCGGGCAGTAGGCAGGGCCCTCAGAGAGGTTGCCAGCTGTTGTCCTGCTGGTCTGAGGGTTGGGAGGGGCCACAGTCAGGTCTGTTCAGGTAGATTTGTCTGGTGGCAGTGACTGGAGAGGATGAAGGAGAGGCTGGGCATGGGACAGGATGGAGCCACAGGAGACTCTGAATCAACTCTAGGGAGGCCCCTGAGAGCAGGATTGGTCGTGACCTTGGGACCAGCTGGCCTGTGCATGGCCAAATGCTGGGCCCTCTCGGGTCTCCCAGCGTCAGCCACTGGGCACAGGTCCTATTGCCAAGGAAGGGGCGCCTTGGGAGTTAGCACTGACCTTGCCTTGGTCTTTGGGCTATCTGGGGTAGCTTCTGCTGGTTATCCTTCTCAGTAGGGGTTGTGGTGGGATATGGTCGTTACTCAGCGCTGCCAGGACAGTCTGGAAACGTGGACACTACTAGAAACTCATCCTGGGTGTTCAGGGCTTGGTATTGGGCCCACGTGGGTCTGCTTAGACTCTACCATGTATGCTTGTCAGGCCTCTTCGAGGGTGGAGTTCTGGCCTTGCCTCTCTAGCTCATGGCTTGGTGCTCCCCAGGGGACCCATGCAAGTTTCTGCTCTGCCTGGTGTTGCTCTTTCCCACATTCCTTGGTCACTTCCCCTTCTCAATCTCAGACTCCAGCACCTGGCTCTCCCAGCTTGGTCCCTGTTCTTCAGAGAGACTCTTGGTGGGGGGGGAACATGCCTGTCATGGCCCTTTTTGGAGGCCCTTATGCTTCTCTTCCTGGCCTGCTACCCTTGAAGACACTACTCAGCCAAACTTATAATTTATAGGTCTGGTTTGGTTTCTTTGGAGTGATTAGTTTGAGAGTTTATCCATCCATCTATCCATCCATCCATCCATCCATCCACCTGTCCTCCCATCCATCCATCCATCCATCCATCCACCTGTCCATCCATCCATCTATCCATCCACCCACCCACTTACCCACTCATCTACTGGTCCATCCATCTATCCATCCACCCACCCACTCACCCACTCATTTACTGGTCCCTCCATCCATCCATCCATCCACCCACTCACCCACTCATTTACTGGTCCATCCATCCATCCATCCGTCCATCCATCTATCCACCCACTCACCCACTCATCTACTGGTCCATCCATCTATCCATCCATCCATCCACTCACCCACTCATCTACTAGTCCATCCATCCATCCATCTATCTGTCCATCCATCCATGTGTGCATACATGCATGTATGCATCCATCTATACACCTGTCCACCCTTTCTCTCAGCCAGCCAGCTTTCTGTTACTCCAGTGAAATATGTGAGATGAGCCGCTTATGAAGAAGGAGGTTTATTTTGGCTCGCTGTTCTGGTGGTTAGAATCTAAGATCAGGCAGCCCCGCCGGTTGGGCATCTGGTATAGCCAGAAGATGGGAATGGTGGGTTGTGTGTGGAGGGAGGGTCACATGGCAGGCCAGGTGGCAGAGAGCAGCTAGACCTACTTTGGTTTTATGTTTTTTTTTTTTTTTTTTTTTTTTTTACATGCAGAGTTAGAGAGAGAGAGAGAGAGAGAGAGAGAGAGAGAGAGAGAGAAAGGTCTTCCTTTTTCTGTTGGTTCACCCCCGAAATGGCCACCACAGCTGGTGCGCTGTGCTGATCCAAAACCAGGAGCCAGGTGCTTCCTCCTGGTATCCCATATGGGTGCAGGGCCCAAGCACCTGGGCCATCCTCCACTGCCTTCCCAGGCCACAGCAGAGAGCTGGACTGGAAGAGGAGCAACCGGGACAGAATCCGGCGCCCCAACTGGGACTAGAACCTGGGGTGCTGGTGCCACAGACAGAGGATTATCCAAGTGAGCCACGGTGCCGGCCTGGTTTTATGTTTTTATTTTATTTTTAAAATTTATGTGAGAGGCAGGGAGAGAGAGACAGATGGGAGGGGGTGGTATTTGTTGGTTAACTCCTCAAACACCTTCAGTGGCCTGGGTCAGACCTGAAGCTGAGGCAAGATCCAGGAGCTTAGAACTCAATCCAGGTCTCCCACCTGTGGCAGGGAGCCTACCTCCTGAACCATCACCTGCTGCTGTGTTAGAGGCAGGACTCAAACACAGGCACTCTCATACAGAATGTGGGCATCAGTTAATTGGCATGTTAATTGCTGGGCCAAATGCTGGCTCCCTAGCTCAGCTTTTACAACCAACCTTGAGAACTGCCTTCCTGGGGCATATTCCCAATGACCTGAGAGCTTCCTGTGAGGCCCTTCTCTGAGAAACCACGACTGGATTAAACTTCTGCAACAGTTTATGATTTTGGGATTCAATCATCTGTGTGAGTTTGGGGACCGTATTCTGTTCACACCACAACTTCATCCACCCACGCGTGCAGCCATCCATCCATGCGTGTAGCCATGCATCCATCCATTCACCTGGTTTGGGCCATAATCCTGAGATGTTGAGACCCCAGAAGATTCAAAATCCTTAAAGTTTACAATCCTGAAAATAAAAATCTGGCAAAAGCAATTTTTAAAATTCTTTAAAAGACCTTTATTTACATTTTGAAAAGGCGATTTATTTGGGACACACATAAAAATGTGAAAGAATACTTCATAGGCCTCTTAACACAATAAAATGGATGATGATAACATATTTTTACAAGCATAAACATATACGATAGTATGATAGTTGCATGGGTGTAACAGTTACGAGCAGACTGTATTCATAAAGAAAGGTGACTTATTCAAATGCACACCACTATGGTGGGTAATTGTGTGTCCCCAGCTTTATAACTGGGTCACTTTACAGAAACCGAGTCCTTTGAGGAGGTGCAGTGGCTTTCACTGCATATGCTATCATTGAAAGAGGTGAGATTGTGAGAAATTGTATCTTTCTGAGATGCATCTATGTGTATAAAAAGGCATCTGTTCATTTGCTGAAGAAATTTCAACATTTGTATGAACACATTCTGTGTGTACACATCAAGTCAGCATTGTGCTCATGTACTTTTGTGGAGTCAAATTTGCAAAAAAAGCATAAAATGAATTAGAGCTTTAAATTTTAAGGAGGCAATTTATACCTTCATATATGGGAAATGATGTGAAGATGAAATATACAACATAGAGAATTATAACAAATAACATCAACAATTTAGAATAGTGGAGAAAAAAATAAAACAGAAAAAAATTCCCAAATCCACCCCCCCCACAAAAACCAAACAAGCAAAGCTGAAATGAAACTTTGCATACAAAAAAGCATATACAGGGCCAACGTTGTGTTGTAGCAGGTTAAGCTGTGACCTGTGATGCTGGCATCTCATATGGGCACTGGTTCAAGTCCCAGCAGCTCCACATCTGATCCAACTCTCTGCTAACACACCTGGGAAAGCAGCAGAGGATGGGCCAGTGCTTGGGCCCCTGCACCCACATGGGAGACCCAGATGGAGTTTCTGGATCCTGGCTTAGGTATGGTCCAGCCCTGGCCATTGTGGCTATTTAGAGAATGAACCAGTGAATGGAAGATTTCTCTCTGAGTCTGACTTTGGATTAGATAATATACATATACATATACATATACATATACATATACGTGTATATTTTAAAAAGCATACACAGGGACGGAGCGTGGTCAGTGGCACCGCAGAGCTGGTGGACTCACAATCACTGTTTTGGAGTCACATGTCAGGATGAGTGGCTGAATTTTTTCTTTCGAGTGTGGCTGCCCTCAGAGAGTGTGTTCATGTTAGTTTTCTGTGTGGTGCTGCTCTTGAAATTCTTCTACGATTGGGTACAAATCAACAGGAGGATTCCCTGTTCAGTTTCCCTGTCTCCTGTGCCATCTTCTGTGCTGTGTGGGGTTTGTGGAAATCCATTCTGTGTATGGGCACACACAGGACATATATTTGGCAGTAACAATGCTGGCGATGGAGCAGCAGCGTGGCTGCCTGAGTGTCTTTGTATTCTTCATGCACAGAATTACTTTCTAAGCAGGCAGCAACTTCTCTGGCTTCTTCAGGCTAATGTGGCTCACATGTATTAGAAGCTCCTATAGGGGCCGGCGCTGTGGCATAGTGGGTAAAGCTACCACCTGCAGCACCAGCATCCCATATGGGTGCCAGTTCGAGTCCTGGATGCTCTACTTCTGATCCAGCCCTCTGCTGTGGCCTGGGAAAGCAGTAGAAGATGGTCCAAGTCCTTGGGCCCCTGCACCCGCGTGGGAGACCTGGAAGAAGCTCCTGGCTCCTGGCTCTGGATCAGTACAGCTCCAGCCATTGCGGCCACCAGGAGAGCGAGCCAGCAGATGGAAGACCTCTCTCTCTCTCTGCCTCTCCTTCTTTCTCTGTGTAACTCTGATTTCCAAGTAAATAAATAGATCATAAAAAAAAGAAGCAGCTCCTGGGAGGAAACGGTTGGGAGGGTGCCGATGCAGACAGGTGGCTCATACAAGGGGTCTTTTGGACAGTTTGTGGAAAATGGATCACAACATTTGTTTGCACTACAATGAACTCATTTTGTAACCTCATTTCCCACGGACTAATTGAAATACTCCGGTATTTAATCTGACGTTTTCCTCGTTGCTGTGTCATGTGGCCAAGGCCTTCTGCAGAGCTCAGCTTTCTACTCCTCTCATGTCACCTTTTTTATCCACGGGAGTTTCAGTTTTCAGAATTTCGGGATTTCAATATTCAGGCTTTTAATCTTTTGAGATTTTAGACTTTGGGGATTTTGATCTTTCATGATTTAACATTTGAGATTATGGCATTCAGGATTACGTCTTTTGGAATTATGATCGGCATCACATCTCTCCACCCATCTTTCCATCCACCCACCCATCTGTCCATCTATCTGTGTATCTATCCATCTATCTGTCCATGTATTCATCCATCTATCCATGTACATCCATGTATCCATATATCCACCCATCCCTCCATCTATCCATCCATCCATCTACCCACCCACCTACTCACTCGTCTGTCATCTGTCAATCCATCCGGTCATTCAGCCAGCAAGTGTTTATTAACACATATGAGGGTACTTCAGAAAGCTTGTAGAGGGGCCGGTGTTTAACCTGGTGGTTAAGATGCTGTTTAAGATGCCCGTGTCCTACACTGCAGTACCTGGGTTTGATACCCGGCTGTGGCTCCTGATTCCAGCTTCCTGGTAGCGCAGACCCTGGTAGGCAGCCATGATATGGGTCTCTGGCACTCACATGGGAGACCTGGATTGAGTGCCTGGCCCCCCAGATTTGGCCCCCAGTCTAGTGCTGGCCATTGCAGGTATTCCAAGATTGAACTAGAGGATGGGAGTGCTAGCTTTCTCTCTTTCTCTCTAATAAATAAACATTAAAAAACAAGTCCGTGCAACATGGACTAAACGTGTTTATCTGGGTATACATATTTTTGAAATCCATGCATAGTTTTTTCATAATGCACATTTTCCACACATCAAAGATGCCTCCTTCGGTGTGCTAGGCACCCGAGACCTGAGGACAGATGCGGCCTTTGTTTCCAGTTGGAGAAATGGCTTGCAGGGGGACATCAGTCACTTCGTGGAGCTGTGGTGAGGCCGTGTGTTGAGATCCAGGTGCCGTGGGGCTTGGCCGGCTGCCCATGGGTTCTGAATGGTTGGGCTCATCACAATGCTGTCACTGAATGTGGTAGAGGCTGGGTGTACAGGGGCAGTGAGGGCCGCCCTGGCTAGAGAGGCCTGGAGTAAGCGTTCAGGCCACGTCACACCCTGTGGTCAGCAGGGTATCAGGAAGACCAGGGTGCATGAGGATGGGTGTTCAGGGAGGAGGGAAGGACCAGGGGTAACAGAGGCTGGGAGGGGGATGCTGGTGGGGGGTTGGCTCTGTGGTCCTGTGGTGCTGGGCAGACTCTCAGGCTCCTCTCAGAGTCACAGACCTGTGTCCACGAGCTGGCCGGCTGTGGCTGAGTTTGCAGTGACCAGGAACTAGCTGGGGTCACTTGTCAGGAGCTCCACTGGTGGAAGCTGGCATCCAGACCTGGCCTGGGCTTCTCTTGGGTCCCAGATATATCATCCTCTCCCTGGAGAGAGGCCATGGGAGAGACACCCCTGGTGGGCCCCCCGGGGCACAGGTGGCCCTGATCAGAGGTTGGTGGGGGCCATGAGGACAGGTGAGAGCAGAGCATCCACCACCTGCCAGGTGGACCCTGAGCCCAGGCCAGAGAGGCCCCAAGGGGCCCCTGTCCTCAGATGATGCAGCCTTGCTTTTCCAGCTATGTAGTCCCGGGAAGGGCCGGAGCGCCCCTTGGTCTTCTGGGTTCCTGCCTGGCACTTGGTGCCTGTCCTGGCAGGGGCTGGGGCTCCTGCTCTGTCTTTCCCAGCCAGGGTGCCCGCTCACCACTTGCACGGCACCATCAGACACAGGTCCTTTGGGTTGAGCTCTTCTTGGGCAGTGGCAGTAGAAGTTATGATGATGATGATGATGATGATGATGATGATGATGATGATGATAGAACGCTTTGGGAACAGCTGACTGAGGGGAGGCTGCCTCTTGCCTGTCCCCTCCGGGAGAGACAGATGCTGAGACAGAGGCAGCATCCTGCTGCTTGCCAGCCCTAAAGCCAGCAGGAGGGGAGTGTCTGCCGTTCCCTAGCCCTGGGTTGAGCCCAGGAGAAAAACTTCCAGGCAGTGAGAGCTGGGCCCAGGCAGGCTCCGGCTCTGTGCCAGCCCAGGTTCTCAGAGCTTCTGGGGCAGGGCCCATGTCCGCGAGAGGAGGAAGGAAACACCGAGAATGGCCAATCGGTGGCCGTCTCTGCGCCCTGGGTGACGTCAGGGCTCTGGTTTTGGGCGCTGGTGCTCCCTGTAATTTGGGGTGGTTAAATATTTACCTGCCAAGGAGAGGGACAAGGCTTTCAGACCACCGAGCTCTTCTGACAGCAGTGCACTGGGAAATTCATTAAACCACAGTTAATTAGGGGATGAAAGATACATGTATAGCTCATTAGTTCAGCCCACATCGTTTACGTCTGGGAGGGTAGTCGGGTGCGGGCCCTGCTCAGGTCCTCAGGAATGCAGCGGTAGAACTGAGCCCTGCGCTGTGGCTGCCCTCCTTCCGTCCATCTGTCCAGGAGCAGGTGAAGGGGCTGAGGGCCTGGCTGCCCCGCTGTTTGCTGCTGGGGATGATGGAGGCGGTGGCAGTGGCCCCCTCCCGGGCATGCTGCTTAGCATAATGGTGTCTGAGCAGGTTTAAGCTGTGTCGAATCCGGTCCCTAGATCAGGCACATTATCCCCGATTTAATCCGTAGCAGTCCGAGAAATCAGGGCTGGAGCGTCAGATCTGAGAGGCTCTTCCCAGACAATAGATCCTGTCCTGGCGCCTGCCGGGGCCTGTGGTGGGGGTGGGGCCTGGACACCCAGCGGGCTCCTGACTCTGCTCCCTTGAAGGGCCTCTCCCCTGTGTGACTGCGCTCACCTACTTGGGGCTCCCGTGGGGTTGCTGCAGACTTGGGTGTTGGCAGGAAGTGGGATTGGTTTAAAAACCTTGCTTGTCCAGCCTCCCACCATCAACCCTCATCCCACCTAGAGGAGAGACAAGAAGAGACACGTGTGAGTGTGTGCATACACATGTGTAAGAGGTGCACACACATGTGGATGTGCATGTGTGGTGTGTGTGTGTGTGGGGGGTGGCTGTGAGGGCTGAGGGAGGCTGGATTAAGCATCCCAAGGGGTCTGCATGGCCTCTGCTTGGCTCTGACGTCTGCAGTCTTGTGTTGGGGGCTGTGAGTGAACAGAGTGACCAGAGTCAGATTTGTAGCTGTGAACTCCCGCATCTGCCACCGAATGCCTGTGGCACTTTGGGCAACTGACTTCCAACTGCAGCACTCGGTTTTCTCATCTGTACATGGGCAGCAGTATTTCCTAACTCAGGGCTGGCTTTGAGCATTAAAGGGACATTACGCAATGGACATTCTTTCTCCAGAGCCTGGCGGAGAGCAACTGCTCACTCAGTGCTGGCTCCTTTCATTAGATTGCTTTTTTTATTTGTTTGAAAGTCAGACTCACAGAGAGAGAGAGAGAGAGAGAGAGGGAGAGAGGGAGAGAGGGAGAGAGATCCATCTTCTATCCTCTGCTTTATTCCCCAAGTGGCTGCAATGGCTGGGGCTGCACCAGGCTGAAGCCAGGAGCCTGGAACTCCATCCGGGTCTCCCATGTGGGTGCCAGGGCCCAAGCACTTGGGTCGTCCTCCACTGCCTTCCCTGGTGCATTAACAGGGAGCTGGATGGGAAGCAGAGCCACTGGGACTTTGAACCGGAGCTCTGATATGGGATTCCAGTGTTACACCATGATACTAACTCCTCATTATTATTATTTTTTAATTATTTATCTCACTGGAATTTCAGCTTTCTTTTTTTTTTTAAGATTTTATTTATTTATTTGAGAGGTAGAGTTACAGACAGTGAGAAGGAGAGAAAGAGAGAAAGGTCTTCTGTCCGCTGGTTCACTCCCCAAATGGCTGCAACGGCCAGAGCTGTGCTGATCTGGAGCCAGGAACCAAGAGCTTCCTCCAGGTCTCCCACACGGGTGCAGGGACCCAAGAACTTGGGCCATCCTCCACTGCTTTCCCAGCCACAGCAGAGAGCTGGATCAGAAGAGGAGCAGCCGGGACTTGAACTGGCACCCATGTGGGATGCCGGTGCTGCAGGCGGAGGATTAACCCACTGCACCACAGCGCCGGCCCCAACTTCAGCTTTCTTATCTGTTAAATGGGGTTAATGTTGCCTGGCTCACCGGGTGGTGTCAGGAGCCAAGGACTGCTTGGCACCTGGCACCTAGGTAGGACCCAGCCAGGTAGATGACTTTGGGCCGTGGGGCTGAGTAGGGAAGGGTGGGCGTGGCTTGGCAGCGCTGGGTGTCCCATGCCTGAGATAGGGCTGCAGACGGACTGAGCCCTTAAGTCACCGTCTAAGGACCTCTGGCCCCCATCCTGGCCTCCCTCGGGGGAGACCTGATCCCCCCCACCCCAGCACTGATCTGTGGAGCCAGTGCTCTGATTACTGCTACCCATTACTGCTACTCATCATGGCTACCACACCTGTTCCAGGTTCCTGGCTACAAATCACCATGCACACCACCACATAGCAGCAGCGACAGCCTCCAGCGTTACAGCTGCTGCTCACTGTGCTCGCATTGTGTGCCAGCGTCGTCTCTGCCACTCCACACCGCTCAGGGACCTGGAGCTTTCAGAGTCCTCATAGAGCATCCTGCGGGGAGGAGGGTGGCTGGGCTGGTGGGGTTGTGGGAGGGGCTTGACAGGGGCCACTGGGGAGGTACTGTCAGATCCCAGGATGTCTCTGCTCGGGGAGGGTGGCAGGGGTTCCCTGTGCAAAGCACCTGGCTTGTGCAGTGCCCTTGTTGCCGAGAGCAGGAACCAGGAGAATGTGCCTGTGGAGGGAGGGCCTTTTGGAAGAGGTGTCCCCAGGCTGATGCTGAGGTTTGAGAGCTGGCACGCTGGGCACTTCTGTTCCTGGGTGGCCTCTGAAGCTGAGGCCTCGGCGTGCTCTGAGTTCGCTGCAGAAGTGTGCCAGGCTGGAGGTTGCCACATGGGCTCCTGGGAGTGGCAGACCCCAGCCTGGCTCCCCAAGGCGATCAGAGCTGGGGTGGGGAGGCAGTCTCCCTGTCCCCCATGCCCATCTCAGCAGGGTATGGAGGCTTTTTCCCCAGACTCCCCGCGACCCCCAAACCAGCCTCAGTTCCCTGGACTGCCGGGGTCCTGCTCGGTCCAGATCTTGGCGTGTGCCTGGAGCACCAGGGCTCAGTCTTCAGAGGCCTCAGTTCATGATTTAGACTCCCCTGGGGCTCACCAGGTGGGGACATCATTTGTTTCCAACTCCATGATGTCACACAACCTGGCGCAGGGCTTGGCACGTAGGAAGTGCACAATAAAAGTGTCACTGAATCACTGTACATTATTAAATCTGTCTGTTTCACATCTCTATTGCCTCATCCACACGGCGCCTTGAGTGAGGTAGGGCCTGACTTGAGGATGGGGGGGCCACTTGGTCCCCATGTCCAGGGGCCCAGCATGGACGTGAGCGTGTAGCAGGTGCTTCCTGAAGGTCTGCTGAGTCCAGCAAAATACACCAGGGCTGTGACCAGCTGGGTCAGATTGGGGTATCCCCTGTGCACCTTGTGCAGGCTGGGCCCTGTGCCCATAACCTCTCACAGGCGAAGATGGCCCAGGGGCTGTGATTGAGAGTTTGTTCCAGCAGGATTTGAGGACGGATCTGCACTTGAATGTTCATAGCTGATGAATCGCACTGCAGAACTGAGCCTCCTTCTTATTACTCACTGATGAGAAAATTAAAGATCTCTCACTATTGCAGTGAGGAATTGAACGAAAGAGTGGAAATAACTGTGCAAACCCTGGGTGGGAATAAGTCAGAGTGTTAACTCCCCCATAGTCAGAGTGTGAAGGAGGAGTCCTGCTGAGGGGGTACAGGAGGCCCGAGGCCTGGAGACCCCGTCTGTTTGTCCAGGAGGTGGCACAGGCTGATGGGTGGTGCCTCTGTAGCATGGGTGTTTCCCCGAGGGGCAGGGATGGAGAGCTTGGAAGACGCCTCACTCCTAACCTGCCAGGGACAGAGCGGTCCCCAGGACTGACCAGGGCCTGCCAGAGGCTGGCGCCTTTTCTCTATAATGACTGGTAAGGAGGCTGGGGTTAGCAAGAGGGGCCTCATTCCTGCAGGGAGCACAGGTCCTGGGTCTGGGAGGGCCCAGGGCAGAGTGAGCCGAGAGATCAGGGAACAAGGCAAGGCCGTGAAGGGTGTGAGAGTGGTTGCTGGCTGGTCTTGTGTGCAGCAGGGCTCTGGGCCCCGCGTGGGGCATGGGCAACAGCTGCCCTCTTCAGCAGAGTGGTGGTCTCTCCTAGAACCAGATGTCTGGTCTTGGGTGTAGAACTGGGGTTGGAGAGACTGCATACTGCAGGTCCTCCGTCGACCAAAAGGTGGCGCTGTCCCAGGATTTGTCTCAACCTGGCAGGTGGTTCTTGGGGATGCTGGAGAAAGCTCTTGGCTGGGACGCCCTCCTCAGGCTGCGTGCTCCACAGGTGGACAATGGTCCTCTCTTCTTCCTGGCACGGCTGCTGCCCAGCGGAGGTGGGCCCTGGGCCCCGTCTGCCCCCAGGGTGTGCTGGGGACCCCCTGCCAGCCTCCGCACTGGCCAGTCTCCTCTGCTTCTCCCCCTGTGGGGAGAGGTGCTGTGCCTTCATTCTCCAGGGACTCTCTGAGCGCCTCTGTGTGCCAGGCACACCCTAGCAGGGTTCCTGCTCCCAGAATGCTCATCCAATCGTGATACGTGCTGGGGGTGAGGTGGGGCGGACAGGGTGGAGGCTGAGGGTCCCGAAGCAGACAGCTCAGGGACAGCCCACTCCCCCAGCCTCAATTTCCTTATAAGGAAATGGGGTGTGCTGGTTTCCTAAGACTGAGACATAGAAAACCACAGACTGGGCAGCTTCAGCAATAGGGATTTATCTTCTCACAGTCCAGGATCCAAGTGTGGGCAGGGCTGGTTTCTCTTGAGGCTTCTCTCCTTGCCTTGTGGGTGCTGTCTCCTCCCTGTGTCTTCACATGTACCCCTCTGTGTGTGTCTGTGTCCTGATCTCCTGTTCTTGCATGGACACCGATCATCTTGGCTTAGGGACCAGCCCAGCGGCCTCACCTGAGCTTAATCACCTCCATCTCGAAGTAAGGTCACATCTGAGGTTCTGTGGTTTGGACTTCAGTGTAGGAGTGTTTGAGGGGTCACAGGTCAGCCTGTGACGTGGGAGGTAAGGCTGCTTCCTCCCAGGATTGCAGTGGGGAATCCACAGTGCCCGTTATATAGCTCCTGGCACAGAGGGCTCCCCATGGTCCCTGGGGCTGTGGGGCTGCCAGGGGAAGGGCTGGGAGGAGGTTCAGAAGCTCAGGGCTCTGCTGTCCTCCTGGCAGGTGGGGTTCAAGGTTCAGGAATACATCTCAGCAGACCACCTCATCAGGAGCAGTGCCCTAAGGCTGACATCCAGGACACCATGCCACTGCCCGGCCTCCCCGGTGGCTTTGAGAGCTGGGTCCGGTGGGCAGCTCTTCCCTGGGCTCCCAGAATGAGCTTTGTACCTTGTCCTGTGTTGTGCCTGGCCGCCGTCTTGTCGTCCCCCTCTTGTTTACAGTCCTGCCCACTGGCTTTGAGCTTTGCTGCCAGGATGGCTGAGTAAGTCCAAGGTGCCTGGGTCCTGCTCTGCACCAGGCCGTGCGCTGGGCTTCAAGCTGAAGGCAATGACTGCACAAACCCTGGTTTGCAGGGATGCTGCGGAATGGCGGTGATGGTGGTGGTGGGGCTCCATTTGTGCAAGGCGTGTATGCCTGGTCTCGTTCCGGACACTTAATACTCATTAGCCCTGCTCTTGCCTATGCCATGGCTGGGTGTTCTCATGAGCTGTACCTTCCAGGTGAAGAAACTGAGCGGTTGAAATGCTGTCTAGGAGAAAACATTTGGGACTCACATATTTGATCAGAGATTATGTAAATGAGTCTTAAAATTTGATAATCAAGGCAAACCACACAGTATAAAATGGGAAAAAGATCCGAGTGGACACTTCCTCCCCCAAAATGTGTACAGATAGTAAGCAAACACACAACGGGATGCCCAACATCTTTCAGAACGTGCAGATCCAAACACTGTCAGGTTACTGTTCCACACACGCTAGGATAGCTGTAATAAAAAATGACAGCATACTGCAAGTGTTGTGAGAAAGGTGAAGCCACTGGAACCCTCAGACACGGCAGGTGGGAATGCAAGGGGGTGCACCTGCTGTGGGAAGCAGTTTGACAGAGGCTGAAAAAGCTAAACATGCATTTCCCCATGTCGTTCAGCAGTTCCACTCAGAGGGGTTTATGCACGAAAAGTGGGAACATTTGTAGATACAGAGATATGCATGTGACTGTACATAGCCACGTTCTACATCTTGGCCCTGAACTGGCCATGACCCAAGGCCCACCAGCAGGTAAGTAGATAAACAAAATTGGGTGTATCTGTGCAGTGGAATGCTACTCAGAAATGAAACTCTGATGCTTGCTTTCACATGGGTGGATCCTAGAAGCATTATGCTGAGTGGGAGAAGCCAGTCTTTTGACTGCGTGTCATATTATTCCATTTATGTGCAATTTCCAGAACAGGTAAAACTATAGAGACAGAAAGTAGATTAGCGGTTGCCTGCAGCTGCAGGTGGAAGCAGGAATCCACTGCATACAGGCATGAAGCAACTTATCTGGGGCAATGAAAGTACCATAAGCTAGATAATGGGAGCTGGTGTTGTGGCGCTGTGGGTTAAGCTACCGCCTGCGACACTGGCATCCCATAGGAGCACTCTCGAGTTCCAGCTGCCCTGCTTCCGATGCAGCTCCCTGCTGATGTGACTGGGAGTGCAGCCGAAGGCGGCCCAAGTGCTTGGGCCCCTGCCACCCATGTGAGACACCTGGATGGAGTTCTAGGTTCCTGGATTATGCCTGGCCCAACCCTGGCTGTTGTGGCCATTTGGGGAGTGAACCAGTAGGTGGAAGATCTTTCTCTCTGTCTCTGTAACTTCGACTTTCAAATAAATAAGTAAGCACATCTTTAAAAAAAGCTAGATAATGGGACTGCTGGTACAGCTGTATATAAATTTTCTAAAACTCTAAGAAGTACACAGGGGACTGAATCTCATGGTATATGATTTATATCTCAATATAGCTTTTTAAAAAAAGATTTTGTTCATTTGAGAGGGAGAAGGGGGAAGAGAGAGAGAGAGAGAGAGAGAGAGAGAGAGAGAGAGAGAGGTCTTATCTGCTAGTTCACTCCCAAAATGCCTGCGATGGCTGGAGCTGAGCCGAGTTGAGCCCAAACCAGGAGCCAGGAGCTTCTTCTGGGTCTCATGCGGCTGCAGTGGCCCAGTACTTGAGCCATCTTCTACGGCTTTCCTAGGCCATAGCACAGAGCTGAATTGGTAGAGGAGCAGCAGAGACTCGAACTGGTGCCCATATGGGATGGCTTAGCTCACTCTGCCACAGCGCTGGTAACTAGCTGGTTTTTTTTTTTTTTTTAATTAAAGCCTTGCCAAGGGCATAAGTGGTTAATAGTCAAGGCAGAGTTCCAAGCGAGGTCAGCCTCCCCTGGTCCGTGCTGCCAGGTAGAGACAGATGGTGTTGCAGTTGCACTGGGTGCTGGGTGGGGGGCTGGCAGGCTGAGACAGGTCCATTTCCAGGCTCTGGACTTGGGGGCTCAGTGTGTTTGTGGGTGTGGCAGGCAGGAGGTCTGGACAGGGGAGCAGGGTGGCTGAGGGGGCCAGTCCACGCACTCCCAGTTCCTTGAGGAAAAGTCTCTATGCCCAGAGGTCCCTGGAGCTCCTCCTGCTCTCCCTGCAAGGTGGCTCCATAGCAGGGCCAGGGCTGCAGGTCCCAGGGCAGCCGGCCAGCTCCTTAAGGGCACCTGCTGTGTTTTGCCTGTGGGATGGCCATTGCCCTCTCACCCTCCGCTCCCCATCATTCGCATTCCAAAGTGCAAAATGGGCCTAGTGCTGTGGCTGCCTAAATAGTTATGGGATGCTTGCTGGGGTCAGAGGGTGAGGGCCATCCATGGGGTTAAAGATAGACACCTCAGGGCCTGCTGGGGCAGGGCCTCCGCTTGCATTCTAACAGGGCTTTCTGTTGCTTGTGGGAAACTTAGTCTTTATGGGTTTTTGAGGTAAAGTGCGTGCAACTTTAACCCAGGGCTTTGCACTTCTCCCTGCGCTGTTACTGAGCTAGCAGGCCAGGGGTGCAAGGCTGCTGTGGGTGAGGCTTTCCTTTCTCTGGCCCCACAGGGAGGGGCCCCCAGGTGGGGTGTGATCTGGGAGCAGAGGGGCCCAGGGCGTGTCTCCCTGGCACATGAGTGCCCTTCTTCTTCACCAGAGCGTGGGCAGGGTTAAGGGAACTAAAGAGGGTAGTGAACATCCAGGGCCCTCATCCTGAAGGGGCAAAGGGAGGGGACAGTGACCAGGGCAGGGCAGTGCAGCCATGGCCGGCCTGGTGGGGGTCAGTGACCAGGTCAGGGCCTTGCAGCCATGGCCAGCCTTGTGTGGGATCAATGACCAGGGCAGGGCAGTGCAGCCATGGCCAGCCTTGTGTGGGATCAATGACCAGGTCAGGGCAGTGCAGCCATGGCCAGCCTGGTGAGGGGACGTGACCAGGGCAGGGCAGGGCAGGGCAGCCATGGCCAGCCTGGTGAGGGGACAGTGACCAGGGCAGGGCCTTGCAGCCATGGTCATCCCGGCCGGGAGAGAGCTCATTTGCTTCCTGCCTGTGTCTCCCACTGGCCAAATCCCAAAGGGATGGGAGGCCGAGGGAGCCTTGGTGATGCTGACAGTGGTCAGCCTCCCAGAGCAGCAGGGGTGGAACTGGAGGGCCCGGTAGCCTCCAGTGGGGAACCCTAGGGGCAGCAGCTGGAGGCAGGCAGGTGAGAGGAGGAGAGAGCAGATCAGGGAGGTGGTGTCATTGTGGTGGAGCCTGCCTTGCTCGGGGTCAGTGGACAGTAGGGCCATCCCTCTGAGGTCACGAGATGCAGGCTTCTGCAGGCTGGGAGTGGCCGTTACCCCCAGGTGAAGGCCCTTGCAGGAGGAGGCAGCTGTGAGCCTTGGCCAGCCAACACTCGGAGCAGCAGGGGTGGAGGTGTGCCCCCGTCCAGAGGGTCTGGGTGCAACATTGGCAGCACAGGTGGCACCCTCCCCCCAGGCATGGCCTCCACACCACAATGTGGCTTTGGGGGAGGGCTGATGTCCACTAGCAGGAGCTTTAGTTACCTGGCACCTTGGCTTCCTAACCATCTTGTCTAGGGAATTAACCTGAACACCAGTCTTAGAGCTGTGCTGGGGCAGGTGTTTGGCTGGGCAGTTAAGATGCCTGAGCCCCACACTGCAATGCCTGTATTCCAGACATGGTTCCAGTTCCTGCTCAGACAGATCCTGGAGGCAGTGCTGATGGCTCCAGTAATCGGGTTCCTGCCACCCTTGTGGGAGACCTGCATTGAGAGAGAGAGAGAGAGAGAGAGAGAGAGAGAGAATCTTTCATCTATTAGTTCATTCCCCAATTGGCTGCAACAGCTGGGCCAGGCCAGGTCAAAACCAGGAACCAGGAACTTCATCCAGGTCTCCCACATGGGTGGCAGGTAGCCAAGCACTTGGGCCATCCTCTGCTGCTTTCCCTGGTGCATGCGCAGGGAGCTGGATCGGAAGTGGAGTAGCCGGGACTTGAGCCTGCGTGCGTATGGGATGCTGGCGTTGCAGGCAGTGGCTTAGCCCACTGTGCCACAACGCGTCCCTCTTGCTTCCTGTCCTCCTGCCTGTCACAGACACTGCGGTGTTCCTGCTCCGTGAAGGTCTGGCTGCAGTCCTCCCTCTGGTTATCCTGGGAGATTATCCTGAAGGATTGCTGCGAGTGAAGAATTTCAGATGAGGGTATTTATCAGAGCCGAGCATCAATAATAAATGCCGCATGATTTTTTTATTAGAGGCGCCACATCCGTGGGCAGCCCCGCCTGACTTTTCAGCTCCTCGGAAGGCTTGCAGTCTCTGGCCCCTCTGCTGGGGAAAGTGCCGGCTAATCAGGTCCCATTCAGATGCAAAGCACTCCTTAGCTGAGCTCATCAAAATTCAGTGGCTCAAAAAAAATGTTTATAGACTTCTCCCTGCAAAGGGCTGCGAGGAAGACGAAGAGTGAAAAATACAAATCGTTAATATCCTGAGTTGGAAGCCTTGTTCGGAGCCCGCTAAAGTGTTCCCTATTCTTCGAGAAGAACTTAAAAGTGGGCATTTGTATGCAGCCTGCAGCCTCCTTCACTTCCTTTTACCAAACTCCCTCCCTTATTCCAATTGCTTCTCTGTCAGGGTCTGGTCTGATCTTTTTCCGGGGGAGTGGTGATGGTTTTGGGGGTTGGTTAGCAATCTCCTTAAGGCTTTTTTTTTGGCACAGTAACTCTGGCCCCATTATCATGATGGGAAAACTGAGGTTCAGCGAGCAGGCCCAAGGCTCTCGGCTAAAGGACCCTTGGTGGGTCACTACCTGAAGGAGTAGCTTTGCTTTGCTCCAGTTTGCTCTTTCCTCGCCTCCCTCTGCCCCTGTAATGCCTGTTGTGTACCCCGGTGCCCCTCCTGGTCTCTCAGTGGCTGCATTTTCCCAGGGAAGGGGAGCTGGGATTCGGGGCGCCCATGGCCCCCTCCTCTAATCCATTTGTTCTCTCTCTTGATCCTCAAGTGCGGTGAGAACAGAGCACCCAGGCCTCAGGCTTCGGTGCAGGTGCGTGGTAGGGCTTGCAGTAGGGGATGGTGCTCCCTCCCTGCCTGGCTCCTGTGGGGTCTGTTGTATGCCAGCCACTGAGAGTCATGGTCACACGCTGGGCCTGGGCTGCCTGCTCTCCTGGGTAAAGCAGATTCCTGGGGAGGGGTTGGCGTGAGTCAGTGAAAGCAGTAGGTCTTCAGATGCAGCTGGGAGGCACAGAGCAGGTGCAGGATGGACCTCAGGTAGCTAATGGCCTTGCGTGATGAATAACAGCTGCTCACCTGCTGCGACCTCCTGTGGCCCCAAGTACCCTTTAGAGACCCAGTCGGACAGGTTGTTGTAACCATTTGTCAGGCGGGAGAATTGAGGCCTGAATCATGTTCTTCATCCAGAGCTTTGGCTGTGGTCTGGCTTGGGCGCATGCCTGGCCTGGCCATGGTCTGTCTGGGCAGTTGGGGAGTGAGCCCGAGGTTGATATCAGCCTGCCCCAGCTCAGGGCATGGGGCTGTGTTCGATGTGGCCCTGAGCGTCACAGCCAGGCATGGGGGCTGTGCTCTGAGCGTCTGGACAGGGGAAAGGGTCCAGAGTGGCCCTGTCCCTTTGATGTTGGCCCACAGGGCAGCTCTGGATGGGTGGGGGATGAGCAGATGGCTTTGACATAGCTAGAAGGGGAGGTAGCCCTGCTAAGATGGAAGAAAGACCTTGGAGAAATTAGGGGAGACTTCCTGGAGGAAGTGCCAGCTGGGTGAGTTACTAAAGTATGAGTAGGAGTTCATAGGAGAGGTGAGGAGAGTTCTACAGGAGGAGGATGTGGGAAAGCACAGACAGTTAAAGGTGAAGTGCATCAGCAGCTGTGAGGGCTTCAGGTATGGAAAGGAAGGGATGCAGCTGTCCTTGCTCCGGGGTTGCTGCTGACCGGGGCTCACCCAGAGGTGACCAGGAGAAGCCTTGGGCTGCTCTTGGATTGTACTTCCTGTGGCCCTGGATGAGAACGCCCCAGATGCTTGTGTGACCAGGGACAGCTGGGGACCTTGGTGGCCTCTCCCCCTCTGGTGGGGTGGAGTCGGGGGCAGGGAAGTATCAGGTGTGGCCAGGTGGGGCTTGGGGTCGGGGTTAGGAAGCGAGGACTGGGGGTGGGCTGGGCGGCGGGCCCTGTGAGGGATGCAGGGGAGGAGCCTCCACCTTGAGCTGCACCTGTAGCACCTGAGGCCTGGTGGATGGCGCTCCCTCACCTACGGTCGTTGGTCTCTGGTTCAGCTGGCAAACACCTGCAAGCTGTGCTCTGCCTGAGGACCCTTAGGTGGGCAGACAGGTGTGGCTCCATATTTGGATGGCGCCCTGAGCACAGGGCTATGTGTGGTGGCCTCGTACAGGGTTCACAGCCTCATGTGGGGGCCAGGGCAGGTCAGCTTGGGCAGGTCTTGGTGCAGGGTGGAGTGTGCAGGAGGTCATGCTGTCAGAGAGTGCAGGAGGGCCCTGTGCCTCCTGTGTTGCCTTGTCTTGGGCAGCCCTCCTGGAGGATGTGGGGCTTGGGGACAGGGTTGGGGTACCCACCAGAGCACAGCTCGGAGCACCCCCGAAAAGCGGCCCCAGGCCAGGTGTCACAGAGCTATTTTGGGTGATCTGCACCGTGGCCCCAGGCAGTGCTGGGCAGTGACACCTGCTTCAGGAGGAAGCTTCCCCGGGCCCTGGAGGCTGCTCATTCGCCACCCCCAATTGTCACCGTGTCTGGAACACAAGAGGAAGAGAGACCCGTGAGTCACGTTACCCCATCTGCCCACCTGGCCCTGGTCAGTGGGACTTCTTAGCCCATTGTGCTGGGAGGAAATGACATAGAAATCACTGCCCTTGTCCACAGGCCACACAGCTGGTGTCGGCTGTGACCTGGGCAGCCTGGCTCCCCTGGCCTTCCTGTGGGCTCTGCGCCTTGACTGCACGGTACCTGGTGTTTCTGGGGGCGGGGCTCCAGTCCCAGCAGGTGCACTTCTGGAAGGCCTGGGGTGACCTGGCTCAGACTGGGGTGACTGGCTGATGAGACTGAGGGAGCAGGGGGCAGGGTGGGACCACAAAGGAGAGGACCCCAGGAACTCACATGGGGACACTTTTCGAGGGCACGGAGCCCCCCTCTGGACCGAGGCAGCCCTCCCAGCTGAGTGTGCTCAGGGCGCCCCTGGAGAGTGGTGGAATGGAGTCTCGTTCTCTCTGTCACTGCCTGGCCAGCCATGGAGATGCCCGTGTTCCTCAGGCACTGAAGGGATGCTTCACTCCTGTGCAATGAAGGCCCCTGTCCGAGGTGCTAGCCCTTGAGGACAGGGACCCGGACAGTGACCAGGGCAGAGGGCCCCCCATGTCTATTTTCTCGGTCTTCTTGGTTTTCCAAGCTCTGCTCTGGACTGCAGCTCCTGGGCCACCTTTGTCCCCCTTGGACCTTGGGGACCTGGGCTATCCGCTCTGCTGGGCAGGCCCATCCCTTGCAATCCCTACTATGGTCCCATTACCTGTGGCTCTGGGATGCCTGGCCAGGGGGTCAGGTGGAATTCACTGGCAGCAGGGCCAGGTGGGCATGGGTTGAGGCTCCCATTGTATCACGAAGACTTAATCCTTCTATGTGCTTTGTACTCTGGTAGCCTGGAGTGAGATTGGGGAACCAAGGCCGGAGCAAGGTCAACTTGTGACAGTCTGTGTTTCCTCTCCTGTCTCCCATCCATGCATTTATCCTCCCTGACTCCCTCATTAGTACCCCTGAATATCTACCATCTACTCGCCCTCCTACCTATTCATTCATCCTCATTCATCTCCTGCCACCCATCTGTCCATCCTCCTTTCTTCTTTCCCTCCCTTCCCTTCCTCCTTCCTTCTTCCCCACCCTCTTTCCTTCCCCTCATGTTCATCCTTTCCTTTCATCTTGGCTTCTATCCATCCATCCATCCATCCATCATCCTTGCTTCCTTTATTCCATCCATCCATCCACCCACTTACCCAACCACCCATCCATCCATCCACTCACTTTATACATCTGTCCATCCATTCATCATCCTTCATTTATTTCATCCATCCATCCATCCATCCATCCATCCATCCATCCACCCACCCACTTACCCATACATACATACATCCATCCATCCACTTACCCATCCACTCACCCATCCATCCACCCACTCACCCACTTACCCATCCATCCATCCATCCATCCATCCATCCATCCATCCACCCACCCACCCACCCATCCATCCATCCATCCATCTATCCATCTGCCCATCCATCTACCCACTTCATCCATCCACCCACCCACCCATCCATCCACCCATCTTCTGTGGTCATCATCCACTTTCCTCCCTCAGTGCTGTGGTCATCATCCACTTTCCTCCCTCAGTGTTTCCTGGGTATCTGCCGTGTGCCAGACACCATGCTGGGACCTGGAATGCAGGCACAGAGGAGGTGTGGCCTTGGCCCTCAGCAGCTCATAGTCCAGTGGTGTTGGGAAGGATTGGACAGCCCCACTGGCTGAGCGGGAGGGATTTAGGAAAGTGCTGCAAGGAATGTGGCAAAGGGGCAAGGCTGGGCAGGAGGATGAGGAGACCACGAGCCCCTGCCTGGGTGCAGCCCCTGCTGCCGTCGAGCTCCGTGGGCATTCTAGGAGCTGCCCACCACCAGCACCTCACTGCCCAGCTTGGCGCCACTCTCTACCTGGAGGAGGGCCCTTCAGTGGAGGGGGTGGCCCTCGCTGCCGCTGTCCTCTGGCCTCTTTCTCTTGACCCCACCTGCCCCCAGCCCCTCCTCTCAGGCCTGCCTCGCTGGGAAGCTATGCTGGGCGGGAGGCTGTGCAGGGCCTGGGGAGCGCGTTCTGGGTGCCCACTTTCTCCGGGCCTTCTGTGTGCATCTGGGGCTGCATGAGCACAGTGCAGACAGCTCTTCCTCCAGTCGCCGCCGTGTGTGAAACACAGGATGCGATGCAGGCTGCGAAGCCCCAGAGCAGAGGAAGCGGCTGGGTTGAGGCGGGCGCTCCTCTGCAGCCGTCATTAGTGCAAGCTGCTGAGCTCAGTGAGGGGCCTGCGTCTGGCTAGGGGCGGTGGGGGAAGTGGAGCTTGGCTGCCAGCCTGTTGGGAGATAGGAGGCTGGCCCTGGGACTCGGCCTGCTGTCAGCACAGAGTAGGGGAGGTGGGTGCTGCCCACTGCTCCCATGGGTCAGTGAGAGGTGGCCCTGCCAGTAGTTTGCATAGGAACGAGTTCCTTGTGTGTATGTGTGCATAGCATGTGTGCTGTACATGGTGTGTGCTACATGACATGTATGCATATGTATGTTGTATACAGTGTATGTAGTACGCGGCATGTGTATGCATGGCGTGTGTATTGTATGTGGTGTATTTGTGCATATATGTGTTATATGCAATGTATGTGATAGGTGACATACATGTGTGGTGTGTTTGTGGTGTGCATATGTATATTATGGTGTTTGTGTATGTTCTGTGTAGTATGTGTAGTGTATGACATGTGCAAGTGTGTGTATGTGTGCACTGTGCAGACATAAGTAGTGTGTATTTATGTGTGTTGTGCAGTATATATAGTATGTGACATATGCATGCATGGGTGTTTGTGTGGTACGCATAGTATGTGGTGTGTTGGTATGTGTATGTGTGCATTGTATGCAGCATTTGTGGTATGTGGTACTTATATGCATGTTGTGTTTTTGTGTGTGGTATGCATAGTACATGGTCTATGTATATGTGTTATAGGTAGTGTGTGTAGTGTGTGACATGGTTAAGTCTGCTGTGCTTTCCTTGTGTGCTGTATTTGTGTATAAGCATGTTGTGTGCAGTGTATGTAGTGTGTGTCATATGGTGTGTTTGCTATGTAGAGTGTGTGCAGATTGTATGTAGGGTGTGTCATGTGCATGCATGGTGTGCTGTGTGTGGCATGTAGAGTATGTGCAGTGTACATAGGGTGTGTCACATGCATGTATGATATGTTGTGTGTGGTATGTAGAGTGTGTGCAGTGTATGTAGGGTGTGTCATGTAATGTATGGTGTGTTTTATGTGATATGTAGAATGCGTGTGCAGTGCATGTAGGGCATGTCATGTGTATGCATGGTGTGTTGTGTGTGGCATGTACAATGCGTGTAGGTTGTGTCATATACATGTATGGTGTGTCTGTGTGCAGTGGTCTCGGGATAGTCAGGTTGGAGGCCCACTGGGTCCTCACGGGGCACACAGGGCCCCCTCCAGGTGTGTGGCTCTGAGACACTCCAGGATGGCCTCTTCTCTCTGTCCTGTTCTTGCTCTGTGTGTCTCTCCCTGTGCCGCCCATCACCCCCCCTGCCCACCTGCAAGCTCTCCACACCCTCACCAGGAGACTGCGATTGGAATTACACATCTCCAGCAAGGGGTCCCCAGGGCGCCCCCAGCTCTGTAGCCAGGGACCAGGACTCCTGGAGTGATGCCAGCTGTGACAGTGGCCTGACCCTCACACGCACATCGTCCCTCTGGTGTGGCTGCTGCTGCAGCAGCGTGCAAGTTCATTCATGGAAGCCCATTGGCTCTGGGCCATGCCGGAGGTGCTGTAGCTAGGGGTACTAAAGCAAAACCACCTCATACCAGAGGAATTCCTGAGCTTGCCGAGGAGAAAGGGCGCTGTCACTCAGAGGGATTGGAGGGGACCCCCAAGCCGTGTGGACCAATGCTGCTCCTCTCGCCAATGCCTTGGGCCCCTCTGCCTTCTTGTTTTCCCCCAGGGTGCAAGTGCCACCTCTCAAGCCCAGGATAGGGCTGGAGCCGGGAGGCTGCCACCCTCCAGTGCCTTCCAGACCCTGTGTGTCTCCATGCCGGCGCATGGCCATCAGTTCTCCTTCCAGGCAGAGCTGCAGGGTTTGAGGGTTGTGCCTGCTGCAGCAAGCAATACAGAGCCCTCATCTGAATACCACTGTGCTTAAGCACCACATATAGTTGTAATTCTCAGCCCTGAGTACTGCTTCCCTGGTGTTGTATCATTTTAAAAACCACTCAAGAAGTCAGCCATTTAAGGCAAAAAAAAAAAAAATGCTGAGTGTATCCTGGGCCTTTGCTGTCTCACCATTGGAGAAACACGGTAGTAATTGAGACTTGAGGATCTTAGCATGTGATCTGCTTGGCCCTGGGACCCTGGGACAAAGGGTGGTGGCCCGAGAGAGGGACTGGGAGACTGCACTGCCTCCTTCCTCTCTTCCCATCACTCTTTGCATCAGCTGGAAAGCTTGGGGGCAATGTAGATACTGTGTGTGTGTGAAGCTGCTCTCTGCATCTGACCATGATCTAACTTACCCCGTTGATAAGCATTCCCCAGACACCTGCGCCCTGGGGTCTCTGAACCATGGTTTCTGACCTCTCACAGCTCACAGCCTGAGTGATAAGTCACAGGCTGAGCTGAGCTCATGGGGTTGTGTCTGTGGGGTGGGAGGTTCTGGGGGCTTCCTGAAGGATGGGATGCTTGCACTGGGGGAGGCGAAGGGGACAGGGCACCACAGGACAGGGTGTGACTGTGACAATGGCCAGTGTCCTGG
This sequence comes from Lepus europaeus, assembly GCF_033115175.1. Classification (NCBI taxonomy): domain Eukaryota; kingdom Metazoa; phylum Chordata; class Mammalia; order Lagomorpha; family Leporidae; genus Lepus; species Lepus europaeus. The sequence goes on along the minus strand of NC_084843.1, from coordinate 76,043,299 downwards.
ATGGCTGTGTCCAAGGGGTGCACTCTGGCTGCCCTAAGAAGATCAGCTGGTGGGGCAGGGCCCAGGGAGCGAGAGTGGTGTTTGGGAGGAATGGATGATGTTTGTGTTCCTTCCACGTCCCATTGTGTCCACTCCCTGTGAGGTCCTATGAGAGCAGATGCAGTTGTACTGGGAGGGTCATGGGCAGGGCAGCTGCAGCTCCAGCCATAGCAGGCAGTGGTGGCAGCATCCCCGGGTTCCCACCTCCTCCTGGGCATCCCCAGGCTCAGGGACTTTGGGTGCATCTCTCTTCCCATTATCTGTGTGTGTGTGTACGAGCAGCTTTCTAAGAAGGCTTTGGGGAAGGGGGACCAGACTGGGCAGGCTGTGCCCAGACAGACGCCCACACTTGGGTCGTTAGCCAGCAACAGAACCTTCTTCAACTTGTGCAGGCTGCTGTGGCTTAAAGAGATGCAAAAGAGAGCTGTGGCTGTGAGTCTGTGCATGCCGGCCATCAAGGCAGGGGTCCTGTGAGTCCAGGAGGAGGTGGGCAAGGGGTAGAACCAGAGTCCTACTAGTGGGGATGGGGTGGGAATGAGAACAGGAGACTTTCCTTCCAACATGTGACTTGGAGTATTAGCCTGTCACCTGCTGGTCCTGGTCCTCACCTGCTGATCCTTGGTTCTTACCTGCTGATCCTGGTTCTCACCTGCTGGGCCTGGTCCTTACCTGCTGGTTCTAGTCCTCACCTGCTGATCCTGGTCCTTACCTGCTGGTTCTAGTCCTCACCTGCTGATCCTTGGTCCTCACCTGCTGGTCCTCGTCCTCACCTGCTGATCCTTGGTCCTCACCTGCTGGTCCTTGGTCCTCACCTGCTGATCCTGGTCCTCACCTGGTGGTTCTAGTCCTCACCTGCTTGTCCTTAGTCCTCACCTGCTGGTCCTTGGTCCTCACCTGCTGGTCCTGGTCCTCACCTGCTGGTCCTGGTCCTCACCTGCTGATCCTGGTCATTACCTGCTGGTCCTGGTCCTCACCTGCTGGTTCTAGTCCTCACCTGCTGGTCCTGGTCCTCACCTGCTGGTCCTTGGTCCTCACCTGCTGATCCTGGTCATTACCTGCTGGTTCTAGTCCTCACCTGCTGATCCTGGTCCTCATCTGCTGGTCCTCGTCCTCACCTGCTGGTCCTGGTCCTTACCTGCTGGTCCTTGGTCCTCTCCTGCTGATCCTCGTCCTCACCTGCTGGTCCTTGGTTCTTACCTGCTGGTCCTTGGTCCTCTCCTGCTGGTCCTTGGTCCTCACCTGCTGATCCTTGGTCCTCACCTGCTGGTCCTGGTCCTCACCTGCTGATCCTTGGTTCTTATCTGCTGGTCCTGGTTCTCACATGCTGATCCTTAGTCCTTATCTGCTGGTTCTAGTCCTCACCTGATGATCCTTGGTCCTCACCTGCTGATCTTGGTCCTCACCTGCTGATCCGTGGTCCTCACCTGCTGATCCTTGGTTCTTACCTGCTGGTCCTGGTTCTCACATGCTGATCCTTAGTCCTCACCTGCTGGTCCTGGTTCTCACCTGCTGATCCTTGGTCCTCACCTGCTGATCCTGGTCCTCACCTGCTGATCCGTGGTCCTCACCTGCTGATCTTGGTCCTCACCTGCTGGTCCTGTCCCTCACCTGCTGCTCTGGGGTGCAGGCTCTTGCAGAGCCCCTCCCTGCACCTAGCCTGCTGCCAGATGTGCTGGCAAGCCTGGGCTCTGTGGCCTCTGCCTGGCCTGCCAGGCAGCGTGGTTTCAGCGGGGCTTCAGCTGGGGTACAGTGGGTAATGGCCCTGCTTTTTCACTCCCCCAACCCGCCATTCCCACTGCCTCTCCCCTGGACCCTTGGCTCTCAGCTAGTCATTCATGCCTCTGGGGCAGCTCTGACACAAGCACAGGAGTGTGGGCTGACATCCCAGCTGCCTTGATCCCTGGGCCCTCGGCCAGGCCTGAGGCTGGGCAATGTGTTTCTCAGAAGCCCTGGGTTCCCAGCCTGGCTCAGGCCCTGCTAGCCTGCCCGGCCACATCCCATTGGCAAACTTTAGCTGCACCTGTGAACATAGCAGGGGAGGGTGACCCCCTCCTAGCCTGAGTGGAGGCTAGCAGATGGTGGGTAAGCTGGGCAGTGGGTGCCCTGCCCCAGTCCTGCTGCCCTTGGGTGGCCTGGACCCCTGGAGCTCGGTGTCTGCTGTAGGCCTGCCTACCTGCTTGCTCCCCACTCTGCTTCTAGCTCAGTTTATCCCCAGGTTGTCGCAATAGCTCTGACTCCTCCCTGGTTGCCTCTTGCCTTTCTGCATTTATCTCTTTGCTCCCGCCAGGGTGCAAGAGGGGTCAGCTTAAGCCTCTGGCTCTCTGGCTGCACCCTCTCTGGAGCCACCCTCCCAAAGGCAGGCCCTGCCTCCGTTCGGGAGCCCTTCAAGGCTCCCTGGTGCTCTTGGGATCAAAATAAAACCATTCATCTGAGCACTCACAAGACGTCTGCTGTGGACTGCACCCTCCCCTTCATCCTGGCAGCCACCTCATCCCCTGTCCCTCCTGCCCGGGCGCCCCCTCCCTCCCACAGACCACACAGGCTACAGAGCCATGCCTGTGCTCACAGCACCATCAGCTTGGGTTGTCCTCTTACTCTGCCATGCATCTGCTGTCCCTAGTCACGTGACTCCCCCCATCTCTGCTGCTCCTCCTGCTGGACATAGAATCATGGCCTGGTCCACCTTCGGGTTCCTCCAGACAGCATTCGCCATGGCTTGGACCCGGATCTGCGTCACTTCTCTGTCCCCAGCATGGGGGCCCTGGGTGGGTGCATGGGCCATCCTTGGAGAGGTTTTTGGTGGACTCAGGGAGGTGGGGGGCGGTTTGATTGCCTGCTGGGGAGGATGTGGCTCCCAGTCTGTCATCTTGTTGCTGCATGGGTGCTGATGGGAACACGGAGCCCCACTCGAGCAGGCCACTCTGAAGTTCCTCTCTGGTTTGTGAATTTTGTTGTATTGTTTTTCAATTCTCTCCGAGCATCTGCTACTGTGAAAATTTTCATTATCACTGGCAAAGATCCCCTCCCGTCCCTGCTGGCTGCTGGAGATTTCTGATTTCTCTCTCCCATCTGCTTTGAAGTACCTGGGGGCTGAGCTGGATAATGTCCCTGGGCCAGCTGGGCCCTTGCTGAGATCCCAGGAGTGAGCTGTCCTGAGCTGTGGCTCTGCAGGGCTGGCCTGGATGACCATGGCTTGTGTCCTGGGGCTCTTCCTCCACTTCCCCAGGTGGTAAGGCACTCGTGCTGGGAAAACCTGCTTTGGAGGCTGCATCAGCTCCTGTACTGTCCTCTTCTCTGTTCTGAGTGCCCTTCTCTCCTGGGGTGTGCTCTCAGAAGCTGGTGCCAGAGCAGGTGCAGCTCCTCCCTCCTCCCTGCCCTGCCCGACTTAGTCTGGAGACTGTGGTTGCCATGGCAGCAGTGGGGGACTTTGATGAGGTGGTGGGAAGCAGGATCCTTCAGGGCTTGGGGATGGTGAATGGGGGAGCTGCAGCAGGTGGACCCCAGGCTGCCCATCACCTGCAGAGTAGCATCATCTGGGTACTGTGTTTGGGGACAGCACCGATAACAGAGGATGGCCCTGGTCCTGCCCACTCTCTGAGCCATCAGCTTGGGCCTCACTCTTCTGCCTGGTTTTAGGTCCTTCCCCAATGTCCAGGCATGTGAGGGAGCAGCCCGAGCCCTTGTCTGCCATGCCAGAGCTGGGACTTGGGCTGCGTGGTTGTCATGCTCCTTGGGTGGCTCCGGCTACCTCCCAGTGAGAGCCTCTGTGTGCAGATGGACAGAGACCGTTTGCAGGAGACACCTCGGGGGTCTGCGAGGCTGCTACTCCACTCGGTTGTTTGGGTCACAGTGCCCCGGAGTGAGAGCTTTGATCCCTTTGTTGTTGTGGACAATAGCAGGTGAGTTGGACGTATCCATGCCAGGACCAGGACAGGTCAGGACCTGGGGGCTGGGGCCACCTCTGCTGCCACCTCCCCAACTGCACCCTGAGCTGTCGCCCCTGCTGCCCTTACCCTGGGCGCCCTGTGATGAGGGCTCAGGGGAGCAGTGTACTGAGGAGAGTGGGGCAGGAGGGGACCACTGTTCCTGGGCTTGTCTGCAAGGCATGCTGGGGATTTGATGGCAGCAGGAAGGTATGAGGGAGTGGGCAACTGGGCTGGGCAGAGACAGAGAGCGCGGAGCCTGTGGAGGTGTGGTCCCTGGAGAGGGAGCTGCAGCCCACACCTGGGCAGAGGGAGGGAGTGCAGCTGGCAGCTCGGAGCTCCAGGCTCACGTCTGGAGGGCGAGCGCAGCTCCCCAGTCTTGGAATCAGGACGCACTGTGGGCTCCCCTGGGTGGGTGGAGCCCAGTAGCTCAGGGTGCAGGGGTGGCAGCCTCCCCATGAGAGGGTGGGCTAGCCATGCTGGTGCATCAGTCCTGAGCCCCATCAGGCAGCGGGGCAGAAGGTCCTGCATAGGGGTTCTGCTCAGGCAGTTGTAGGGGAGTGAAGTGTGTATAGGGTCCTTGTGTACATTTGTCCCAGGGATGGCCCCCTGGTTGGGGAATCACCACGGCCCAAGGTTTGCTGGTGAGCACAGCTGTCTCAAAATGCCTGGCTACAGCGGGTGGATTGGGGCCAGAATTGCGGCCATCAGCATTGTCCTGCTGATGCCTGCTGCTCTGGGCACTCGTCAGGATGAAGTCCAAGGGGGTGACAGAGACCCACAGTTCCTGGCACTGTAGAAGCTGCAATCCTGTATAAAGTGATGAGGGAGGCAGCAGAGGAGGGGCCTGTGTTCTCCTAACTGGAGAGGAGGAGGCACCTGCATGGGGTTCAGGATGGTGAGGGGCTTCCCCAGGTGGTGGAGGAGAGGCAGTGGTGTGAGTTTCTAGCTGGGAGTAGCAGGTGCAGGCCTTAGGCAGCCTGGCGTTGGGCCCCAGAGCCTGGAGGTTGCCCCCTGGAAGTCTGCTGGCAGAGCTGCAGCCTGGAGCTGGTAACTGGAAGGGCCGCCAGCCCGGAGGTGAGGCTCGCTTCTGCTTTGCGAATCCCTGGGCTGGGGGAGACTAAGGACCTAGCAGGTGTGGCTTCCTGGGTTAGCTTCTGAACCCAGGATGGGAACAGGAGCCAAGGCACATGCTGGAGCTCTTGAGGGCATAGCAGTGGGAGTGTGGGTGGGAGTGAGAGTGTGAGATGCCCACCAGCTCCGTACACATGGCTGTGTGCAGGTCTGCACACACGTGCGTGCACACGCGCACACTAACATGCATGCGCAGGGCTGAGATGGAGAAAAGTCAGGCACGGAGCTCCCTGTGAAAGAATGAGGCACCTGGGCTGCCAGGAGCACTTGGGCCGGGGCTCTGCCTGGTGTGTGGCTGGATTTGGCTTTCAGGAGGCAAATGCAGGGGGAGGAGGAGAGTGGGGGTCACTGCAGCTGAGCTTGGAGGCCCAGGCGGTACCCGGAAGGCTGAGGCAGGCACTGTGGTCTGGTCCAAGCTGCCTTGGGCTCCGGGTCTGTTGTGCTGGCGCTCGGAGTGGTTTGTTGCTAGGAGATCAGGTTGGCTCCAGGGATAACCCAGGTAGAGAGGCCGCTAGGCACCTTCCTCCTGGAGCCTGCTTGGGAGTGCAGAGGACATTTGTCCCCATGGCCCAGTGACCCAGCACAGGTGTTGCCTGCTGGTATTACACTGTGCCCACAGCACTGCAGCCACCCCACGCTGAAGTCTGGCTAAGCAGGTCTCGGGCTTTCCTGCTCGACAGAGCTGGGGCTACCCTGCTCCTCTTGAGAGGGTGTCGTGGTCTCCATGCACCCCCTCCAAGGGCAGGATCCAAGCGCTGCCCCACCCCCAGCTCAGCTAAGTCTCTAAAAGCCAGGATCCCTTATGAGCAGGTCCTGTGCCAACATCGGAAGTCACCCTGTGTGAGCACGTTTGGTCCTGGCAGCACTAGGAGCCAGGGATTGCCCTGGGCCCATTTCAGGGCGAGAGTGGTGGTGGTGGTGGAGAACTGAGGCTCAGCAGGGGCACACAGCCTGCCTGCAGGTGCAGGACTGGCCCTGAAGGTGGGCCTGCCTATCTCCTGGGCTGTGCTCTTCACTCTGAGAGGTCAGGGGCAGCTCAGGCCTGAGCCCAGCTCCCTTGGGATTTTAGGCAATGCCCCAGGCTGGAGTGTCAGCTCCTGTTTCTCCTTCCCAGACTGAGCCAGCAGCAGCCACGTCCCAGGGAGGCTGTGGGGCTCAGCATATGAGTGTCTGGGCTGTGTAGCCTGGGGGTGATCTGGGAAGGGGGCTGCCTCCCTCCTTGGTCGCATCTGCAGCTGCAGGGGGCCATATCCTCACCCCAACCTAAAGCCCTGCCATGAAACCTTTACTTCCTTCTGTCTTTCTCAAAAACAGAGCTGAAAGCACTTTCCTGGTTACCTTGGGGATCCCTTTCTGGCCCCAGCCTGGCTGAGATGTGGCCGCACAGGGGTGTCCCATGCCCTTGCTCTCCTAACCGGTGTCCTGGATACAGCTGAGTCCCTGACTGTGCCTTCTGGGTCTCTATCATGCCTGCTCTGAGCCAGTTCTGCTTCATGGTCCTGGCACCTGTGTGTCCAGCCTCTGGGCCCCATGGAGCCAGCTGTGGTCAAATCCTGCTGCTTCTGTCTCCCTCCCTCTGTGCTCTGTCCTGGAGAGCACCGTTGCTTTCTCCCGAGGTCTCTGCCATTTTCTTTTCACCCTGGACCAGTTCCTCCTTCTGGAGCAGAATTAGCTGCGGCAAGCCCAGGTCTGACTGGGTTCTGGGCCACATCCAGGACTTTCCTTCTTGTTGTGCTGCCCGTGGCTGGTCCTGTGCTGGACAAGGTGGAGGTTTCCTTTGCTTCCACCAAGCCTGTCCTGCCGGTTCTCTGGGTGCTCGCTTACCTGGTGGCACTGATGCTCCTGATGCTTTCTTTAGAACCCACGCTCTGTGCTGCTTCTTGTTCAGGCATCGCTAGTGGTTTGAGTGCGGCCCCTGGGAGTGGGAAGTGGTTAGATCTGAAGGGGGCACTGCCCTTGCAAGGGATTAAGTAGTTCTCTAGGACCGCATTTAGTTTCCTCAAGAGTGAGTCAGGGGGCCAGTGTTGTGGTGTAGCGGGTGAGGTTGCCACCTGTGATGCTGGCATCCTGTATGGGAGCTGGTTCAAGTCCCGGCTGCTCCTTTTCTGATCCAGCTCTCTGCTATGGCCTGGGAAAGCAGTGGAAGATGGCTCAAATCCTTGGGCCCCTGCACCCAAGTGGGAGACCTGGAAGAAGCTCCTGGCTTCTGCCTGGCCCAGCCCTGGCCAATACAGGCCTTCTGGAGAATAAACCAGCAGATGGAATATCTCTCTCTCCCTGTCTCTGCCCTTCTCTCTGTAACTCTTTCAAACAAATAAATAAATCATAAGAAAATGGTGAGCCGTGAAGGGAGCAGTCCTGGCTCCCCCCCAGTCTCTGGCTGCCTGTCTTGAGATAGGATCCCTCCCTCTTGCATGCTTCTCTGGTGTGATACCATCCATGAGGATGAGACACAGCCAAGGGGGCATCACAAGAGGCTGTGCCAACAGAGACATCCAGTCTTGGACTTGAACCTGTTTTCCCATGGAGAACTCAGCCTCAGGTATTTTGTTTATTGTAACAACAAATGGATGAGTGCAGCCACCCAATATCCTCTGGCTGTCTTGGTGCCAGGCCCTGAGCCTGGTGATGCAGAGAGCCATGAGCCTCTGTCCCTCTCTTTTGGACCATGATGGCATAAAGAGTAAGATGATGGAATATGTACCTGATAGATGTGTGCTGGTGGCAGGTGTCCTACACCCACGTGAAAAGGAAGGGTGGACTTTGCCTGGCAAGGGGAAAGTCAAAGGTTAAGAAAGCTCCACAGAGGAAGAGGCACTTGGGATGGGGTTTTGGGAGATGAGTAGGAGCTTGAAAGGAAGATTAGGGAAAGAAGAGCATTTCGGGAAAAGGGAACCAGCAGGTGCAAAATTAGGGATTAGCAACCACATGTCAATGACCTGAACCGAGAATGTGGGGCAGGTAAGGTTGAAAAATAAACTGTGAACTCCCGGAGTGTGGTGTATCCCACAAGCTGCCCTGAGATCCCCAGGCAGTGGGGAGCATGGCACGTGTGTTGTGCTCGGTGCTAAGCTTCTGGGGAGTGGGTTGGAGAAAGAATAGCTGGGAGGCAGCGAGACCAGTTGGCTGATAAAGGTTAGCAGACAGAGGGGGGACTGGGTTCAAGATTTTGATATTCTAAGGCAGGAGGGGCAGGGGACCTCTCCTGGGCTGTCGGAGATTCAGGAGGTACTGTCTGGACTCAGGGCACTGAGGGCTGCAGGGGCCCCCCATCATCTAGGCTGCTTTTGAGGTTCTCTGCTGAGCTCCAGGTGTGCCTGGGATTCTTCCCTGTCCCGACTTCCCTTTTGCAGTGCAGACTTCTCTGTGTGACTGCCGTGCGGGAGCCTGGTGTTCCATTGGCGGAGCAGTAAAAGTCGTTAACGAGGAGCTGGAGAGCTATAAATAAGCGCGCACGGTCCCACCCCGTGTTCCCTGCGTTCTCACCCGTGGGAGCGGAGAGTAGGTTTTGATTCGTTAATTGGCAAAGGCATGAGGCCCCAGAGACCCCTTGGAGCTGCCAGCTCTTCCCTGCCCTCCTGGTTGGTTCTGTGCCTCCCACCTGCACCAGTTGCCCACCCCCCAGGCTGTGATCCATCATCCTGCGACTCCTCTTGGCTCTGCTCCATCGGCCCCCAAGGCTGGACTGAGCTTGACGTCAGAGGGGAGCTGGACTGAGCTCATAGCCTGGTGGGCTTCCGGGCTGAGGTCTTCAGAGAGGCCCGCCCAGACCTGGCTTCCACAAGCCCACTTGCCTCTCCACTGTCCCTTTGGCTCCCTCCCAGCTCCTAGTGACCCCATCCTTAGAGCATTGTACAGTGTGCTCCCCTTCTCCAGACTCTGGGCTGTGGCTTCATGCTTTGCTGAACGGCAAGCATCACGGGACCCGGTGAGACTGAAAATTGTGTCTCTCCCCTGTGAGTCCCAGGCCCTGATGACCTTGTTCTTCCTGATGTCAGGAGCGCTGAATGGTTTGAAGCTCTGCTTTGCCATCCCGGGCCCTGGGCCGGGTGCTGGGAAGGTGGGTGTACAGGTGCTTCTGCACATGGGCTCCTGGGTCAGAGACGGAGAGCTCCAGGTAGCGGCCTCACAGAATAATCCCTGATGGCCAGCATGGGTAGAGGTGGGTGAAGGCAAGCCAGGGGATGGGGAGATGGAGTCGTGCCAGGTTCTCTGCCGGTACCCACAGAGCACACAGGAGGAGGAGTGTCAGGCAGATGGGCAGGATGGAGATGCAGCAGCGATGGTGAGAGCTTGTGGGCACCTGTTACCTTACAAAGACTGGCTATGTGAGACACAGCATGGGGTGTGGATTACAGGGGACTGTGAACATCTGTTGGGGGTGTGCAGTCTATTTTATGGGCAGTGGGAAGCTGATGTGTTTTTTTAAGTTTCTATTTATTTATTTATTAAAGATTTATTTATTTGACATGTAGAGTTACAGAGAGAGAGGTAGAGACACAGAGAGAGGGAGGGAGAGAGAGAGAGAGAGAGAGAGAGAGAGAGAAAGAGAGAGAGAGAAAGAGATCTTCCATCCACTGGCTTACTCCTCAGATGGATGCAACGGCCAGAGCTGCACCTATTCAAAGCCAGGAGCCAGTAGCTTCTTCTGGGTCTTTCACGCGGGTGCAGGGGCCCAAGCATGTGGGCCATCTTCCACTGCTATCCCAGGCCATAGAAGAGAGCTGGATTGGAAGTGGAGCAGCCGGGACTAGAACCGGCACCTATATGGGATGCTGGTGCTTCAGGCAGGGCTTTAACCCACTGTCCCACAATGCCAGTCCCAAAAGTTTCTATTTATTTATTTGCAAGGCAGAGAGGGAGGGGAGGAATATTTCCTATCCATTGATCACTCCCCAAATACCCCTGAGAACCAAAGTTGGGCCAGGCCAAAGGCGGGAGCTGGGAACTCAGTCCGGGTCTCCCATGTGGCTGACAAGGACCCATCTACTTGGGTTATTATCTGCTGCCTCCCAGCTGGAGCTGGAGCCTGGACCCAAACCGAGACACTTGGAGGGAGAGGGAGAGGGAGAGGTCCCATGAGGTATGTTAACTGCTGTGCCACATACTTGCCCCGTCTATGTGGCTTTGAGTGGGGACAGCACAGTTTGGTGGCACTTCCTAAAGACCAGTCCACTGGGGTGTGTGAGTGTGCAGGGATGGGGAGACTGGGTGTGGAGGTGACTGGTTTAGACCACTGTGGTGGCAGTGACCTGGAGAGGGTTGGCAACTTTTGAGATATATTTGAGAGCTAAAACTTCAGGGCTTGGGTGTGGGGTGTCAGGCGAGGGGAGGGTGAGGAACAACTGGGGCACTGAGCAGGGGACCAGCTGTCACCCCTCAGAGCTCAGTGTTAAGCTGCTGATGGCCTCAGTGGGTGCGACATCAGGTGTGTGGTTGGCTGGGGGTCCGGAGCTTGGGGAGACTACAGCTGTGCAGTGGCTGTGGGGGCATCGACAGGGCTGGGGTTGGGTGAAAAGGGAGGGGTCAGATAGGTAAGGAAGTTGATGATCCCATGGAGAGAGGCTACGAGAGGTGAGTCTGGGTGTGGGAGGAGGCAGGAGCCTGGGAGCTCGGGCCTCGGTGGGAGCAGCTTCCTTCTCAGCTCCTGGCACAGAGGCATGTGGGCCTGAGGGCCTTGAACAGGAAGTCAAGAGTTACCTTGTGATAGCCTCGGGCTTGTTCATGAAGAATGAAGCAAGGTCATGAGTTGGCCTTGAGGGAGAAGCCTGGGGAGTGGGGAGGGAGATAGTTGAGAAAGGTGGTGAGGTGAAGGCAGGGGGTTACCAGGTTGCTGGGTGTGTTGGCTGTTTCTGGAGTTCCCTATGTGGAGATGGTAGGCCAGCCCCAGGTGGTCCTGCCCTGGGTGCACCTGTCCCAGGTGGGGCTGCCCAAGGTGGGCCCTTTTCAGGTGGACCCCGGGTTGGGATTTCACCAGCCCTGCTACATAAAGAAAGAGAAGGGATCCAGAGAGTCCCCAAAAGATGATATGGGACGAGACTGGGAAGAGGCAGTGAAGGGAGGGAGAGTCAACAGGTGTCTGGGCAGTTGACCAGCCTGCAGGAGAGTTCCCGAAACCAGCGGCCTCCCAGATGCTTGTCAGGCCTGTGCCCTGTGCTAGGGAGGGAGGTGGCTTCCCACGGGGTGGTGGAGGAGGGTGCGTGTGCCCTGGGGCCCAGGGCCAGGCCTCTAGCACTGCCACCCACTTCCCCATTTGATGGTTTTGTTTACCTTTTAGACATCTTAATAAAAGATGAAAAATATTTATTCTCCCTAGATCAATAATTTACTCTGAGTTATGACAATACTAAATTTGGTCAATTATTCAGTGGCTATAAAGTATTTATAAATGCTACCTTAATTTAAAGCATTAGCCATTAGAATTCAAATATTCATAAAGCCTGTGCCGGTTGAAAGGAGCAGAGGAAGGGCACAGATAACGAGGGTGGCTGGGAAGGTGGGTGCTCATGGCTGCTGAGATTACTGAAGAACAAGCCCCAGGGGTTCCACTTGTGGGAGCAGCCTCGGTGCGGGCACAGGCTCTGGACTCCCCTGGGGAGCGATTGTCTCCTGCATGGCCAGGGTTGACTTCAGGTCTCCTCAGAACATGCTCTCCTTTCTGCCGCCTGTGGAGACCAACAGAGCCTTCCAGGCTCCTCTGGAACACAGGCACCTGGACCTGGCTGCTTCTCCCCAAGTGGAGGCCCTGTCTTGCCTGTCCATCCTGCTTTAAGTGGATACTCAGAGGCCAGCTCACACACAGGTTGCTGGCTGAAGGGCTTGCAATGAACAGGTCTGATAGTTTTAGGGGGAGCAGGTGTCACTGTGCCTGGGGAATGGTGCATCCATGCCCCCTGGCAGCTGAGCTGGGGGGAGGACAGAGTTGTTGGTGGCTGGCATCACTGGCAGGTGCAGACCCCAGGAATTGTGGGTCTCTTCTCACGTAAGCCTTCTGAGTGTTGCTCCCTTCAGCCTTGTCCTGAAAGTCTTCTAGAAACTTTCACGGGGATGAAGAAAGGTGGGCATGGATCAGTGGCAGTACCCAGAGTGACCTCTTATCACCTCTTACCTCCAGTGCCCACCTGCGGGCATTGAGTGAGTTATCAGCAAGGATCTGTAAAGGGGCCTTGTTCCTGCCTTCCTATCCCTTCCTGAGAGCCTGGCCTGAGCTTGGAGCTGCCCTGGCCAATTCCATGCAGGGAGGGGTTGGGTGGGGTCAGTCTCAGCATCCTGGGCTTTGTCCCCTGCTGGCCACCCGTCTCCCTAGCACTGTCTGCAGAGGTGCCTGGTGCTCTGGTTGTGCTGTGCTCTGGCTGTGTGGCCATGGGCAGGTGCATCTGTTTTCTTGCCAGGTGATCAGAATGCCCACCTGGGGTGAGAGATCCTCCTGTGAAGTGGCAAGGACTGTACTTGTCACCTCCTACCCTGAGAGCCCTGGGTGTGCAGAAGCCTGGCTCAGCGGCCTCAACCATCTCAGGAGAAGCTGCTGGGAATATGATCGTGGGTGTTGGGGCTGTGTCTGGGTGTGCTGGCTGAGCCCCTGGGGTTGGCCAGCCCAGGGACCTTCTCAGAGACCCCGTACTTCCCCGGGGCCACAGAGTGCTGGTCAGGAGGCTTGTGCTGTGGGTTCCAATTCCGCCGCACTTCCTCACTTGCCTGCTGATGGGTGAGTGTCAGGGAGCTCTTATCAGTCCATCAAACCTGCGTTGCAATCAGGAGAGAAATCAGCTTTATGCCCAGAGGATATTGGAGGCAGAGGACGGTCACAAAAGCTGTTATGCTCCAGAGAGCTGTGAACATGCATCTCAGCACCAAGCTGGACAGAGGTCACTCCTGACTGCCTACTACGCACCAGGCCGTGTGGATGGTCCTTCACGTATAAACACCTTTTGTGGGATGCACACAGCAGCCCGGTGAAGTGATGCCATTGTCTTTTTTTTAAAAAAGATTTATTTATTTATTTGAAAATCAGAGTTGCACAGAAAGAGAAGGAAAGGCAGAGCGGGTTGAGGGAGAGAGGTCTTCCATTGCTGGTTTACTCCCCAATCGGCCGCCAATGGCCGGTGCTGCGCCAATCTGAAGCCAGAAGCCAGGAGCTTCTTCTGGGTCTCCCATGCAGGTGCAGGGGCCCAAGGTCTTGGGCCATCTTCCACTGCTTTCCCAGGCCATAGCAGAGAGCTGAATCGGAAGTGGAGCAGCCGGGACTGGAACCAGCGCCCATATGGGATACCGGTGCTGCAGGTGGTGGCTTTACCCGCTATGCCACAGTGCCGGCCCCGCCATTGCCTTTATTTTTTGGAACAAGATAGAAAAAAGACACTCACTGGAAGCCCAGGGATGACCAGCCCCTTGCTCAGGGTCCCGCGGCGCAGCCAGCTCAGACCCAGGCGGTTGGGCCTGGTCCTGGGGTTCAGCATCTGTCCCCATCGATGGGATGTGGGTTGTGTGATGTCCTGTCTCACCCAGCGTTGATGAAGCTAAGAGCTGATTTGGCTTTGATCTGATGTATTTTGATCTTATTATTTTTATGTTAGAAGCGTCCAAATAACCGTCATTTCGGCAGTGCCCCAATTAGCAGGCCATTCACGGTGGATTGAAAATTGACTGGGATCGGGCCTCTCCATTAGCGCTCGCAAGAGGCCTCCAGGCTTAATTACCCGTGCTGTTTGCTGAGCCCGGGCGCTGGTGGCGCTGCAGGTGGCAGCACGAAGGGCAAGTCAGCTGTGCCCACCTGCCCTGCCGGGAGGGGCTGTCAGCCGTGCCCACCTGCCCTGCCGGGGGGGGGGGGGCTGTAAGCCTCTGGGGTGTGGGCAGTGGGGAGATGGCTTGTAGTTCTGATGATAACTCTTATGATCCTGCTGTGACCTGTGAGGGGATGCTGGGGCCATGAGAATGTCCAAGGAAAGGGTGGGGAACTGACATTGCTGTAGCATCTTTCTGCATTCCAAGTCATAGCTCTGCTGGGTCTGGAGTCCTATCCCCAGTGAGTAGACTGGAGGCACAGGCAGGTGAGGTGCCCACTGCCTCATGGCTACTGATTGGGGGGCCTCAAGCCAGAATGTGGTCTGAGATCCTCGTGTTCTTCCTGCTGTCCCTGGTAAGGGGTGCTGTCTGGCCCCTGTGTCTTTGTCATGCTGCTCCCCCCAGCTCTGCTGGTGCAAGGCCTTTTCTTCCTTGGAGACTCTGATGCAAACCCCACCTGAGTTCATCTTCCTTGGTGTCCCAGGGAGCTTCTCCTCTTTCCTCAGGCTAAAGTGTGGGGTCTGGCTGCCCTGTGGACCCTGTGTGCTCAGGGCAGGGGTTTGCATGGTGTTCTGAGAGCATGGCTGAAACATGTAGGGATACGGGGGCCCACCCAGAGTGAGCAGTGGCGTGTGTGCCCAGATGGGGAAGTTGAGGCTTGGAGAGGTTCTATGACTTCAGGGGAGTGGGGTCAGGGCTGGAGAGGTGATGAGAGCTAGGAGTGACGGATGTCTGCAACAGGGGCTCTGCCGCAGGTGGCCTGGGATGAGATCGCCCCCTCCCTAGCCTGGGGCTGGAGCTCCTGGACAGTGTAGCCTCCACTGATGGATGGTTGATGTCATAAGTTTGCGTTGTCAGATTGTAAATGCGGGGCCCATGTTACAGCACAGTCGATTAAGCTGGTGTTGGAGCACCGGTTCAAGTCCCAGCTGACCCAGTTCCCATCCAGCTCTCTGCTAATGTGCCTGGGAAAGCAGTGGATGATGGCCCAAGTCCTTGGATCCCTGCTATCCACATGGGAGACCTGGATGGATTTCTGATTCCGGTCTTTGCCCTGGTCCAGCCCCAGCCGTTGTGGCCATTTGCTGAATAAACCAGCAGATGGAAGGGCTTTCTCTCTTTGTGTCTTCCTAAATAAGTCTTTTAAAAAAAGATTATAAATGCAACATAGCAACATGAATAGAACATGCACAGACGAAGAAGGCAGGACACTCTTCCACTTGGTGCCAAGGCTTTTAGTATTTTTCTCGCCTTTTCATGGGTGTGCTTTCTATACTTAGCTGTGATTTATGGTCAGCATGGAATTGTGTGCCCTGTTTTTATTGTGTTTTTTGCTTGGCCACTTCTCAGAAGCTTTTTTCCCAGGGCCGTGGCAACATGGAAAGAACCTTGGGTGGCGTGTCAGCCCAGCCTGTTCCTTGTTGGCTGCATGGCCTCTTGTTTTATTACCTGGAAGGTGCACGCAATGATCCCCACCCCACACGGCTGTCCTGAGACGCACGTGGATCCACACACATGAAGTGGGGAGCTTGGCACGGAGGAGATTCTCACATGATTGTCCCTACTCCTGCATAGTTTCCTTCTTACTCACTCTTGGAAGATTATTTTCCTTTCTCTAAATTATCTGTTCACGTCACAGAGTTTTGGCAAAGTATAGAAAAGAGCGAAAACCACTTCTGGGGCTCCTTCTGCATTGCAGTCATTTTTAACACTTTGCAATATTTCCTTCCTTTTTTAAATGCATGTTGAGATTTATTTCATTGACTTCATCAAATACATACAATTTTGTATTAATTTCACGCTCCTTTTTGTGACTAGCACTTTTTCATCTTATGGAGCATCTCTAGGAATAGTTTTCAGGATGGCACGTGCCTTCAGCAGGTGCGGCACGTTCATAACCACTCACCTGGTCATGTCTTTTGCACAATTAGCAATATTCTGAGAATGTAAACATGTGTTGGATATAGTGCTGTCTGCATGATGTGGACAGGTGCCCGGAGAGGAGTCGCTGGCCAGCAGGCATGACATGTAAAGGCTCCTGGTGTCCTGGCATGAGTCTTGTTTTTCCACTTTCTAGTTTTATTGAGATTGGATTTTTTAAAAAGTGACATGCAATGATTGTCCATCTTTCTTACAGTATGATCGTTCAATCCATGGATATGATGTGTAGTGACCAAAACAGGGCAGTTGGCATTTCTCTCTCCTTAAACATTTACCATTTCTTTGTGTGTGGGAGCTTCAGAATCCTGTCTTCTAGTTCTTTATAAATTGTGTCATATGTCGTTGTGAACTGTAGTCACCTGCTGTCCTATGGAGCATTAAAAGTCACTTTTTGGGGCTGGTGTTGTGGTGTCTGCCAGCAGTGCTGGCATCCCACGTGGGCACCAGTTCGGGTCCCAGCTGCTCCACTTCCAGTCCAGCTCTCTGCTAATGCACCTGGGAGAGCAGTGGAAGTCTGTAGCAATAGAGAGTAGAATGATGGTCACCAGAGGACAGGAAGAGTAGGAAGAAGAAGAGAGAGAAGAAGGCTGGGCAGCAGGTGTCAAGGAGGAGTTAGCTCTCTCTCTCTCTTTTTAAAAATATTTATTTATTTGAAAGGCAGTGAGAGAGAGAGAGATCTTCCATCCACTGGTCTATTCCCCAAATGGCTGCAGTGGCTGGGTCTGGGCCTGGCTGAAGCCAGGAGCTAGGAGCTTCATCTGGTTCTCACATACGGGTGACAGGAGCCCAAGTACTTGGCCACAACCAAGACCAGAGCTGGGCAAGGCCAAAGCCAGGAGCCAGAAACTCCATCTAGCTTTCTCACATGGATGGCAGAGGTCCAAATACCCTGGCCATCTTCTGCTGCTTCCCCAGGTGCATCAGCAGGGAGCTGGATGGGAAGTGGAGCAGCCAGGACTGGAACTGGAGCTCACGTGGGATGCTGGTGCTGCGCTGTGTTGCCGGCTCCCTCTGTCTCCTTTATCCACCGCTGACTCTGGTCTTGGAGGCCCAGCGTTCTCAGGGAGGAGTGTAGGATTTGAGTTATCATTCGGTGATGCTCATGGTGGCACAAGGCAAGCCCCTGACGTGGGGCGCAGTGGTCGCTGGTGCTGGTGAGCACGGAGGGCTTTTCCTGGCCTCTCACTGCCTTCTTCCTGGGGTGGGTGCCCCGTCTTCCCCATCTGAGGCACAACAGGAGCTCTGGGCTCTGGCCCGTGTGCTCGGCGATGTCGGAGTCGTCGGGAGCCCTGCATGCAACAGATGGCGGCCGCCACTCACAGGCGTTGTTGTGACATCGCAGCTGCTCGTGCACGCTCCTGCCATCACACACAGCACTGGCGAGAACCGTCGGCTTCAAAGCTGGCACCGAGGGTTGGGGCACGGGGAGGTGTGTCTTTCTACAAGCCTGGCATAGCGAGGAGGGGTACCCCTTCTTCCCAGGTGCCCCCCAAAGATGAGCCGCTAGGTGCACCCACCCCAGAAATGGCTGCTGGCACCTCCACAGCTCTGTGCACCCCACACTCTGCAGTCACCACCCAAGTAGCCCGAGCACCTGCCTGCGTTGTTGCTGTCCTGGGCTTCACTTCGCGTGGGGCTTGCCTCAGTGTTTCCATGAAGTGCACCAGGTGCACTTGGTTCTGTCTGTGTTTTTCCGCCTGCTACCTGGGTCCTCTGGGGTAAGCATCTCCCTAACTTTCCCGTGTTCTGCAATCTCTTCTGTCCTGCCAGCCGTTGCGGGACACGTGTGTATTCTCAGCCCATGGCTAGGCCACTGGGATCCAGTAAAACCAACTGTTGACCCTCAGGGGGGACTCCCATCCCAGGTGGGAAACAGACGCAGCTCTGTTGGGTGAGTCAGGCAGCTTCAGTTGAATCCCTGTATGTGTCTCTCCTTGAGGGACCTCAGTTTGCTCATCTGTTGAATGGGTGCAAGAATGTCCCACTGGTATTGTCTCCAGGGATGTCAGTGGTCTGGGATGGGTTCTTGGTGCCAGGGTGGGGTGGGGATGGGGAGGGCGGTGTCTCCCAGGGTCCCAGGCGTGGGCTGCTGAGGCTGACCCTCCCTCTCTGTCTCCTCTCTCTTTGCAGCCTGTGACCTCATGACCCAGGGCATTTTGGCCCTGGTCACGTCCACGGGCTGTGCGTCCGCCAACGCCCTGCAGTCGCTCACCGACGCCATGCACATCCCACACCTCTTTGTCCAGCGCAACCCCAGCGGCTCGCCCCGCACTGCCTGCCAGCTGAACCCTAGCCCCGAGGGAGAGGCCTACACGCTGGCCTCCAGGCCGCCCGTCCGTCTGAACGACGTCATGCTCCGCCTCGTGACCGAGCTGCGCTGGCAGAAGTTCGTCATGTTCTACGACAGCGAGTACGGTGAGTGGGGGAGGAGCCCAGGACCCGGATCTGTAGACAGGCATGAGCGTTGCCTGGCAACAGCACCGTATCCTGACAGCTGAAGTTTGAGTCATCTTAGAGTTTTCAGTAAAATATTAATCAACTGCTGGCAGGGGTCCGAGGGGCTGCACACAGGCAGCGGTGGAGGCCACCAGCCTGGATTCTCCTGGACGCCTCCCCTCCGAAGGTGGCCCGGCCTTCTGGGTTCCCAGCCCGACCCACCCTCGTCCGTCCTCCGTTTTGGGGTGAAGGTCAGGAGGAAGGGATGGCCTGAGTGTCCTGGGGACAGTCCAGCGTCGGTGAGCACAGCTGGACGTGGCTTCTCTGATGACCTGTCCCCTGATGAAAATTTGGCTTCTTGGGAAAACACAAAGATGTGTGCTTTGCAGGAAATGGCTTAGATTTTTCTCACAGCAGCTCTGCACAAAACCCGCCTGACTCCTCGTCCTGACATAGCATGGTTTCCATCTCTGATGTTCTGTTTTGAGATAGTTGAGATTCACGGACAATTATGAGAGATCGTACAGATTCCAGGCACCCTACACTCGGGCTGCCCGAGGCTAGCATCTCGCACAACTGGAGTGTTTGATGCTGACCTGGTCTGCTGGCCTTGTTTGTATCTCACCGGCTTACAGGCACTGTGAGTGTGGCTGTCCCCTCTCCCTTATAGACCTGGGTGACCCCCGGTTAGGACAGAGCGCAGCTCCATCACCAGAAACCCTGGGGCCAGCCCTGCATAGCCGCAACCACCACCATAACACGGTGTGAGGGTCAGTGGCTCCATGCCCGGGGCCAGGGTAGAACAGGTGGAGCCTTGAACATCTCTCTCCCTCTTTTTTCCCCCCCTCTCGGTGAAATAATTCATTTGCCAAGAATGTAACTAAGAAAAGAAATCAGCATATGTTTGCATTTGCCTAAATACCCTGCTTCTCTAAGCCCGAGATGTTGCCCGCAGCTCTTGAGCAAATACGCCGGAAGAGCTGACAGTTACTGTTATCAGACAAAGATGGAGCTCCGTCCAGGACCTGAGGTCTCCCTCCTACCTCTGCTCCATCCCAAGACTTGGAGACAAGTTGGAGACCTTGCAACAGCCCCCAGATGCCCACAGGGCAGCCCCTGAGAACACTTCAGGCTGGTGGCTCTGACGCTGGGCCCTGTGGGAGCTGTGGGCCCAGAGAGGGCTGGGGCTGCTGTGGTCCAGTGTGCACAGGCCCATCCCACCCCGCATCCCCTGGGTGCTGCTGCTCCCCTTCTGCTCTGGCCTGGGAGTGGGCCTTGGGAGCCTCGGCCACAGGGAGGACCAGTGCTCGGCTCTGTCCAGCCTGCCCACTCCTTCTGGATGCCAGTGATGCCTGCAGACTGAGTGATGCCTGAAGGCATTTGTCCAGCACCTGTGTTTGCTTCTTACAACACCCCTTACTCCCATGAAGCTTGAGAAACAAGTCATTGCTCCAGCAAGGTCATCCCTGACCCCTGTGCGCCTGGCTTACCCCTTCTCCTGCCCTCAGCCTGTTCTGGGCTTCTCAACACTGGATGACATCTCTTGTGGGGTAGCAATTTCCAGGACAGCTGGCCGTGTCTCTGCTGCCCTGGCACAGAAGAAATAGTCACTGTTGTGCATGAACAGTGCTTGGATGCAGATGTGGAGTTTCCAGCAATTTTTGCACAAGAAAAAGGAGAAATGGGGAGAAACACAGGATGTGGGGAAGGGGCTTGGAGGCACATGTTTCATTCCTGCCCCGCCAGTCAACCTCCTTTTCTGACATGGGTGCCTTTGCTGCCTGTGCTGGGGATGCGGTAGTTCCAACCAGACTTCTCTTTGCCATCCATTCTATAGACGCAGGGGGACCCGTGGCTTTCCTCCGGTGGACCACTGTGGCTGCTGGTTCAGGAGTCTGTGGCTGTCATGTTGGGAAATTGACTGAGGCTGGATGTGGGCTCAGGGCTGGAAGATACTGTGATCGCTCTGTGAGGTTTCCATGGTGCAAGGGAGGGACTGGAAGCCACTTGCTGTGTGGTTGAGTCCAATCTGGGGCTGAGGTGGCACTTGGGGCACTGTCCAGGGTGCTGACATGTTGGCTCAGGGCTTTCGGGGCAGGGGGGTGGGGGTCCGAGCTCTCTTGCTGGATTCTGTGTAGGACAGCCTGCCTTTGCCTGGCTTTAGCATTGACCTTTGGAGCTGACAAACCCCAGCACGTTGTCTGTACAACTTTAACCAGCCCAGCTCCTGCTGCCGTCCGGCTGCTCCCTGCACGCATAGCTTGTGTGAAGTGATTGGGACCCGCGTGCCGTTTGATGCATCACCTCCATTCCTTAGTGAGGGTGTGGGCAGGCGGCCGTCCGTTCGAGTGCCTTGGGTATATTCACATCGCTTGCACAGCCAAGACAAACGAAACCCCTCAGGGCCCCTCCTCCAGCCCACAGACTGCAGATGAGCCCAATTAAAGAGCAAATTGCTTGTAAAGACTGTTTTACTCCTCCCAAATTCAAACAGAAGTGGTTTGGGAAGTTCCGGCTTTTTGATGCTGATCGACAAATACCTTTACATAACATCTGTTGTAGGATAATTGCTAAGTTTTACAAACAAGGCCTTTTGACCTTAAGACCCACAGGCTTAGCCAAGGCAACATTCTATTTCTGTAACTGGGGCTTACGCATCTCCAGGTCAGCTCTCCTGTCCCCAGCCAGGTTTGTCTTTACAGAACATCACATGTAAGGTCCCTCCTTTGTAGATGAGACCCAGTTCTTGCTCAGTTGCCCATCAGAGTCCACTTAAGCCCAGGAATGTTCTGCCCAGGTGGAGACAGAGGACTGGGCACCAAGCCACGAGCCAGAGATCACAGCAGGAAAAGCCGGGGGCCTTGAGACAGGACCTGGCAGAGGAGCGAGAGAGGAGTTTGTATGTGTACGGTTTGTGCCATTTGGTAAAATTCCATGGAAAATACTTGTATGCTTGTTGTGACAGTGAAAGGAAAAATAAAAGAGAAGCTGACATTTGGGAGAGAAAATCTGTAACATTGAAATACCAAAAGTTTGGATGGAACAGAGCAGAGCACTTTCTGACTTGCCGCTCCAAATGCTGGGATATTATTCATGTGTGTGTGTTGGGGGGTGGAGGGGGTGTCTGTAGCTGCAGCCACAGTTTCCCTCTGGTGAGTACACTTGGATGAGGGTTGTAGTTGGGATAGTGTAGTAGACATACTGATTCAGCTGTTCAACAGATATTCCCAGTCTCCGTGTGCACCATGTATTTTGCGAGGCGCATAAGGGTGGAGCGACTAGGCTCAAGTTGCACAGTCCTGGGATTGGAAGTCAGGACCCACGGGCTCTTTCTGCTGTAGCAGTTCCAGGGTGCAGGGATTCCCTTTTTGGCCTCTGGGCTGGCATGCAGGGCTGGGATGGGTTGGGAGCTGGGATTCAGCAAAGGAGAACCCCAGGGCTCTGCCTGAGTGGGCATTGTCTATTCGTGCTTGTTTTAAAATTATTTTCAAATCCATGAAAGTTCTGTGTGGTCACAATGAGTGTGTCCAGTTAAAGAATAATAAGTGAAATGAATGCTTATGAACCCATGATCAGCTTAAAATATGTGAAGGGTCTTTGTGTGCTTCCTGCTTGGAGGACATAACCTCCATCCTGACCGTGTGCTATGCAATTCATTAATTTTTTGATAATCTTACCACACAAGTGTGGATCTTTTTTCTTTTTTTTGACAGGCAGAGTGGACAGTGAGAGAGAGACACAGAGAGAAAGGTCTTCCTTTTGCCGTTGGTTCACCCTCCAATGGCCGCCACGGTTGGCGCGCTGCGGCCGGCGCACTGTGCTGATCCGATGGCAGGAGCCAGGTGCTTATCCTGGTCTCCCATGGGGTGCAGGACCCAAGCACTTGGGCCATCCTCCACTGCACTCCCTGGCCACAGCAGAAAGCTGGCCTGCAAGAGGGGCAACCGGGACAGGATCGGTGCCCCGACTGGGACTAGAACCGGTATGCCGGCGCCGCAAGGCGGAGGATTTAGCCTAGTGAGCCGCGGCGCTGGCCACAAGTGTGGATCTTTTTTTTTTTTTTTTTTTTTTTTTTTTTTTTTTTTAATAAAAAAAATTGTATTTACTTAGAAGCATTCAGAATGTCAACAAAACAGCTGCAACTTTTTTTTTTTTGCAATTACAGAGTGGTATTCAGTTAACAGAACAACAATTATTTCGTATAAGCTGCATCAGAGACAACTGAAGATGAAAAAACTACCGTCCCCATATATAACTAATTTGTGCTGTGCACCAACAAGAACCTGCTTTAAATTTCCATGCCAATTTACAACCCCCATACTGTACCAGGCAAGGTTAGTGGCTATTGAAAATACCACCAGGACAGGGCTATCTAAAGACACATTCGGTAGTGTGTTAACTATACAAAAAAAGACACTGTACAGTTTAAAAACAAATCTTACACAGCCTTACATTTCAATTTTTTTTCTTTAAAAGGAGTGAGTTGTGTACAGGGGGGTTAAATGCTTTATAGACAAGAAAAAAAAAACTGCGCTAGAACCAACTTATTCATCATCATCATCTTCTTCTTCATCTTCATCTTCTTCGTCTTCCTCTTCCTCCTCATCCTCTTCGTCTTCTTCATCTTCCTCCTCTTCCTTCTTTTTCTTGCTCTTTTCAGCCTTGACGACTCCCTTTTTCGCTGCATCAGGTTTTCCTTTAGCTCGGTATGCGGCAATATCCTTCTCGTACTTTTCCTTCAGCTTGGCAGCCTTCTTCTCGTAGGGCTGCTTGTCATCTGCAGCAGTGTTATTCCACATCTCTCCTAGTTTCTTTGCAACATCACCAATGGACAGGCCAGGATGCTCTCCTTTGATTTTGGGGCGATACTCAGAACAGAACAAGAAAAAGGCCGAAGGAGGCCTCTTGGGTGCATTGGGATCCTTGAACTTCTTTTTTGTCTCCCCTTTAGGAGGGATATAGGTTTTCATTTCTCTTTCATAACGAGCCTTGTCCGCCTTTGCCATGTCTTCAAATTTTCCCTTCTCTTTAGCAGACATGGTCTTCCACCTCTCTGAGCACTTCTTAGAAAACTCTGAGAAGTTGACGGAAGCATCTGGGTGCTTCTTCTTATGCTCCTCCCGGCAAGTTTGCACAAAGAATGCATGATGACATTTTGCCTCTCGGCTTCTTAGGATCTCCTTTGCCCATGTTTAGTTATTTTTCCTCAGCGAGGCACAGAGTCGCCCAGTGCCCGTCCGGCTCTCACTTGCCCCGGCGCTGTCTCTATGGAGCTCAATGTACTGCAATGGCTCACAAGTGTGGATCTTAAAATACACCAAGGATACTTCAGAAAGTCTGCAGAGGGGCTGGTGTTGGGGCGCAGCAGGTTAAGCCGCCACTTGCAATGCTGGTATCCCATATCAGAGTGCTGATTTGAGTCCAGCTTGCTCCACTTCTTTTTTTTTTTTTTTTTATTTTTGACAGGCAGAGTGGACAGTGAGAGAGAGACAGAGAGAAAGGTCTTCCTTTTGCCGTTGGTTCACCCTCCAATGGCCGCTGCGGTAGCGCGCTGTGGCCGGCGCACCGCGCTTATCCGATGGCAGGAGCCAGGTGCTTCTCCTGGTCTCCCATGGGGTGCAGGGCCCAAGCACTTGGGCCATCCTCCACTGCACTCCCTGGCCACAGCAGAGAGCTGGCCTGGAAGAGGGGCAACCGGGACAGGATCGGTGCCCCGACCGGGACTAGAACCCGGTGTGCCGGCGCCGCAAGGCGGAGGATTAGCCTAGTGAGCCGCGGCGCCGGCCAGCTTGCTCCACTTCTGATCCAGCTCCCTGTTCATGCACTTGGGAGGGCAGTGGATGGTGGTGCATGTCCTTGGGTCCCTACTGTCCACGTGAGAGATCCAAGTGGAGCTCTGGGCTGCTAATTTCTGCCTGGCCCAGCGCTGGCTGTTGTAGGCTTTTGGGGAATGAACCAGCAGATAGAAGATCTCTCTCTCTCTCTCTCTTGCTCACTCTCTCTCTCTCTCTCGCTATTTCTCTCTCTCTCTTTCCCCACCTCTCTATCTGTCACTCTGCTTTTCAAATAAATAAAACAGGTCTTTGAAATATTTTTTGGAAAAAATTGAGTTGAAAGGTCAGTTTTTTATTGCAAATTTTTTTTTGGGAATTCACGCATATAAGCAATCTTCATAAAATTCATGAAAATGTTGATCATGAAAAAACTGTGCATGTACTTCAAAATTATTTTGCACCAGAATAAACTTATTTTTTAAAAATAAGTTTGCTTATATTTATTTATTTATTTAAAAATCAGATTGACAGAGAGAGAGGGAGCGACAGAGAGATCTTCCATCTGCTGTTTCACTCCCCAAATGCCCACAACAGCTGGACTAGACCAGGCCAAAGCCAGGAGCCAGGAATTCCATGTGGGTCTCTGACATAGGTGTCAGGGACCACCTACTTGAGCCATCATCTGCTGCCTCCAAGGAGCATTAGCAGGAAGCTGGATGGGAAGCACAGAGTAGTCGAGACTTGGACTGGTGCTCCCACATGGGAGGCAGGCGTCCCAAGCTGCGGCTCTGTCCGCTGTGCTACATGATGGTTCTTGAACTTTCCTTCTTCTTCTTTTTTTTTATTTTTGACAGGCAGAGTGGACAGTGAGAGAGAGAGACAGAGAGAAAGGTCTTCCTTTGCTGTTGGTTCACCCTCCAATGGCCGCCGCGGCCGGTGCGTTGCGGCTGGCGCACCATGCTGATCCAAAGGCAGGAGCCAGGTGCTTATCCTGGTCTCCCATGGGGTGCAGGGCCCAAGCACTTGGACCATCCTCCACTGCACTCCCTGGCCACAGCAGAGAGCTGGCCTGGAAGAGGGGCAACTGGGACAGAATCCGGCGCTCCAACCAGGACTAGAACCTGGTGTGCCGGCGCCGCAAGGTGGAGGATTAGCCTATTGAGCCGCAGCGCCAGCCCTGAATTTTCCTTCTTATCCTGTTTTCCATGAACTGTTCGAAGTAGCCTCGTGCTGTTTAGTTAGTCTGCTTGTGAATCTCATATGTGTGGAATAACATTTCTTTCTTTTTTTAAAAAAGATTTATTTATTTGAAAGTCAGAGTTACACAGAGAGAGGAGAGGCAGAGAGGAGAGGCAGAGAGAGAGAGGTCTTCCATTCACAGTTGGCCGCAATGGCCAGGAGCTTCCTCTGGGTGTCCCACATGGGTGCAGGGGCCCAAGCACTTGGGCCATCTTCTACTGCTTCCCCAGGGCACAGCAGAGAGCTGGATGGGAAGTGGAGCAGCCGGGTCTCGAATCAGCACCCATATGGGATGCCAGCACTTCAGGCCATGGCATTAACCCTCTGTGCCACAGCGCTGGCCCCAGTGGAATAACACTTTTGTGTCCTTCTGTGGTTGCTTTTTTCACTCAACCTTGGGTTTTTGAGATTCATCCATCTGATGCCAGTGAGTGTATTAACCATTTTCAGTGCTTCCTGGTATACCATGACCTACGTATCCCTTTGGTTGTTAGTGGGCAGTTGGGTTTTTTACAGGACTTGTAGTATCACAAGCGATCCTGGTAGGACACTCTCCTATTTGTCTCTTGATGTTAGTGTGCAAGAGTCTCCAGGGAGCAGCACTGCTGGACTCTGAGAGGTCAACACCTGTTTCTCTTGGTTCGCTTCTCTCGATGGCGCCCCCAAGCGGTCCCTATCTGCAGTGCACCAGAGTTCTCTAAATTCCCCACCCTCGCCAACTCCTCGTCTTACCTTTACTTTTAAGTCTCTAGTGTAAAAGGTGGCCTTACTCTGATTGCAGTTTACATTTTTTTGATGAGAAATGAAGTTGGCCATCTTCTCATATCTCTATTTTGTTTTCTCTTCCGTGAAATGCCTGTTGGTAGCTGTCTTTTTTTTTTTTTTTTTTTCCCCAAATGGAGTCTGCTTTTGTCAACGTGGCAAATATCTTCTCTCTGTTAGTTGCTGGTCATAATAAAAAGATGTTCTTCATTGTATTGTCAAAATGTATTCATCTTTTTTGTGGTCGGCTCTCTCCCTTGTCTCATTGAAAAAGCCCTTCCCTACCGAATGTCGGAGTTTGCTGCTAAACTCCTGCTCTCTACACAGAGAAGTATTGTTCCCCTGGCCAGGCACCCATAGCCCTGCGCCTGGACCCTGCTGCCAATCTGCCTCTCCTTATCTCTCCCTCCCAGCCCTGGACACTGCTGCACTGTGCCATGACCTTGGAGTTGATCTTGTTCTTGGTGGTGATTGAAGAAGGCTCACTCATTCAGCACAGCCTATGGCCAGGCTGTCAGAGAGTTTCCTGCAGGAGGTGACAAAGAAAAGGCATTGGGTGGGAAGAGTGTTCGAGGCAGAGGGAAGAGCTTGTCGGGAGGCCTGGGAACAACAGAGAAGAAAGGAACCTTGCTGCTGGGTGATGGGTGGCAGCCAGGGCTGAGGCTGGGGCAGGTGTGGAGGCTTCACTGCTAAGCTCAGGGTCCCTGCTGTGTCTTGCTTCCTTGTCTGGTGCCTTTGGGTTTGGTTCTTCACACCCGTCCAGGGATCTGAGGGCAGAGAGAGATGAGTCTTCATCGCCAGAAGGCTCTGGTCCTCCCACGGCATTCCTGTGCCGACTCACTGGCTACAAACAAAAGAGACGGAACCAAAACATGGGCAGCAACTGTGGTCTGACCGAGGGCAAACAGCAGGCCCAGAGCCACGCAGAGGTGGGGCCTGAGCTCCCCAGGTGACCGAGGCCTGTGCTGGGATCCACATGGGAGCTTTGGCTGCACTGCCTCAGTCAAGAATACACTGATTCAGCTGGCATAGATCTACATGAATTTTTAGTAAACACATTAAAAAACAATCCAGGGACAGAATGATGCTGCTAAAATTGGAACAAGAAATTTTAGATTTCATTGGTAATAATGAGTCTCCACGTAAAAAATTTCCCCCAATGACATCTTAACACAGGATGCTATTACACAGAGTGGCTGCTTACTTTGGATTAGACCACAATGTTGATCAGAGTGGGAAGTCTGTCATCGTAAACAAAACTAGCAATACAGGAATACCTGGTAAAAAATTTAATGAACATATTAAGGATGATAGAGGTGAAGACTTTCAGAAATGATATATCCTTAAGAGAGGTAACTCTAGCTTTGAAAAGATGATAATCAGATGAGAATACATTTGAAAGATGACAGAAGTAAATCTATGGAAGAAAGTGAAGAAGAGTACCAGAGAGCTAGAGACCGAATATTTTCCCAAGATTCCCAAGAGATTAGCCCAGCTTGTAAACACTGGGGATCCTTTCCATCCCAGACCCCAGCTCCTATGGTTAGGTGGAAAGACCCCCTGACAGGAGAATGGAAGGGACCACACCCTCTGCTAACCAAGGGTCGAGGATATGCTTGTGTCTTTCCAGAGAATGCGGGACAGCCCATTTGGGTACCAGCCAAAAACATCAAGCCTGCAACTGACAGCCAACCAGAACCAGCTGAACAAGACTGAGAGTCTGCCTTGTTAGCGGACGCACCTGCCCTATCATCCTACCCCGAGAAACTGCCCATAGCCACATCCATTACTGCTTTGTACCCCACTAGCTCTGGTCAGGTCACTCAAATGGCCCACAGCCTGCGTGTGGTCATGCCATTCCTGATTACCACTGTTCCTCATTCCTACCCCCATCTGAGCAAGCACTCCTGTGGGCTCCCGTTTTGAGTGCTGGTTAGTCAATGATGGGTAAGATCCCCTGGGGGACAACCTAAGACAGGCACAGCCTCATACAGAGACCACATGGAAACGGGGTCAACAATGGTATGGCCAAGAATCATGCCTCCCGTTGCTCAAAAATAAATGAAAAGTGGGAAATGTAGTGGAATGAGAAGGTGAGAAGGTCATGCCAAGATGGCCGCTGACAAATGTGGTGGAATGAGAAGGTGAGAAGGTCATGCCAAGATGGCCGCTGACAACAGAAACTGCCTGGCAACAGGCCGTGATTGGATGGCTTCGGAACCACATGACAACAGAGTCTGACTGACAGCAGGCTGTGACTGGATGGTTTCAGAAACTGGCTGGCAACAGAACCTGACTGGCAACAGGCTGTGATTGGATGGCTTTGTAAACTGCCTAGCAACAGGCTGTGATTGGTTAGGGCATAGACCGCCTCTTGACTGGATTGGCTGCCTTGGCTCTGTAAGCAGCTGTAGCAACTGAAATAAATGAATCTGCAGGCTGCTTGCCTCAGGCCTGCTTACACCCGACTCCCAGGGTCTGTGTGGTGACTTCGTGCCTCTTGCCCCCACCATGCTCCTCCTCTCAGAAATGAATCCACAGCAACATCTCTACCTCGCAGCATCTGTGTACCTGGTGGGTCTGTATTGCCTCTGCTCTACAGATGAGGAAACCAGGCTCAGAGAAGGGGGTGGGAGTTTGCTCTAGGTCATCTGGCTGGTGACAAGACAGGCTGGGTTTGATTCCCAAGGCCCTAATATCTCTGCTCACAGCCTGTGGCAAAGCTGCGGGGAGGTGTTTTTTCAGTGTGTGACATCTATTGTGGCAGTGTTGATAATGGCAGGAATTGGCAACGGCTTAAATGTGCATCTTTGGCAAATTGGTTAAATATCGTATGTGTCCATTTAATGGAAAACTGTAGTTCTTTTAAAAATTGTATTTGAAGAGTGGGGATGGAGGGGAGGGGAGAGCATGAGAGAGAGAGCTGCTATCTGTTTCATTCCCCAGATGCCCACAGTGACTGTGACTGGGCTGGGTCAGTCTGACTCTGGGAGCCAATAATTCAATCCTTGTCTCCCGTGTGGAGGACCCAATTACTTTGGCCATCACCACCGGCTCCAGAGTCTGCATTAGCGGGAAACTGGAACAGGGAGCACAGTTGGGACTTGAACTTGAGTGCTCAGATATGAGACATGGACACCCTATCCGTGTCTTAACCACTAGACCAAATGCCCGCCCCTACAGTTCTTTGTGTACCTCGAGGCAGTAGTCGGCAAACATGTACTGTTAGCTGACACAGTGAGAACAGTGGTCAGAGCATAGCTCTGTGCAAATGTGAGCTTTATCCGAGAGTGCTTCACGAAACTAATGGAAAACAGGATTAAAAAATCAATTTACTTCGGTGCGAAAAAGTTTTAAAATCCATGCATTAAAGCGGCCTTCAAAAATTCATGGCAAATGCTTCGCATGAAAAAACTATGCATACATTTCAGAATTTCTTTCACTAATATCCACTTGTCTTTTAATTCCTTTTTCTCTGAACCTTGTGAATGTGTGTCAAGAGTAGATGCTCTCAGTCTGTAGAAGGAAAATGCAGGGAAACAGTGGCTTGGGGTGGGATGGGAGATGTCGCTGCATGATTTCTTGTACCTTTTGGGGTTTGTGTCAGGTGCATAAAGATAATAAGTAAACTAAAAAAGTGGACATGAATAGCTCCCATCCCTTTCTGCAAACTTTCATTTCCCTGGGCTTCTGCTTCCTCACGTGTGGAGCCAGGCTGGTCATTTCTGAGCCCTGGCAAAAAGCACCTCACATCCTGTCTGGCACATGGTGATGGTTTATAAGGTGCAGAATGTCTGGCCCTGTCCTGGCAACCACAGGCGAGACATGAAATTCAATAAATGCTTAGACCTTCCCCCACCTTCCCAGGACTACAGCAGGGAGCTTGATTGGAAGAGGAGCAGCTGGGACCCAAACCAGAGTCTATATGAGATGCAGGTACTATAGACAGAGACTTAACCCATCATGCCACAGTGCCAGCCCCAGCAGGTTAACTTTTAAGTTGATAATTTTGTATGGCCTGCTCATGATGTTATAAATATCTGAATGTGGCCCTTGGAGGAAAAAAGGTCCCTCACCACTGGCCAATCATGGTAACCGTGTTGGGGGTGGTGGTGCTGGGAGCTGGAGGAGTTGGCATTCGAGACTCTCAGGGCAGTGAGTGGGCTTGGGGCAGTCTCTGTGGGCACTGGGGCAAGAGATTTTTGCCTGTTGGCTTCTTCACTCTGGCTGAGGTTATTGGATTTTGTAGATGGGGGCCCGGGCCCTGTAGCAGCCTTGCTGGCTTGAGTCCTGGCCTTGCCTCCATAGCTGTCACTCAGTCTTGCTATGCAGTCGCTTCTTCATTTATGAAATTGGGATAAAATGACCATTCTCGCATGGATGTGTTCCGTGTGGGGATTGAATGATTAATTTGTATAAAGGGCTCAGCTCAATGCCTGGCATATGCTAAGTGCTCAATAAGCTTCCTGCTCAGGAATTGTGCCCAGTGGGGGCCCCAGTACTGCTGACCCCCCGGCCTCCCAAATGATGAGTCCCATCCTGGCCTGTGCTGCAGCCCAGAAAACAACTATATCTTGGTTGCATTGTTGGTGCTTGGGGAGACAGACATGGGCGGGGGTCAGCTCTCCCGTGATGAGGCCGGGCTACCTGACCCACCTGGGGTCACAGTGCATGGCCACATGTGGCTCTGTGAACCATTGTGCCTTCTATGCTGGTTCTCATAGCAAATATCTATCAGCCATTGGACCCCAGCCCCAGAGTCTTCTTGCAGTAAGACTCCCCAGAAGGAAGTGAACTATGATGACGAATTAAATGGAATCTGTGTTCTCGCAAGCTGCCTCTCCATTCCAGGTACTGGCAGAGCAGGCAGGCACTAGGACTGAACTCGGACAGCACATGAGCTCATTAATAATACATAGCAGATCATGATGGCATTAGTTTAAATGGAAGTAATAAATACTTTTTCCAGATGAAATGAGTAAGTGAACATACTTGCTAGGAACCCTACCAAAGAAGTTCAACTCTAACTTTCCTCGGATGAGTGTTTTGGGTTCTGTTCTTTGATTTAATTGCAAAGCAGATGTGCTATGGGGCATGCTAATTGCCACGTTCACTAGGAGATTAAAGTTCATTAACTCTGAGGTTCCTGTACCCTCTCCACGAGGAGATGCTGTGCAGGGAAGGGCTGGGTGCGGAGACAGCACTGGCTCCCGAGTGTGCCCCCTGGTGCAGCTATATCCTGCAGGCACTACGCGAGCAAGGATTTGGCCAGACCACTTGCATTTTCCTGCAGTGCCCCTTGGAGGACGGGTGTGGGCTCTTGTGAAGATACCCCTTCTGCCTGACCAAGGGGCTGGATTGTTAAATACCAGAACTCCAGGGCAGGCATCAATGAGATGCAGCCTCAAGCCTCTCAAAGACCCCTGGGTCTGAGTGGGACCCGCCTCCCCCTGCCTCATCCAGCCCCTGGTGTGAGTGGAATTGTGGTCTCAGTGGAACCCTCCTCTACCTCCCATCAGGAAGAGCGTGCTTTTTCCTAACAGGACCTAGCAACAGTCAAGAACGCACCTTCATTTATTAAGATTTAATTGGTGTGCAATAAAATGCATCTCTTATCTTGCATCGTTTTGATGGTTTTGACAAATGTGGCCATCATTCTGACTTCCACCTTAATTAAGGTGTGTAAGATTGCCCAACATAGGAATCTCTTCTTTTTTTATGAGACTATTTATATGAGATTCAGAGAGAGATGCAGCTGGCGTTGTAGTGCAGCAAGTTACGATGAAGCCTGGGATGCTGGCATCGCATGTGAGCACTGGTTTGAGTCTTGGCTACTGCACCTGGGAAAGCAGTGGAAGATGGCCCCTGCCCCCACGTGGGAGACCTGGAGGGAGTTCCAGGCTCCTGGCCCAGCCCTGACTTTTGCAGCCATTTCGGGGTGGGGAGCCAGCAGATAGAAGAGATTCTCTCTCTCTCTCTCTCTCTCTCTCTCTCTCTCTCTCTCTCTTTTTGTAACTCTGCCTAGAGAGGCAGGGAGGGAGACACACACACACACACAGTCATCAGTCACTTTGTCCCTGGCTGGATGGCCTGGGAGCCTATGGGCAGTGCTGAGAGCCTGGGTCTGGGAGGAGCCTCCGGGAGCTTTCCGTGCTCCAACAAGGGCCTCAGGTACCTGCAGTGTCAGTACCCTGCCCATAGAGGGAGTCAGTGAGGAAGCACGGGAGACAGCATGGAGGGTGGGAGGGAGCAGGGAGGCCCATGGGTGTCCAGGGCACATGCGTGACAGAAGTGGTCCCCAGCCAGGGCTGCAGCCCTGACCACCTGCTTACTGGCCAGAGATGCCCCTCTGCCCTGGCACCCTCTTGGACGTGGCCCTGGGGTGGTTATGAGCACAGACTTCAGTTGCAGAAGGAACTGTGCTGTAGTCTCTGCACGTCCTCATCAGTGACATGGGTACCACGGCTCCTCCCTCCTGGGCTGCTGGTGGGGCCCCGCTCCTAGTACATCAGCAGAGGGAGAGCCTCGCACGGTTAAAAGCTTGGCTCTGCCTGCTGCCAAAGTCTCCTAGCTGGAGACACCCATTTGGTGGCCCGGGAAGTGGGCTTCCCTTGCTTGCCCATAGCCCACCCAGCCTTGATGTCCAGGCATGGGCCATGGCAGCGGCATTTGGAAGGTTCCCCCTTCCCAGACAAGTCTCTCCAACAGCTTCTCCATGGACATCTTGGGAGATGGAAATGCTGGGAGCACCTTAGGATGTTTCCCTGTGGAAGCAGAGGTCCACTGTAACCTCTGGAGCCTCTGCCGCTCATAGAGGAGTAGCAGCCACCATGGCTGCCATGGGCCTCCGTACCCTCCCTGTGGGCACACCAGGCACAGTCCTGCCTCAGTACCTTTGCATTGGTTGTCGCCTCTGCTTGAAATCTGTTCCTGCTGATATCTACCCGATACTTCCTTAACAGTGGGGCTAGGCCCTGATTCTGTCTGCCTCATGATGCTGGACCCCGTCTCCTCCTGTACCCCTTTCTTTCCTGCCTCATCTTCTTCCAATGACTATATTCCTACTTAGATTTTTAAAAATATATTTATTTTATTTATTTGAAAGGAAGAATAACAGAGAGAGATGGACACACACACACACACACACACAGGTTTTCTGTTTGCTGGTTCACTCCCCAAAATGCTGAGATGGCCAGGGCTGGGCCAGGCTGAAGCCAAGAGCCTGGGGCTCCATCTGGGTCTCCCACATGGGTGGCAGGGCCCCAAGAACCTGGGCCATCTTCTGCCGCTTCCCCATGAACTATTATCAGGGAGAAGGATCCCAGATGTAGGAGGGGAAAACTGGCCCTTCCACAACTTCCAGCAGAGGGCTGGCGTGTTCAGCCTCCTGTGTTTATGCCTGTATCTTTGCCCCTGGTGGGCATGTAGGGCATGCCTGTGCGTGCTGGGGGTCAGGGCTTGATGGTAGGTTAGACGTGCCTAGCCCTTGGGAACGTGCTCCCCACAGCTCCACTCCTGTGAGGCAAGGAGCACCTGTCATTGTCATGGTGGGCTGGCAGTGGTGCTCCGAGGTGGTGGGAGGCCCCAGCTTCTGCTCCAGCAGCTGCTTCTCTTCCTGACCCTACCTTTTCCTCTCGTGTGTCTGGGCATGCTGACAACTCTCTGTGGTGCTTGGTTTCCTTATTTTGGAAGCAGCGTTGGTAAACATTCCTGGTACAGAGGGATCTAGTGAGGCTGATGTGAAATGAGCTCATAGGGTTGAGAGCGATGGAGATCCCGATGGTCTCATCGCTCATTTGTCTTGTTCCTCTTCAGTACCTGGGACAGCACCAGGCACGTGGCAGCTTATCATTGAGGTGTGTTTGGAACAGACCACCTTGGGAGGCGGTGGCCTTTGCATTCCAGCCGGGAGAAAGGGGGCTGCAGCAGGTAGAGGCAGCCTGGGTATAAAGCTCAGGGTGTGACATGGCATGGAGGGGACAGAGGAGACCGTGGAGGGTCAGCAGCTTCATGGCAAAGCTGGGAACAGGGATTGAGGGCTGGAGCTGCACCTGCTGCACCTGCTGCACCTGCTGCCTGGCCAGGAGTCTCAGTGGTCCATTCATTGTGTCTGTGGTAGGTCCATTCTTCTGATGTGAGGCATGTCATCCTGTGTGAACTCTCCTGTCCAGTAAGGATGACAGGACCAGAACCCTGTCCTCTGCTTGCATGGCCTGGCAGTGTTGGACACATGAACTTGCCTGTATGTTGTGTGGCTGGTTCTCCACCGTATGAAGCCAGATGGTTTCGATTTTGGTGATAGCTGCCCACCCATGTTGACTACCAGAGGTTCCAGCAGGGATGACAGGGCCACTGAGAACCAGAAGCTGGACGTCATGCCTGGACATGGCCATTGTCCACCTGGCGGCATTGTGTCTCCTCTCCAGGCCTCCATGTGTCTGATTCCCTGCTGGAACTTAGTCCCCAGCCTTCTCGGCATAGTGCCTGCCTGCTTCCAGCTGGGGGCAGTGGGACCCACGGAAGCCTGGGCTTGCATTGTCAACCTGTTGGCTTCTTTGCTCGTTTATTTCCTACACACTTCCAGAGCGGATGCACAGGTGCTTAACGATGCTCGGAGAGAGACCACGCGCTTACAAAAGCAGCAGTCTCCAAAAGCCGAGATGTGACAAGGACAGCTGTGGTCAGGGTGAAAGGGATGTGGCCTCAGGTTATGGAGTGTCCACATCCTCGGGCAGGAAGCAGCAGAAGGATCTGGCTTCCCCCCACACTGCACGGAAGCCCCCTTAGAGGGGCCCGACCTGTGCAGGAGACGCCGGGAGACGGCCTGGATGGTAACTAGCTCAGCTTTGAAGCCAGTGCAGGGTGGGTGCTTGTTTGTCGGTTGAGAGTCAAGTCCAGTTCTCTGACTGCACAGTGTAGCCCTCCTGGAACTTGCCTTTCTGGGAGGAGGGGGGGGCAGGATTCGCCCCCATGTGAATGTCCTTTGGGCTGGGCTTGGAAGAAGACCTCAAGTCCACACTTGGCAAGGAGTGCATGCTCTGGCTTTCCTTATTGGCCAGTGAGTGTGGCTTCCTGTGTCCACTCAGCCCAGTGCCATTGCACTCAAGCCCGTTGAGATCCTTCTTGGTCCCAGGTGCTGTGTGGGGCCGTGTGCTCTCATGGCCTGGCATTGTCTTCCATGAGCCAAATGAGAGCTGAGAGCCGTGTTAGAGCTGTGTGCTGTCCACCCCAGAGCTGTGGTGGAGCCTAGGAGGGCCCCTGAGGGCCTCTGGGAAGGCCCTTGGGTGCAGTGGAGTCTTAGGGGCTGAGAAGGGCTGAGCAGTGTGTGGAGGGGTATGTGGGGGACACTGGAAGGCATGGAGAGGCACTTGTGTTCCAAGGGCAGTGGGCAAATGTCGAGGGGTAGGCTGCTCTGTTGGCTTTGCCTTGTGGATTTTGTTTTGAAAAAATTTTTTTTGACAGGCAGAGTGGATAGTGAGAGAGAGAGACAGAGAGAAAAGTCTTCCTTTTTGACATTGGTTCATCCTCCAGTGGCCGCTGCGGCTGGCACACTGTGGCTGGCACACCGCGCTGATCCGAAAGCCAGGAGCCAGGTGCTTCCTCCTGGTCTCCCATGTGGGTGCAGGGCCCAAGGACTTGGGCCATCCTCCACTGCCTTCCTGGACCATAGCAGAGAGCTGGCCTGGAAGAGGGGCAACCGGTTTAGAATCCGGCGTCCCAACCGGGACTAGAACCCGGTGTGCCGGCGCTGCAAGGCGGAGGATTAGCCTGTTAAGCCACGGTGCCGGCCTGAAATTATTTTTTTAAAAACAAGATTCAACCAAATATTGTTGAACTCTTTTTTTAAAGAAGATTATTTATTTGAAGGGGAGAATTGGAGAGAGAGGGAGGGAGGGAGAGAGAGAGAGAGAGAGAGAATATTTTGCATCTGCTGGTTCACTCCCAAAATGGCCTCATGGGCAGGGTTGGGCCAGGTTGAAGCCAGGAACCAGGAGCTCCATCCAGGTCTCCCACGCAGGTGGCAGGGGACACAGTACTTGGCCCTTCCTCCATTGCTTTCCTAGGTGCATTAGCAGGGAGCTGGACCAGGAGTGGAGCCGCCAGGACTTGAACTGGTGCTCCGATATGGGATGCTGTCACTGCAGGTGGCATCTTAGCTCCCTGTGCCACAACACCAGCTCCTGAAATTATTTTGTGTCATCATGAAATGAAATGTTCTTGTTGAAAGCAATTAAGGTGGAATGCATAGGCGCCCCCTAGGCCCCCCTTCTCCCTCCCTGGGGGTGGATGCCTCTGGGCCTTCTTTGTCCATTTCCCGAGTGAGGTTGTTTCTGGTTCCTTGCTAGTACACAGGGCCATGGTGCACAGCCTGGAGTATTCTGAGGATCCTGTGGGACTGGCTGCCAGAAAGCCGAGTGTCCTGACTTCAGGGATGTTGTGCTTGTAGCCAGATGGCCGGGAGGTGCCAGCTACCAGCATGCGGAGAACAGATCCTGTTGAGGTCCTTGCTTTTTCCTGGTGACTGGGAGGAAGTGGGATTCTTGGTACGGTGTTGCCAAGAAGAAGTGTGGTTACACGGGAAGGCAGGCCGAAGTCCAAAATAAGAAAACCAGACGTGAAGCACGCGTGGGTCCTCCTGAGTCAGCAGAGGCTCTTGGGAGAGAGGGTTTGGGAATTGAGTCTCCTGCAGTGTTGCTGCATGTGTGAGCGTGGAAGTGAGTGGATGTGAGTTCAGAGAGCATGGGTGCCTCGGGAGCAGCAGCTGCTGTGTCTGGGCTGGGAATGGCCCATGTGAGCCTGTGGTGGTGACTGCACTGAGTGGTCCCTGGGCCAGGACGTGGAGCATGGGGCAGGTAGAAAAGAGGACAGGGTTCAGTCCACAGAGGGACTTTCTGGAACTTTCCATCTGTCTGAACTGGTCTGAGCTGGAGCTGGCTGCTTCCAGCCCCCAGAGAGCCCCAGGGGCCACTGTGGGAGGAGGGGTCCTTAGCTCTGACCCCCTGGAGCAGGGGGCTTTGAGTGAGCTGTCTGTCATCCTGCACGTGGGGCCTCATCTCCCCAGGCTCGGCTGCTCCGAGGCGGCAGGGTGGAGCTTCATGTGCAGATTGTGCAGAGTGCTGTGTGCTGCGCGCAGCCTCCCAGGGGGCAGAATGCGTCTTGGTGCCAGCACATCTGGGTCCTCATCCTGGTCCTCCAGGTGGCTCGGCAGGGTGGGGGTCTGCCCCCAGCTCCTGCTTGGATCAGTCTGGGGTGGGCTGCAGCTGTCAGTGGTGACCCAAATCAGTTTTTTTTTAAAAGATTTATTTTATTTACTAGGAAGGAGGGAGAAAGGGAAGGGGAGAGGGAGAGAGGCCTTCCATCCATTGGTTCACTCCTCAAATGTTGCAACAGCCAAGTTGGAACCAGTCTGAAGCCAAGAGCCTGAAGCTCCATCCGGGTCCCTCATGTGGATGGTGGGAGCCGAGCATGTGCGCCATCTTCTGCTGCCTTCCTAGGGGCGATGGCAGAGAGCTGATTTGGAAGCGGAGCAGTCGGGAACTCTAGCTAGAGCTCCAGTGTGGATGCTAGCATCACAAGTGGCGGCTTAACCCGCTGCTCCACAACGCCAGCCCCAAGGGTCACTTCCATTTTTTTTCCATTTGGTTTCTGAGGGTGTTGGAAGAGGGACATAGTCTCTTGGATCCCCTGCGTGTGGGTGTGTGGTACATGCTCTGGGTTTGTGTGTGGTGAGCGTTTGACGCTATGTCTCCTGAAAGTCATTCATTCTTTGCTCTGCTACCAAAGTCACTTTCCTGAAATGCACCATCCTGCTTGCAGCTCCAGGGCCCCTTCCTCCCTTTAAGGATCAAGTTTGGATCCCCTGACAGTGCCCGTGGGCCTCTGTGATCTGCCACACCTGTCCCTCCCCTGTCTCTCTCTCCTGCTGTCTCAAGACCTCATGTCCCAGCTATGCAGGAAGTTTCAGCTGGGGCCCAGGCAGGCAAGCGGCTCCATCCGGGTTGGTCGGAGGAGAGGGGTTAACATTCAGGACTCCGACAGGTGTTGGCAGAGGTGAGAACAGGGGAGGTGGAAGCAGCCCAGACTAACAACTAGAGGCAGGCACTGAGACCTCAGGGTTGGAGGGAGATGGTCGGTGAGCCAGGACTGCTTGGTTGGGATTGGGACCCCCTAAGGGGGCTAGGCCAGGGGACTTGGAGTCTGAAGGAGATCTAGCCATGGTAGAGACACCAGAGGCAGAGAGAGAGAGTGAAGTATATAGCTTTTCCCCTCCACATGTCCCCAGTTTCTTGATGCTGTCTATCATTGGCTAGATAGAACTAGAAAGTCAAAGAGTCTGCAAAGAGCCTGTGTGTGAATGTGAGTGTGTGTGTGTGTGTGTGTGTGTGGGTGGGTGGTTGTCAGAAGTCCCCTGGGCATAGTGAGGAGAGCAGGGCACAGCTCTGAGTGCAGACTGGCTGGGACCCCTGTTCCCATTGCTGGACTTGTCCTATCCGCTCCTGGTGGGGGCTCACCCTCGCCAGGCCCTCTCTCTGTCATCAAGACTCCGAGCGTCTCTCCATTCTGGAAGGCTTCTCTGGCTCCCATGTCCCTCTGCCAGACTGGCTGTCCCTCTCTGGGCTCCGCAGCCCTCTGGATGCCTCACACCAGGTCACGGGGTTGTCATCATGGAAGGTCTTTTCTCTCTTCCTCTGGGCAGTCGGCTCCTCAGGGGTGGAAATCCTGCTTGACTTGACTGAATCCTTGGCACCAAACTCTGGGCTTTGTCTGTAATGGGGCTGAGCAGATGCTTGTGCAATTCAGCAAACGGGTGAGAGGTAACAGAAATAAGATGTGGGGCTGCCCGCGCCGTGGCTTAACAGGCTAATCCTCTGCCTTGTGGCGCCGGCACACCAGGTTCTAGTCCTGGTTGGGGCGCCGGATTCTATCCTGGTTGCCCCTCTCCCCCCCGCCCCCCCCACAGCTCTCTGCTGTGGCCCGGGAGTGCAGTGGAGGATGGCCCAAGTCCTTGGGCCCTGCACCCACATGGGAGACCAGGAGAAGCACCTGGCTCCTGGCTTCGGATCAGCGAGATGCGCCGGCCGCAGCGGCCATTGGAGGGTGAACCAATGGCAAAAAGGAAGACCTTTCTGTCTCTCTCTCTCTCTCTTACTATCCACTCTGTCAAAAAAAAAAAAAGATGTGGGGCTTTCTTTAATGCATGCATGTGTACACATGTTCACACACGTGCACCACATGCCGTGCGTGAGCATACACATTGATGTGTATACACACACGTGCACGTACACTCAGCTGCATGCACACACACGCGCATACAAGCCAACACCCGCTCCTCTCAGGTGCTGGCGGCAATTAAAGTCAGAGGCACAGATGAATGTAGTCTGTGGCCAGCTATGAATCTTGCTAACAGTCACCGAGGAAGATCAATAAATTTGCCTGCTTCCTTCTAAGTCGGCACGAGGTTTCACTGGAGGGCCTAGGGCAGCTCAAGGTGAAAACTCTTCCTGCAGAGGTTCCCCAGCCTGGCCTGTGCAGGGAGGGGAGATCCAGGTGAGCCCCAGGCTCCCTGCAGACCCACAGGATGGGGGTGAGCATGTCAGGGCACCTGTGCCCTGGGGTCAGAGGCCCTGGCTACAGAGTCAGGCTGTGGCCTTGGGGTGCTGCTCTGGTCACTCTGTGATACTGCAGAAAGCCCACACCAGTACATTTTGGCTTCATGGTCCCCAT
This sequence comes from Lepus europaeus, assembly GCF_033115175.1. Lineage (NCBI taxonomy): Eukaryota > Metazoa > Chordata > Mammalia > Lagomorpha > Leporidae > Lepus > Lepus europaeus. The sequence goes on along the minus strand of NC_084843.1, from coordinate 76,003,545 downwards.
AGCTGCTTGGGGCCCTGGAGTCTGAGGATAGGGGCTTGTGACAGCAGCTGGGCCACCACTTTGGTGGCTGGGAAGCTGCCATAGTGGGAGTGTTTGCACCAGGAAATCAGCAAGTGCCGCATACCAGGACCCAGAGCCCAACCAGTGCAGCCCAAGCTGCACACTTTGTCACTTGCGCCACTTTGAGGGTGTGTGTGCACACATGCAACTCAGCAGTGCTCACTGAGGGTGGGCTCCGCCAGGGGCTGCACAGGATGGGAAAGGCAGGGCTGAAGCCTGGAGTGTCCCTGGAGGCTCCACCTGGCCCTGCTGTCACCAGCCAGTGGGCTTTGGGTGACTCCGAGACTCAGTCACTCTCCATCACTCAGGATGGGGGCAAGAGGTGCATGTGGCCGGGACATCTCTGGTCCTGGCTGCAAAGTAGAAGCTCCTTAGGAGGTGGGTGGTGGGGGCTTCACCCTGTAGCTGCCATGTGCAAATGAGCTGATAATGGTTCCTGCACCATAAATACCTCCCCTGGGACCAAGACAGCTCCCTCCCCACCATGATCTCTCTGCCTCTCAGCACAACACAGCTGCCAGGGACCTTGCCTGTTTTTCCTGGGCCTCTGGCTGCTCCCGGATTTCTCACATTTCCTGTTCTGGTGCAGTGCTGGGCCTCTGGGTATATCTGTTAGTTCTCACAGTCCCCGGGAGGATGGGTCACTGGCAGCAGTGGAGGGTTGCTGAGCACATCCACTTGCAGTCTTTGGAGGTGCTGTGATGGTAGGAAGGCGTCCGTTTCTCAGCATCCACAGGCAGCCTTCCTTCTCATGAGGTGCAGAGGAGTTGGCCCTGGCACATGGAAAATGCTGCCAGAGCTTTCATGTTATTACCGACCCGGTTTTGCCCGTGATGCCATCAAGCCTCAGGTCGACTAAGTGACCTTCCCGATGTCGTAGAGCACATGTGCCGGGTCCTGAGACCCTGCTTTCCCCACGATGGCCATCAGAGCTGTGGATGTCCGCTGAAGGCGATGAGAAGGTGAAGCTGGAAGGGACCTGAGATGCCCCTTCTTGGTTCTCCTCTAGGATGTGTGCCGAGCCCTTGGTTGCCATGGACACGCTGCCCCAGGTCATGGACATGCCGTCCTGGTTTCCCAGCTTGCTCCTCTAAAGCTGATGCAAAGGATCAGGTGGTTCTGCTGGGGAATTAGTCTACTCACCTCGATCTACTGCTCTCTAAAAGAGTTCAAGAGATCTGCCGGCCACTGTGGCTGCATCAGCCTCTGTGTTTAGTGGCTGTGGGGTGCTCATTGTGTGCCCTCGGCTGTCACTCAAGGAGGCAATGGGGGTTGGGGCCTGTCAGGGAAGGGAAGAAGCAATTGCTGGTGTCAGCATTGGGCCCTGTATTTCATAATTGATCTCATTACATTGTCACAACAGCCTTGTACGGTGGACACTCTTGGCTCCATTTTCCAAACGGGAAAATTGAAGCTTAGGTTATTTAACCTAAGGTTTTTTTTTATGATTTATTTTATTTATTTGAAATGCAAAGTGACCGAGAGAGGGAGAGAGAGAGAGAAGGAAAGAGGTCTTCCATCTGCTGATTCACTCCCCAAAAGGCTGCAACAGATAGGACTAGACCAGGCTGAAGCCAGGATCCAGGAACTGCATCCGCTTCTCCCGCATGGGTGGCAGGGTCCCAAGTATTTGGGTCATTCTCTGCTGCCTTCCCAGGGGCATCCAATCCAGAAAGCTGGATTGGAAGTGCAGCAGCTGGATTCAAATTGGCACTCCTGTGTGGGATGGCAGCATTGCAGGCAGCAACTTAATGTGCTGCACCACAACGCCAGCCCCTGACTAAGGTTATCCAGCAAGAAACACAGCATTGGTGACTGTGTGACTTTTGATTCCATTGCCCCTTGGCAAAGCAGAAAGTTCTCAAGTGAATCACCAAGCTTCCTCTTGAGAAGAGAGCCACTGAAATCCAGTCAGTAGAAGAAAAGAGTAAAGATCAAAGTGGAAATGATGAAATAGAAAGCAGAAAAAGCTCAAGAGAAAAGAAAGGCAGTTGAAGGCTAGTTCTTTGTGAAGATGAAATTGGTAAGCCTCTAGAAGACTGATCACAGAAGAGAGAGGGAGAGAGGGAGAGAGAGAGAGGAGACACAAACCACCAGCATCAGGACTGAGAGAGTTGTCACCACTGTAGAGCCCACAGATACTAGACAGACAATCAGAGGATGTGATGAAGGCCTTGAAATGCCAGCAGTTTTGACAACCAAGCTGAAATGGACGATTTCTTGAAAGGCACAAATTACTAAAGATTGTTTGTGGAGAATTACAAAACCTGAATAGTCACATGGGTGTTAAAGTCCCATGCCTATTCCAGGACTCGGATTTGTAGTTTGAAAGCCTCTGAAAAAGAAAACTCCTAACCCAGGTAGCTTTGCTGGAGAACTCTGCCAAATATTTGAGGAAGAAACAGTAGCAAATTTGAACCAGAATTTGTACAATTCAATTTGTACTTGAATTCCAGAGAATTCAAGAGAAGGGAATACCTCCCAAGTCATCCTATGAAACAAGTGTTATTTTGATACTGGAACTGACTAGAGCTCTACAAGGCAATTAGATGGATATCTTTCATAAACAGAAAAACTCTGCAAAAAAAGATTAGCAACAATATATGAGGGTTCTTTAAAAAAGTTCGTGGAAAATGCATTTCGAAACAAACTATGCATGGATTTCAAAATTTTTTTGCACCAAAGTAAACTGATCTGTTAATTCCATTTTCCATGAACTTTAAAAATTATTTATCTATTTGCAAGGCAGACTGACAGGGAGAGACAGAGATAGAGATAAAAACAGATAGATACCTTCCATCTGCTGGTTAACTTCCAAATGGCTGCAATGTCATGGGCTGGGCCAGGCTGAAGCCAGAAGCTCCGTCCTGGTCTCCTACGTGGATGGCAGAGGCCCACACACTTGGGCCATCTTCCACTGCCTTCTCAGGTGCATTAGCAGGGAGCTGGATCAGAAATGGAGCAGCGGGGACTCAGGATGCAATGTTAGCTTAACTGTGGCTGCACCACAATGCTGACCCCATTAATGAACTTTCTGATGAACTCATAAATAACAGCGATGAACAACTGAAATAAAATTCAAAAGGATACTATGTATAGTATAAAATAATGTGAACTATTTATGGATAAATGTGGCAAAAGCTAGCAACCTGTACCCTGAGATCTACAAACAATTCTGAGAGAAACTGAAATTAAGTGGGAAGATGCCCTGTGTTCATGGATTGGGAGACTCATTACTGTTAAAACATGAGTTTTCTCCACATTAATCTGTAGATTCAGTGCAATCCCAATAAGAATCCCAGAATGTTTTTCTTTTTCATGTGGAAATTGATAAGCTGATCTTTTTTTTTTTAAAGATTTATTTATTTATTTGAAAGTCAGAGTTACACAGAGAGAGGAGAGGCAGAGGGAGAGAGAGAGAGAGAGGGAGAGAGAGAGAGAGAGAGAGAGAGAGAGAGAGAGGGAGAAAGTCTTCCATCTGATGGTTCACTCCCCAGATGGCTGCAATGGCCAGAGCTGTGCTGATCCGAAGCCAGGAGCCAGGAGCTTCTTCTGTGTCTCCCACGTGGGTGCAGGGGCGCAAGGACTTGGGCCATCTTCTACTGCTTTCCCAGGCCATCGCAGAGAGCTGGGCAGGAAGCGGGGCAGCCGAGTCTTGAACCCGCGCCCATATGGGATGCTGGTGCTTCAGCCCAGGGCGTTAACCCACTGCGCCACAGCGCCGGCCCCGACAAGCTGATCTTAAAATTCATGTGGAAATGGGCCAGTGCCACGGCTCACTAGGCTAATCCTCCGCCTGCGGTGCCGGCACCCTGGGTTCTAGTCCCTGTTGGGGCACTAGATTCTGTCAGAGTTGCTCTTCTTCCAGTCCAGCTCTCTGCTGTGGCCCAGGAAGGCAGTGGAGGATGGCCCAAGTGCTTGGGCCCTGTACCCGCATGGGAGACCAGGAAGAAGCACCTGGCTCCTGGCTTCGGATCAGCGCAGCACGCTGGCCATAGCAGCCATTTCTGGGGTGAACCAACAGAAGGAAGACCTTTCTCTCTCTCTCTCTCATTGTCTAACTCTGCCTGTCAAAAAAAAATTCATGTGGAAGTGAAAAGTATCTAAAATAGGCAAAACAACTTTGGAAGGAAGAATACACTTGGAGAACTAACACTATGTGCCTTTTTTTTTTTTTTAAAGATTTATTTATTTTTTTTTTTTTGAAAGAGTTACAGAGAGCAAAGGAGAGGCAGAGAGAGAGAGAGAGAGAGAGAGAGAGATCGATCTTCCACCTGCTGGCTCACTCCCCAGATGGTGGAACAGCCAGGTTGTGACCAGGCTGAAACCAGGATCCAGCAATTCCACATAGGTCTCCCACGTAGGTGTCAGGAACCCAGGTACTTGGGCGATGTTCGGCTGCCTTTTAGCAGGGAGCTGGATCACCAAATAAGCAACTGGGATTGGAACCAGCACTCCGATATGGGATGGTTGTATCCCAAGCGGCAGCTTAACCTGCTGCACCATAGAGCGGCCCCAGAGGATTGATTTTCAACAGCGGTGTGAAGGCAGTTCAATGGAGAAAGAATAAATAGCCTTCCAACAAATTGTGCTGGCATGGTTAAATATCTATGCACAAAGAAGTATACTTCAATCACCTTGTACTCTCTATAAAAAATTAAAAAATACATCATAGCCATAATCGTACAACTTAAAGATATAAAACTACTAGGAACAATTGCAGTAGAAAATCACTGTGAACTTAGGTCAGGCAAGGCTTTCTTAGATATAATGTGAAAAGCACAACCCACAAAAGAAAAAACTGGATAAGCTGGATTTCATTAAAAATGAAGAACTTCAGCTCTTTGAAAGATACTGTGAAGGTAATACAAAGCCACAGAAGGAAAGTATTTACAAATCACACATCTGATAAAGGAGTCACAGAATATGAAGACCTGTTAAAAATCAGCAAAGAACAGCCAACACAATGGAAAACGGCAGATACATCTGGGTAGCAAGGTGGGTGAATAAAGTCTGATTGATGATGACCGAGATGTACGTTGGAGGCACAGTGACACGCCACCTTCTAGAACCGCTAAGATCAAGAAGCACCAAATAGAGCAAGCGCCGGTGTGGTGATAGAGCAAGTGGAATTCCCACCCCCTGCCGGTGGGAATGAGAAGGGACCTCCACCAGCTACTTCGCAGAGCAGTTGAGCAGTTTCTTACGAAGTTCGTCGTACACTGTCCGCATCAGCCACTGGACTCCTGGGTCATTATGGGAGAGAAATGAGAGCTGAAGTCTGTGTGACGACTCAGGGAGCAGCTTAAATTCCAGCAGCCCCCAAGTGGAGACAGCTGAACTGCCCGTGAGCAGGTGAGAAGCAGCATAGAGTTGTAGGAGGCTTAGCCTCGCAATACTGCTCCTCGGCCATGAAGTGGGATCTGCTCTTGGTGTAAGCAGCGACGTGGACCAAGGCCAGAATAATTAGGCTGAGTGAAGGAAGACAGAGGAGGGGACATCCTGTATGATTTCATCTGTGTGCAACACCAGCACAAATGGACTCAGCTGTAGCACATCTGTGGTTGCCTGGAGACCAGCACGGGGTGGGGCAGGCAGAGAGGCCTGGGAGGGAGAGACCCCAAAGGGGTACAAGAAAACTTTGTGTGTGTGAGTGTGAGGGGGGGTGATGAGCATGTTCACTATTCTGTGGTCACACATACACCAAAATACATTTAAAATGTTACTTTGTGTTACGTGCAATTTATTGCATGCCAGCTACTCGTGGCCTGTTGCAGGAGTTCTGTCTCCACTTTGAGAAGCCATAGTGGCTGAGATCTTGTGAACAATTGCTTACCCGTTATGGTTTCTAAAGATGCCTGAGTCTGAGTGTCGGGCTGCAGAGCATGTGCTACATCAGGGGGTGGTGTGGATTTGCTGCTGTCACGCCCGGGAGAGAGAGGGTGGATCCGCACGGTTATGGCAGGTGCTCCGAGTGCACGGAGCGATTTTTACTAATAGTCCTTGGAGTGCACTGTACAAGCAGCTAAGTGAATTGCAATCTCTTGGAAGCTGACATCACAGTTTCTAATCTCCGTGTTGGTAATTTTCTTCCTTTATCGCTCGTCTGCATTAAGGTTTATTAGTGAGTGTGCAGCCCGCCCAGAAGCCATCAGGTGGGGACAGATTAGCACGGTGCTTCTGGAACAGTGCTAGGGCACAGCCCATCCGGTGAGCTCAGACGGTGCAGTAATTAGCATGGCCGAGACACTGGGCTGCCACACTGGGGAGGCCTTGGCCGCTCTCGCTGTGCAGAAGCTTGTTCCTCTCCATGAAGAAATTCATTTGTGGTGCGTGGTGGGGAGCGGTGTAGGGGCTCCTCCACCACTGACTCCAAGTCTTCAGGGTCCCCAGTTGCCCCTTGATCTTGGTCAGGAGACAGAAGTTCCCATCCCCGTCAAGTGGCTGCTTTCCAGAGAGAGGCTTCCGGGAAGCACCCACAGACCCTGGCCTTCTATGTGCACCCACAGCCTCACCCACACTCCCAGCTCCATGGCTCTGAGTCTGTGGACCCTGACGTGCAGTGGGTGCCAGAGGCCAGTGCAGGTCTCAAGTCACTGAGTCAAGCACTCACAGAGCTCATTTCTTTGTGGTTTGCTCCAGCAACTTCTGAGTGTGAAAAACAAGACTGAGAGTGTGTTCTCATCCAGCGTTTCCTGTGTCTATTCCGCCCACCAGGCTCAGTTCTCTGGGCGTTCACGGAATGTTAGAGAGTCAGGGTTCCCAATGCCCTCATGGCACTTGTAGTCTTGCCTAGGGGACAGGGACTAAACAAACAAGCCCACAAAACAGGTGCTAAGGAGTACTTGGTAATGAGTACTTCTTAGAACGGAATGCACAGAATTCAGGTGGCTCCTCTTACTCTGAGATTCCTTCTCTGGGTTCATAGCTCCCAAAAGCTGCTTCTGCTGATCCTTCTCCTTCTCTCCCTCCCTCCCTCCCTCTCCTCCCCTCCCTTTTCTTCCCTTCTTCTCTGTCCCCTACCCCTCCTTTATTTATTTATTTATTTTTGAAAATCAGAGTTATGTATAGAGAGGGAGAGACAGAGAGATCTCAATCTTGCATTTGCTGATTTACTCCCCCCTGGCTGTTGCAACTGCTAGGACTGGGCCAGGCTGAAGCCAGGAGCCAGGAGTTTCTTCCGGGTTTCTCACATAGGTGACAGGGGTCCAAGCACTTGGGACATCTCCCATTGGTTTTCCCGGGTGCATTAGCAGGGAGCTGGATTGTAAGTGGAGCAGCCGGGACACAAACCAGTGCCCAAATGGGACACAGGCATCACAGGCAGCAGCTTTACCCGCTATGCTATGACACTGGTCCCTCTAAAAACTTCTTGAAATAGTGTGAAGTGTGTCTGTGTTGGCACAGGTGTGTGCATGTTGCTGTGTTTTCTCTGGCTATACTTCTCGCTGGATGTCTATAAAGTGCCTGCATCCAAAGGAAGGGGTGGAGGGGTGACTCCAGGTCATCTGCCTGCTCGTGTGTCCGTGGGCACAGATGTCTGTTCTGAACCCTCTCCTGGGTCAGATGCTCTGCTGCCTCTCTAAGTCACTTCGCTCTTACTATAGCTGGGCTTCAAGCTGGTGCTCCCTTCTGTGGATTCAGTCTGTGTCCCCTGGCAGGTGCAGCTCACCTGCTTTCTGATGGGGGTGACTTCTCTGCCAGAGTACAAGTGTTTCCCTGTAGTCATGAGATGGGGTCTGCGCCCCCTGCCCCTGGAGGGCCACACCCTGTGGGCTGAAGCTTTGGAGCAGCTGGATGGGGCTGGATGGGGCTTCTTCATCCTTGCCACCCCCGAGGCTGGATCTTTGGACCCAGGTGGTGTTAGCTGCAGTGGGCGGCTGTGGCTTGGCACAGGTCGCAGGTTCAGGCACACAGCTGTTGGGCCCTTGGGAGACAGTGATTTTGTGGTGTGGCTTCTGGAGTTGGCCACTAGGAGACCGGGGTCACTTGATGACTTTGTCACGTGGGGAGCTGACTTTGGAGGTGCGGTTTTCGTGGAGTTGAGATGATTTCTGAACTGAAAACACATCTCGCCCAACGTCCCCTTAAGGCCTGATACAATGGCGTGCTCTTCACCATGGGGGGAACAGGCCCCTGTCCCTGCCTCTCTCGTGCATACTAAGGTCTTTGTGTGTCTGTGTCTCCCAGGTACACAGGTCGGTCTGTCTCTCATTCCTTCCCCCTCTGTCTTTCTATCTCACACACACTGGAGCCTCTCTCTGTATATCTGGCACTTTCTCTCTCTCTCTCTCTCTCTCACACACACACACACACACACACACACACCTTCCTGAGGCAGGCTTTTCCCACGGGTAGTTCCGAAAGCAGCCATCATTGGAGGGAGACGGAGGAGCCTAAGGCACCGTAATTGGCCTGCATGTCTCTCTTTGCTGAGGTTCAGGTGAGAAAGTTCTCGGGAGCAGGTGCAGCCTTTTCCTTCCCTGGGTGTCTGCCGTTTTGGAAACCCTTGTTCCGTGCTGGCTGCTGTCTGGCTGCCGACCTGATGTGATGGCAGCCGCCCCGTGCACGCCTGGGGCTGTTTCACCGATGCCTTGTCTGAATGTGACTTCTCTCCCAGATCCCGTCCCCTCCTGTGGTGGGTGACACCGCTGTCACTGGGTGGTGTTCCTCTCTTCCTCTCGCAGCTCCCAGCTGCTGGAACACGGCCTCTCTCCTTGGCTCTCCCCACTCGTCACCCTCGCCCTTACAAACCCTCACTGATTCGGACCTGCACTAGAGTGACAGTCACCTGTCAAGACTTCTCTGCACTGGCATTTTCTGTGTCTGATCTGCTCCTGGGATCAACAGAGGGGCTCTGGGCACAGGAGGCTGATGAGTTGAATCCTAGCCTGAGCATGTTCAGTCGCTGTCCGCTGCTTGTAGGTCAAGTTCAAGCTTTGCAAGGTGACCTTCCCCCCACCTCTCCCCTTCTTCTGCACCGTCACCTTTTCGTCTTCTCCCACCATTGCCTTTAACTGGCAGCAGTGTTGGATTGCTTTAATTCTGAGAGCACACGTGGACTGCTCCCTCAAGTGCTTCCCCCTTTCCAAGCCTCAGTGCCTTTGCACATGCTGACCTTTTGCCTGGGAATACCTTCTTTTTGCCTTGTACCCTGGTGTATTTCATAGGCATCTTCGTGTTCTTTTAGATGACATTAGGTAGCCTCTCCCTGTGCCATTTTTGTTGTTTGATGACAACTATTGTGTTTCTCGCACTGTGCTAATATTCATTTGTTTCTGTAAACTACTCTCTTCCTTTTCCTGCCCCAGGCTGTGACATTTGAACTCTGCTTTGTTTACTCTCTGTTCCCAGAGAGTAATGGTCCAGAACTTGGCATAATAACTTGTTCTGGGGCTGGTATTATGGTGCAGTGAGTAAGCTACCATCTGCAGTGCTGGCATCCCATATGAGTGCCGGTTCGAGTCCCAGCTGCTCCACTTCACATCCAGCTCCCTGCCAGTGTGTCTGGGAAAGCAGCAGAAGATGGCCCAAGTGATTTTGGGCCCCTGCCACTCATGTGAGAGACCTGAATGGAGTTCTGGGTTCCTGGCTTTGGCCTGGCCCAGCCCAGGATGTTGTGGCCTTTTGGGGAGTGAACCAGTATATAGAAGGTCTCTCTGAATCTCTCCTTCTCTCTCTGTAACTCTTTCAAATAAATGGATAAATAAATACATAAAACTTTAAAAAATATAATTCAAGAATGGCAGTGCACTCATTCCAAAATAAATCCATTCTGCCAGTGTTAACCAAAGACTCGCTATGTGCTGGGCACAGCTGCAAGCCCCAGGACCACACACGGGTGAGTGCCAACCATTGGATTTAGCACACACTCACCCCCCCCCCCCCCACCAGGGGCCGCCGGTGCCTGGAGTGTCCTCAGCCGTACATGTTGCAGCAGATAGTGGCTTGAGCTGAGGAGAATGGGTTCCAGAGAGAATGGGGAGGGAGCAGGGCTGGCAGTGCGGACAGCTTTGTTTGGAAGGCTGTTTGTCAAAGGAGCTGACAGGCGGCAGGTGCAGGAGGGGTCATGGTGCCGAGAGCGCTGTTTCTCTCCTGGTGGGAGGTACGGCCGTGTGAGCAGGTCCTGATGGAATGGCTCTGCAGATGGTGTGCTCTAGAGAAGAGAGAAATGACGGGAGGGGATGGATTCTGTGCTCCGGATCTAAGGGTCATTCAGTGAAGGGAGTGATGGGGCCTTGTCTGACTTCTCCCAGCTCCATTAGTCAGCCAAGGAGCTGAACGTGGAAGAGAATGCAGGGCTGGCCTTTCCCTCACCAAGTCTGAGTGCCACTACCACCAGGACTCCTGGCACGAGCAGGTGCAGGTGGAGCTGTGCTGACGCGCAAGGATGTGCAGGGGTGGCCCTGTCAGTCCAGACAGGGTGAAGGTGGACAGATGGCTCTGGGGACAGATTTGACTGCAGTTTGCTTGAGAAGATGTAGGAAAGGCATCAGGGTGGTGGTTATGGTTGAGGTGGGGTCCACAGATGTCCAGGATGATAGGAACACCAGCAGGGAGCCTATGGTTGATTACAGAACAAATTGTTCTGGAACTGGGGTGGGAGTGAAGGGGGCGTGGCCAACAGGGAGATCCTGGCTTGGGAAGTGAGGTGCAGTGTGGGGGAGTGGGCCAGAGCTCACTTGTCACATTTCCACACAGTCTATGGCACATCCATATGGGGAAAGGATCTCTCAGTCGTTGGTGTTATGGGTCGGCCTTTTCTGTAGATTATTTATTCATAATCCATTTGTTCAGCAAGTGTGTCTCACATCCAGTGTGCTTGCTGTTTGTTGGGGAGCCACTGTTCCTGTTACTAACGAGGGCCTGGGGCTCAAAGGAGGTGAAGAACATCCCAAAGCATAGGAAGCAGCTCAGCCTCTTGCCACAGGGGGTTGGACCAAGGTTCCTGGAATCAGCAGAGGGAGAGTGGGTCCTGGAACCCAGTAGAGGCATGTGCACATGTGCGCATGTGTGGGTGCATATGTGGGTGTCTGTGCCTGTGTGAACGTTTGAGTGTATGCATGTGTGAGTGTGTGTATCTCTGTGTGCATGTATACATGTACACATAAGTGTGTGTGCATGCATGCGTGTTGAGGGTGTCAGGAGGCTTCAGCCAGCGGGAGGAGGGATGAACAGGCCTGGAGCTTGGAAGGTCCAGAGGCAGCAGCCCCATGTGGCAGCAGCTCTCTGGGTGTGCAGGTGCAAGCTGCTGGCTGAGTGAGTGTCCCTGTGTGGTTCATCGAGCCTTGCCTCGTCCTGCCCACTTCGAAGGTCCAGGGGAAACCAAAGAGGCAGTTCCTGGGCCAGAGTAGCCACTGTGGTTCATGCTGTGTGGCGCATCTCAGTGCCAGCTCCTCCACTGGCTCGCCAGTGTGTGCTGCCGGCACTGCAGCAACCCTGTGCACTGCTGAAGGTCAGAGCTCACAAGGGCATCTGGGCAGCAGGCGTGTGCTCCTCATGACCACAGCCTCTGCCATTTGTGTGCTGATGCATACATTATATGTGTATGTATACATGCATGTTTACGCACATACACATGTGTGAATATGTGTACATGTAAATATGTGCATGCATGCATGTGCACATACATGTATATGTTGCACCCATGCAATGTGCATGTGCACACATGTATGTGTATTTGCACATGTGTATGTTCATGTGTATATGTGTGCATGCATGTATATGAGTGCGTGTATGTGTGTGTATTCATGTGTATATGTTTGTGTGTCCACGCAGGATGGAGCTTTAGGAAGCATTGCTTGAGCACCTACTCTGGGACAGCCCTGTGCCATGAACCTCACATTTTTTTTATCTTCTTCCTCATGGTGACCTGTGAGATGAGCAGACTGAGTGCTTTATCCAAGGTCACATAGCCTGTGAGAAGAGCACTGCATTGGAACCAGGTCTGCCTGACCCATCCAGAGCCTTCACTGCTGACCACTGCATCACTGGCTCTGATTAGGCTCTCCTGGACTGACATGTCTAAGGGATTATGTGTTCATTTGTGGACAAATGAAGACCATCCTGATGGTTCCAGGCAGTGCAATGGGATGACAGCTGGTTGAAGGAGTAGGGCAGAGTCCAGAAAGTGATGTGGAGATGGCAGGAGGCAGAGGGCGGGTAGAGTGCTTCACAGGCACCAGTTACACCTGCTCCCTGGCACAGAGTCCTCAGCATCTGACTTTACTCCACCTGCATCTAAGTATCAACCTCTGTGTGTCTATACACAAACATGCATGTGTACTCTTGTGCACATGTATGTGGGGCACACATCAGTTCATATAGCGTGGGTATGCAGGACACAATACATGTTCACACGCATCTGTATAATGTATGTATGTGTAGGGTACACATGTGTATGTGTGTGTGCAGGCCCACACATGGGTGTGATGAGTATACATGTACATGTGTAGGCAGCACCAGGTAGTTCCATCCATCCCTCTGTTTGTCCTGTCTTTGATGTACTGATTTGTTCATTTATAGCAGTCATTTGCTTATCTCTGTCTTCAGTGCTGGACAGGGAGGGGCTTAATAAATGCTGTGAGGATTCTGTCTTGCTCCACCTCCATGCCAACTCATATTCTCATGTTGGACGTAGCAGTGGTGGCATGGCTACTGTCCCTACTAATGGGGGGAATCCCTTCCTGGTGAGTGCATTTCTGCTTTGGTGGGGACTCAGGGCCTCCTATGTCCCCCTTGTGCCCTCTGATCCGGGGTCCTCCTGGAATGGTGGAAAGAGAAGGCCCATAGTGTGAGTCCATGGGGAGAAGACTTCCTCATGCGTGGTCAGCCCTGGGTATTTTCCTGGCTCTTCCTGGTGCTCTGTCATGGACAGTGTTGCCTGATCCGCTGTCCCTCTCTCTCTCTAGTCTTCAGTTCTAGTTTTCTCACCTTCCCTCATGCCAGAGCTATCTGAAATCTCAGAGGTGAAAAGCAGAAAACTGCTCCTGAATCTTCCCTGACTGAGGTCAGCATTTTCTTTGGATTCTTTATTTATTTTACATTTTGCTACTTTAGTGAGGGCAGCTAAGAGACGAAATGGCTGTTAGGGTGTGAATGTGTGAGGAAAATGAGAGAGAAAGACTCAGACATTATCCAGGTCAAGGCGTGGAGACCCTCCATCTGTACCTTGCCCTGTCCATACACCTACACCCAGTCTATGCTAGACTGATAGTTAAATCCACACCTATGCACACTCACAGCTATACCCACACCCACACTCACACCTGTACCCACACCCATGCTCACACCTATACCTACACCCACAACTCATGTATACCTACACCTACACTCACATGTATACCTACACCCACACAGTTATACCCATACCCACACTCACACCTGTACCCACACCCATGCTCACACCTATGCCTACACTCACACTCACAGCTATACCTACACCCACACACCTATACCCACACCTACACTCACACCTGTACCCACACCCATGCTCACACCTATGCCTACACCCACACTCACATGTATACCTACACCCACACTTACACCTATACCCACACCTACACTCACAGCTATACTCACTCCTACACTCACACCTATACCCACACCCACACTCACACCTGTACCCACACCCACACCTATGCTCACACCCACACTCACACCTATACCCATACCTACACCTCCATCTATACCTAAGCCTACACCTCTGTTTATAGCCTATACCTACATGTACACCGTACCAGGACCTACAGCTGTGTTTATGTCTGTATCATCCATGTGCGCATTCCCTGATGTAGACATATTCATGCCCATACTTTATATAATCTTTATGTAACTTGTTATTGTTCTCAAAGGTCCCACAAAGCTCTGCTATGTTGCCTTGGGGGAAGAATAAGAGGAAGGGGACAAATACAGACTAACAGCAATTTAAGAGGCATGCTGTAAATAATTGTATGTGTGGACGTTAGGAGATTTGAAAAGATACTGTGAAAAAGAAAAATCTGTGGGCCATGGGGCATCTGAACACTGACTGGATACTGGAAGATGTTAAGAAATCATCTGCTTTCTTTAGTGCACTCACGGTGTTGTGTTTAAAGAATCCTTGTCTTCCAGAGACTGTCTGTGTTGCCAGCATCTGGTATGAGCGCCAAGTGGAGTCCCAGTGCTCCACTTCCACCCTGCTCCTACTAGTGTGCCAAGGAAAGCAGCAGAAGTTGGCCTAAGTTCTTGGGGCCCCTGCATCCAGGTGGAAGACCCAGATGAAGCTCCTGGCATAAGCCTGGCCCAGCCCTGGCCATTGCGGCCATTTGGGGAGCAAAGCAGCTGATAGATGATCTCTCTTCCCTTTGTCCCCACCCTGTAACTCTGCCTTTCAAATAAATAAGTAAATCTTAAAAAAAGTGAAATAAAATCTCAGAGCAGTAACTCTTTCTCTAGTTGTGCAAAGAACAATGTTTTTTTTTTTTAGAGTTTGTGCCTGAACTTTTCTGGAATCGTAGGTGCTGTTATCATTGTGGTCCAGAGCGAGGAGCAGATGGCAGGATGGATGGAAAAGTAATGAGCAAATATTAATGAGAACAGGAAGCTATCAGTCGGGTTTCCTGGACAGCTTGCTTTTATCCCTGGATACTTTTGCAAAAATTACATGCATATAATGTAGTCATATCTTTTTTTTTTGGCTAGAAAATGATTCATCCCAAGGGATTAAGAGGGCATATTTTGTGGTGGGAGGTTTATGGTCGTGGAGGCAGACTGCCTGGCTCTGCACTTTGTAATGCTGACAGGAGCTCCCCATCAGCTGGATGAAGACAAAGGCAGCGCCTACTGTATACTTAGGCAATGGAATCTGGTGCAGCCACAGAAAGAAACGAAGGAGGCACATACAACCATGTGGGTAAATTCTGAGGACATATTATGTGCCATGAAAGAGGCCAGACACAAACGATCATCTTTTGTGTTAGTGCATTTATGTGGGATTCCAGGTCAGCTAAACCCAGAAAGACGCTGCCCAGGGGCTGGGGTGTGGTGGGAGTGGCTGCTCACGGACACGAGCTTTCTTTCTGGGGTGATGGGAATGTCCTAAGATCAGACCATGGTGGTGGCTGCACTACTCTGAGTGTGATGATAAATCGTGGAATTGGACACTTAAAACAGGGAGACTGTGTGCACGTGACGGATGTCTCGATGGAGCTGTTTGGGAAGAAGAGCCCACCCACGCCGTGGAGTCTGGGATTCCATGGAAGCAAAGGGGATACTGTGTGTGAAGTGTTTAGCAGTGGGCCGGGCAGGGCACTCAGAGATTACGGTTCTGGACTGTTTGGCTGAGGTCCGTGGGAAACGTGTCCTCCCCGCTGCTGTGATGTGTGTTTCTGAAGGGCGTGATGTGTATCTGCTGTGAGTCTCTGCAAACGAGCGGTTTAGGTGGGATTATCATCTGGAGGGTTTAATGACCACACAGCAGCACGGAATTAAACGCCTTCGAAGCTGCCCGACAGTAGGTTCTTCACACCGCTCTGCGTTTTGGGCTTTGGAGAAGCTCGCTTTTGCAGCTTGAGAATATTTTGGGCAGTCCATAGCATGGCTTTCTCTTGTCCCCCCGCCATACCTCTCCTCTCTTCTGCCATTTCCGTGGCTCTCTGAGTGTCGGTAATGACTTCACCCTTCAGCTCCTCACCTCCATTAGCAGATATCAAGCTAATTAGGAGCTAATCTCATTGATTCCCCATCTCCTAATTTGCCTCTGTTCCTTCAGTAATTCCTTAATTGCCCACGGTGTGGGGAGAGAGACGGAAAGTGCGCAGATCCAGAGAATTGGCCTCACTGTTGGCGATTTCCTTTCCTTTCAACTTCCAGACTTGCACAGCAAATCCCTGGGCTGGAGGGAATCACCACCCCAGGTCTCTTCCCCAGGAATGCCTTTGAGAATGAGAAACAGGGCTACTGTCCTTTAATTTAAATTTTGGCTGTCCTAGTGGGGGGCAGGAGGGGGGCAACAAGCTTCCCATAGTGGCTGCACCCTGCAATCTCTTAGGGAGTTTAAGAAAGTGTTGATGCACGAGTCCTGCCTCTTGATGCCCTAACATAACCGGTCCAGGGTACAGAGAGTAGAGAAAACGTCTGGGTGATTCTAACAAGTGGTGAAGTTTGAGAACCACACTGGACGGGAAGCCAATTGCAGGCAGGGACTATCTAGCACAGAGAGGGAGTATACAGGGTAAGCGTTGCCTTGTGTGCAGAGGGAAACCTTCGAGTAACCACCAAGCATGCTATTTTCAACTCCCGTTTGCCCTTTGGCCAAAAATAGTGCAGAAGCAGCAGGCCAATAAGCATTCAGCTTTTAGAGCACGGCCCACAAGAGCTTCCTTTCTGCATCCTGAGAGGCACTCTGCCTCTGGCCAACCGTACGTGTCAGTAGTCGTCGGTGCCTGGCAGTCGGAGCGTGTGCGTGCGTGTGCGTGCGTGTGCGGATGATGGAGAGGTCGTGCACAGACATGGTGCATGCTTCCTCTTTTCTGTGGGTCTCTTGTCCCTGGAGGAGTGCAGGCCCACAATGTCCTGGAGTCTGGCAGGCCCCAAGCTGCTCTTGGGAAGTCCTCCCATTCCCACTCCCCCCAGCAACTCTTCTCTCTCCCTGGTCCACTTGCCAGGTTCTGGTGTCCAAAGATAGGATGTCCTTGGCCTCCGGGATTTCTCTTCTGCGTCCCGGGGACAGGCCTGGTTCTCCATCAGCGGGGACCAATGTACCCTGGAGGCCTGGCTCAATGGTCCTGTCTGGGATGCAGGCATTTGAATAGCCTGCGGTCCCTCTTCCCACTGCTCACCTCCAGGAAGATGGGAGCAGGGAGGCTCTGGGCTCCCGACAGGCAAGCACACTGGATGCCCAGCCTCCCAGGTCTCGGTACCTCTGTTCCCCTTACTGGAAGCCCCAGAGCGGACCTCAGGAGTGTGATGTGATCGTCTGTCCCCCTGACAAGCTGGTGCTGGGGTGTCTGATTCCAGGGTTTGGGGAGGGAGGGTCCTTCTCCCCCTGCCTCTCCTGTCTGGGCTGGTGTGGATGGGGTGCTCTTCCTGTGTGCTCTGTGCCGGGAGGCCCCCTTGCTGTAGCTGAAAGGTGGAGATGACCATGGGTGCCCAAATGCGAGGACAGGAGATCTGGGACTCTGGCTGTGGGTCTTGGCTCAGGTTCCCCTGTCTGGGAGGTGAGGAGGTCCTGGGTGCCAGACAAGCCGCCCTGCGGTAGGTAATATGGCAGTAGAGAATGCCCAGCAGAAATGTACTAGCACTGTGGGGAACCATGGAAACTGCATGCTGGTCCTATACCCTGCTGCTTCGGGAAAGCAAAGCAGGCGTTTGTCCCTCCTACACTTGATTTTGTTTTTAAAGATATATTTACTTATTTGAAAGTCAGAGTTACACAGAGAGAGAAGGAGAGGCAGAGAGAGAGAGAGAGAGAGAGAGAGAGGTCTTCCATTCGCTGGTTCACTCCCCAATTAGCCACAACAGCTGGAGCTGCGCTGATCCAAAGCCAGGAGCCAGGATCCTCTTCCGGATCTCCCTTATGGGTGCAGGGGCCCAAGGACTTGGGCCATCTTGTACTGCTTTCCAAGGCCAGAGCAGAGAGCTGAATTGGAAGTGGAGCAGCTGGGATTCGAACTGGCACCCATATGAGATGCTGACACTGCAGGCATTTGCTTTACCTGCTACGCCACAGTGCTGCCCCCCCTCCTACACTAAATGCCAGCCAGGCCAACTGCTAACTGTGGGGCCGGGGAAGGGGCTGCCTGCGGCATGTGCAGTTTTGAGACTTCCCAGCTGTGGCCCTGCCCTGTACCAGGTTACTCCTGTACTCTGAACCTCAGTGTGTTCACCTGCAAAATGGGATAGTAGTACAGACCCTACAGTGAGGACCAAGTGAGGCAGCATCTGCAGTGCACTGGGGAGACGAGACTCGCAGGCCCAGTAGCTGGTGCCAGTTTGATTGCAGTGACAAAGAAGAGCAACAGCACTCAGTTCATGAGTGGCATTTACTCCACAGGTAGCTTGGGCGTAATGAACCATGGCACATTTTCCAGAGTCAGCCTTCTGTCCTCTCCTTTTGTCCTGACTGCTTCCCATGTGGCTTGAGCCTCGACTGAGGATGGTGGGAGCCAGCACAGTATGCAGGATTCCTGGGTGGGGCTGTGAAGAGGAGGCGTGTCTCCTTTCTCGGCTCCCAGGCCTTGCTGCACTTGGCTTCCTGCTTGAGCGCCAGCCCTGGAGACAGCCAGCAGCTCGCAGCCCTGCCTTGCTCTGCAGCAGAAGCTGCCCTGTGTTTCCTCCTCTGGGCCCCCCTCGCGAGAGGCAGTGTGTGGGACAGATTGTCGCTGGGCTCTTGGGAGAGTAAAGTGAGGGCTGGCCACTTGCCTTGATGTCAGCTCCCCCTTGAACCCTGACCAACCCCAATCCTAACCCCTTGTGGCCCAGCCCCAGTCTCAACCTTAAATCTAACTGAGAATTGGAAATGACTTGCTGTTCAGCGAGGGGTCTCTCGCCCTGTGAGTTGTCCCAGCCACAGGCAGCCCCCGTGACGCCCAGACTCCTGCAGGCCTGGCCCTCGACCCCGGCCCCCACACTCTGTCCTGATGCTCTGCCTCCCCCTCTTCTCTGAGCCTCCTGTGTCGCTGCAGTAATGCCTGTGGATCCCACAGGGTCCTGTGTGGCCTTTCCCCACGCCCACCTTGCTCTAACCTGGGCCTTTTGTCCCAGAACCCAGCGACCTGATGACAGCTGGGTGAGGTAGAGACTGTCCTGTCCCTCTGGGCCTGTGTTCAGCAGGTTGCCTGGAATGCAACATCACCTTGAAGTGAACATTTGTCCCATGCATGCATGAATGATGGACTGGCCCAAGCTGGGGGCTCAGGGCTGGCTGTCAGCACCAAGCTCTGTTAGTCTCTGCTCCAGGGTCTGCTGGGGCTGGGCCCGCCAGGTCTTGGAATGCTGGGAGTTGCGTGCACCCCCTAGTTTTGAGCCTCCTTCCTCTTGCTTCCTGGGCCGCTGTTCCAGGTCACTGGGCTGGAGCCTCCCCCAGATTTTGTCCTTTAAAATGCATTGATTTTTGTGCTGACTTTTACAGTACAAATGTCATTGTTAGATAAAATAATTGAAGCGGGTAATCTATTCGCCGAGCTCTCGGAGCCCCTCCCACTCCGCTCAGCCTTGTGCACCTGGGAACCTGCAGCTGCATTTGTTTCGCTCTGTTGTCCTCTTCAAGGCTTCAGGGACTGGGGTGAGCAGGACCAGGTGGTGCAGCAGCCCCAGGCCAGAGCCCTCCTCTGCGAGGTCAGTGGCTCCTCGTGATGCCAGGGCCCCCGGCGAGGCTTAGCCTGCAGCCACCTGCCGGCTCAAGGGCCTGGGCTCCACTTCATCCTCTCAGCCATTCGGTCGGGATAATCACGCTTCTCCAGAAAGGAGATTAAATGAGAGACCACAGATGGATGGCCCCCACAGCCCCTGCCACCAAGCTGGGACTCCACAGTCATCTTCCATCCCTCGCAGAGTCCCTGCACGTGATCCTGGGCCAGAGGGGGCACCCGGGTCCAGCGGCAGAGGCAGGGCTCAAAGTCTCAGCCCCACCTGACTCCTTTTTGTCCCCCCTGGCTGGCCACTGACACGCCAGTCCAGAGTACAGCACGCTTGTGTCTTCATTGCTGGCTCAACAGCTAACGCATCAGCAGAAATGAACTGTAAGCTCGGGGCTCTGGGAAGGGGGACAGTAACCCCCTGCAGCCCCTAGCTCTGCCTCCACTTTGGGACTCAAGGGCCATTGAGAACCTTGCTCAGTCAGATGGCAACAGGGCACTGCACGGTGGCCCAAGCAGCCATAGGGCTCAGAGGCCAGACCCAGGCCCGGCTCTACAGCTACTCTAGCCCAAATCTCAGCCTCTGTGTCTCCACCAGGCTCTGTGCTCTGGTGTGTTGCTCAGAACAGACCCTCCCAGGCTGGGTTCCGGAGCCCCTTGCAGGCTCACACCTGCAGCAGTGAGTCAGATATCCCTCATGCCCCATGCCTGCGCCCACCTAGGAGAGAAAGCCTCAATCCCCAGCAGCCAGATTGTGGTGGGCCGCGGGCCTCTGGGGTCTGGGACCTGGCCCCGAAGGCGCTCTCTGGGACTTGGGAAAAATGCTCAAGGCCATTCCCTGGGAAAAATAAGGCCCAGGGGAACGGGGCTTTCTCTTGTTGGGGGGGGGCGCTCCTTGCCCCAACCTAGGCTGCCCCAGGCATGTCGCTGGTCTCCACCAGCAGCTTCATTGCGTGTAGGACAGGCTGGTTCCCCCCTCCCCCACCAGCCCCCTCCCCCTGCTTTGCTTCCTGCTTCCCTGGTGAGCTCCTGCCCCAGCAACAGTTCTCAGTGCCTCACCCAGCACAAGGGGCAACCGGTTAGCCCCCCCACCCGCCCCAGTCAGCTGGGGCTGATGGGACCTTGCAGAGCCTCCAGGAGAAGCCCAGGCTGCCCTGTGAGGGGCGGGGCAGGGGCCAGCAGGACTCTGTCTGCACTGCCCTTGGGGTGAGTCTGGAGTGTAGATCAGCAGGGAGGGAGGGCTTGCTTTGGCCTGAAGATACCCATGGTGGGGGTGCCTGGCAGCCCACGGGTCTGGGGCTTCCTTGGGGACCCTGGGCTTCCACTGCTGTTCTTCGGCCACGACCCCAGCCTGCCTCTGACTTGCTCGGGGCTCATGCCTCTCCTTGTGCTTGCTCCACCTGCCTTTGCAGTGGTGGCTGTCTCTTCCCCACTGGAGGAGCTATGGCTGCTCTCCCTCCTGTCCCTGTGTGCAGCCATGGTCTCCAGGGCCAGCACTGAGGCAGTGCACATGGTGCTGCATGGGTGCAGGTCCTGTTTCCCCAGGCAGGACCTGTGTGTCCCACAGGTACCCCATACCTTTCCTACTCCATTTTTTTTTATCCTACGCCACCAGCTCATGAAGTAGGCACCCCTTCACAGAGCGGGGAAGTGATGGAAGTCGAACCCATACCCAGACAGGTAGGTGCTAACTCAGTGCTTTCCTGGGACTTGCCTGATAGAACAGCTGCATGCTGCAAGCCCCTGGTCCTTGGGGAAAGCCAGCCAGCTGGTGGAGCTCTGTCCTAGCTCTCTTCACCATCCAGAGCTGCCAGTAATGTGCCCAGCAGCCTCTAAGCAAAGGCCCTTCTCTCCAGGCCCCCAGACCCAGCCTCACCTTTCCAACACCCAGAGAAGTGAGCAGTCAGGAGCATCCAACCTGTGCCTGCTGGTGGAACAAACAGCCCTACACAACACCCTTGCCTGCCCAGAAATGCACACCTGGCTGGCTCCAGGTACAACAGGCATTTATTTAAAGATTTATTTGTTTGAAAGGCAGAATTACAGAGAAAGAAGGAGAGACACACATCCATACCCACATCCACATCCAGACCCACACCCACACACAGATCTTCTACCTGCTGGTTCACTCCCCAAATGGCTAGGGCTGGCCCAGGCTGAAGCCAAGAGCCTGGAACTACATCCAGGCATCCCACGTGGGTGCAAGGGCCCAAGAACTTGGGCCATCTTCTACCACTTTCTGAGGTACATTAGCAGGGAGCTGGATTGGAGGTGGAGCAGCTGGGACTAGAACCGGCGTCCATGTTGGATGCTGGCATCACAGGCAGAGGCCTAACCTGCTCTGCCACAATGCCGGCCCCACCTTCTGGCTTTTCAAAAGGTGGCCTGAGTCCCTTCTCATGAACATGAAACTCCATGTTTCTAGAGGTGGGATTTGCAAAACCGGGAACAGAAATTGAGTTTAAGCCCTGTGTACTTTACTCATGGAGAGTTCCTGAAAACAAAAGATATTATTGTGACGGAGCTGTTTTCTCGGTGTAGGGTGGTCGTGGTGGTAACCATCCACTGATACCAGGTGATGCCGAGTCTACACTATACCTGTTACCTGGCAGCTGTGCACTCAGGAAAGGAGGAGTTGCTTTGCTGGGTTTTCGGTGGCTGGGGTGGGTGGAGGAGTGGAGGGCTGCAGATGCACCTCCAGCCGTCATGGCTCCTCCCCCGAGTCTGGAAGGGGGTGTGTGTCCCTGGGCCTCAGTGGGGACACAGTGATGAAGGTGGGTGGTTTGTCCTCCCCCTAACTAGCTCTGTGCCAGGGGCAGTTCTCTGCTTGTGATGGCCACACCCTCTTCCCCTTTGCCTCGAGGCCATCACTCACCCAAGCCCCTCAAGAGTGTGGGATCCCTCTGGACAAACTGGTGCCACCAGGGTGCAGCCACTTACTTAGCACTTAATGTCAAGTAGAAGTAAAACCAGCCCCCTGCCACCAGCACCAGCCCTCCGGCCCCCCAGATGCCCTGCCTTCTTCCTGGGCCATCACTGGCATTTTCCTCCTGTGGCCCAGGTGTGCCCATCGCAAATTTGTACAAAATAAGCTACACTTCTTTGTTGGCCTTGGCTATTGATTGGGTTTTCGAAGGAAGAAGCTGGGTGTAATTTTCCTTTGATTTTCCTCTTGGGTTCTGAGTGGATAGAGATGTTTTTTATCAATTCCTTGCACTCTCACCCCTCCCCCTTGGTGATCCGCTTCCTTTGTGAGCGTCTGCTCCCAAGCCTCTTGGCACAGCTTGGCACAGCAGACCAGCCAGGAGATCTCTGCTGCCCCTCACTAATATTATGCTGGGTGCCCAGGCGGGTGGCCAAGCGCTGTGGAGCACTGGGGGCAGGTATCTTCTGGCTGATGAGAGACAAGGCTTCCTGGAAACCTGCACAAGCCCTTGCACCCTGAAAAAGCCCTCGCTCACTCCTGGGCTATGTCCCAGCTCGAGGTCCTCTCTGACCCTCTTGTGTCCTCTTCTGTGCTGGGCGTTTCTCGTGGGAGGCCCAGGAGCACTTGGTGGATATAACAGCCACCCTCCAAATGCTGTTCCCTTCCCATAGCTGCCTGTCAAGGCTCCACTTTTTTTTTTTAAGATTTATTTGTTTGTTTGAAAGTCAAAATTACAGAGAGAGAAAGAGAGAGATGTTGCACCTGCTGGTTCATTCCCCAAATGGCTGCAATGGCCAGTGCTGGTCCAGGCTGAAGCCAGGAGCCAGGAGCCTCCTCCAGGTCTCCCATGTAGGTGCAGGGGCCCAAGAACTTGTGCCATCTTCTGCTGCTTTCCCAGGCCATAGGAGAGAGCTGGATCGGAAGTGGAGCAGCTGGGACTCAAACTGGTGCCCATATGGGATGCTGGCACTCAGAAGGCAGCTTTACCCTCTGTGACACAGCGTTGGCCCCCAGGCTCCAATTGTTGCTGGAGTCACTCCTCCAAATTGTGCAGACTCCCCTCCCAGCCCTCCCAGCCCTCAAGGCTTCAGCCACCTGAAACCCCCCCCCCCCTCCGCCAGCCACTCCCTAGCCACCTGACCTTGTGAGGACACCAGCCCCAGCCTTCCCTCGCGACACACCTGCTGTCACTTCTTTCTTTTGCTCCCCAAGGTGCGGCTCACACTTGGGTTCTCTGAGCTGCGGGGGGCAGGTGGCCTGGGCGAGGGGGCTTTTGCATGGCTGTGACTGTGGGACTTTGACATAGCACAGCCTGCATTATTGTTGTTGGAAGTGTTAGCGCAGAGGTTGGAGGTCGGGACCATGGACAGCTTTCCCAAGCAGCAGTTGGGCAAACACTTTTTAACAAGAACAGTCTCATTCTTTTTTTTTGTTTTTGACAGGCAGAGTGGACAGTGAGAGAGAGAGACAGAGAGAAAGGTCTTCCTTTTGCCGTTGGTTCACTCTCCAATGGCCGCCGCGGCTGGCGCGCTGCGGCCGGCGCACCACGCTGATCCGATGGCAAGAGCCAGGTGCTTCTCCTGGTCTCCCATGGGGTGCAGGGCCCAAGCACTTGGGCCATCCTCCACTGCACTCCCTGGCCACAGCAGAGAGCTGGCCTGGAAGAGGGGTAACTGGGACAGGATCGGTGCCCCAACCGGGACTAGAACCCAGTGTGCTGGTGCCGCAAGGCGGAGGATTAGCCTAGTGAGCTGCGGCGCCGGCCAAGAACAGTCTCATTCTTGCATAGTAACTAGCAAACTGATGTCAAGAGACTGCTATGGGTTTTTGGTCTCTAAGAAGAGTGCTGTGTTGTTTCCAGTGTGCTCTGACTTTGGGCAGCACCATTCTAGGAGAACAGCTTCTGAGCTGGGCTCTGTGCCCTGACACACCCCTGAGGGACCCTAGGTGAGTCACTTTACCTCTCTGACGTCAGACTGCTGATCTAGAAAAATGCAGGTACTTTTCCTATGTGGAAAGATTGTTGTGTGGGCCCATTGCAGGAGTGCATGGTTCCTGGCACATAGTAGGTCTTGGGTGCATGTTGGTGACTGCCTTCTTCTTGCCGCTGCTAAACTTCTGTCTGCCCAGCACTTCCAGGTGGGCGCCTGGCCCTTGAAATGGTGACCACCAGCAGAGTGCTAGCTACTGGCCACTGGCCACTCAATCTCCTGGGCCTGTGTTGAGCAGGCTGTTTCTTCCCTTCCCTTCGGAATGCTGCCTGGAGGCACACACTGAAATGTCCCCTGGTTGCCGTGCTTGTGTGGAGTCTCACTGTCACTGCTTCTGAAGATGTCCTGAAGGGTGACGGTGCCAGCGCTGGTCTGCTGGAGGCGTGTCAGGGCGGGCAGGCGGAGCAGCAGTGCTCTGGGTCACACTGGGAATGCCACGTGGTTGGGGTGGAATATTTGCTTTGGAGAAGCAGAGGGAAGGAGAGCATGCAGTGGGCACTTAGGGGGCACCTTGGGACTCAGCCATGGCTCTGGCAAGACTAGTATAGCATGCACCATAGATGGCCACCCTGCACAGAAATCAGACCCCGCCTGGCCCAGTACTCCAGGTTAGGGATTGGGATCCTGGAGATACGGAGTGTGCTTCGACTCACATGGTGATGGTGAGGATGATGATGGTGATACTGGGGATGCTGCCGATGTTAGTGGTTATGATGAGGAGAGTTGTGGTGAAGAGACTGTTGATGATGACGGTGATGGTGATAAGGATGATACGGGTGATGATGGTGATCGTGATAATTACAATGATGATGATGTTGGTGGTGATGATGGTGATGGTTGTGGTGGCAGTGGTAATAGAGCCAATTCAGCATTTACTGCATACCAGATGCTGATGTACCTGCATGGCATGAATTTATTGAGTTCCCGAGGAATCCTATGAGCTGGATGCTGTTATCTCATTCATTCATTTAACCACATAAGAATCCAATGGGCTTGATACTATTACCATCTTGTTCACTCATGAATTCATGTGATTCTCATAAGAATTCAGCAAGCTGGGTACTTTTACCATCTGCATTTTATGGCTGAGAGTCAGAGGCAGACAGAGGCTGTGTAAATTGCCCAATGTCAAGTTTTCAGGAAGAGGTGGAGCCTGGGGGTGGACACTGGCTGGCTTAGCTGCTGTCCCCACCAGGCAGAGAGAGACAGTGTCTTGTGAGCAGACCTGGCTCTGACCTGGCTTTGTCTAATAGACCTATAATGTGAACCTCATATGTGATTTAACATGAGAATAAAAAGGAGCTGGTGAAATTAATTTAGTGTATTTCATTGAGCCCATTATTGTCATTTCAACGTGTAACTAATATAAAGCATATTTCATTTAATGAAACATCTTGCCTTCTTTGTTTTGTATTGTCTTTGAAATTCCATGTCTGTCTCATCCTCATGCCTAACAATTGGATTAGCCCCGTTAAAGACTCAGTGGTCCCTTGTGGCTCATGGCTGCCATATTGGACAGTGTGAGATCACCTGGCCTCCGTGCCTGCTGGATGCACGGCTGGACCAGGAAGATCTGCTCATTGGTTTGCTTCCCATTTGTCACACGGACTCCTCAGCTCTGTGTCCTGTGTCTCCTGACTTGCTCCACCATCCTCTCATTTGGGTCACTCCCCGAATGCCTGTCACAACCGGGGCTGGGCCATGCTGAAGCCAGGAGCCAGGAACTCCATCTGGGTCTCCCACATGGGTGGCAGGGGAGCCAGTATTTGGGCCGTCTTCTGTTGCCTTCCAGGGTGTGCCTTAGCAGGGAGCTGGATCAGAAGCAGAGCAGCTGGAACTTGAGCTTGCACTCTGATATGGGATGCCAGCATTGCAAGCAATGGCTTAGCTCACTGTGCCACAGTGCTGCTCCCCCTTTGTGCTTTAATCAGTGGTATTATTTGGTAGGGAAACTGAGGCACAGAGCAAGGTCAGAGGCACCTTAGCTAACGGGCAGTGAAGGTAAGGCTGGAGCCCAGGGCTCTCAGATTCCAAGGCCAGGCACCTCTTCCCTGTCAGGGCATTTAGGCCAAAGAATTGTAACTCTTCTTAGGGCCAGGGAGCCATTGAGGCTTGTGGGGGATGAGTCTGGCCAAGGGAGGACTAGAAAGACAGCAGCCACCATGTGGGATAACAGTTACTATTTGTGCTATGCTGCTATTCTGGGCATTGGGCCCCAGCATCCTCCTTGGGGCGACCCAGGCAGCCTGTGGGAGCAGCTGCAGTTGGACCTCAGCCAGCTCTCCTTACATTTGGGAACAGTGGGCAGTAGTGGCGATGCTACTACTAATGACTGATAGTTAAGGAGAGGAGGCGGGGGCGGGGGAGGGAATGCCGTCATTGATTGCTCATGGTCAGTGTGCATTTGTAAGTCTAGTGAATTCCAGGTTATCCCCAGAGCAACCTCACTTTTGCTCCCTGGAGGTTTTGTCCACTTTATCCCATGGGGACTGCAGAGGTGGCCTAAGCACTCAAGTCACTAGGAATTGCCCTCAACTCGGAGCTGCCTGTGGGAGAATGCCAAGCATGGCAGGTCTGGGGAATTTCCTGCCAGCGGCTGGTGCCTTGAAGGACCTGCTGTGTGTCTGGGCTGTCAGACAGGTTCCCAGGCTGGGTGTCCTACCCTTGATGGTAATTTCAGAAGCTTCTGAGCCCATAGAATCCAAGAAGGCTGCATTTTTTCCAGCTCAGCAGGGGCCAGTGACATCCAGGACTGGAGGACCAGAGTCTCGTGGCCATGGGCCTTGAGTTTCCAGGCTTCCCATTGAAGCAGTGAGATGCAGTACCTAGAATCTGCCCCAGACTCTCCTCCTTCCTGTGTGAAAGCATGTAGCCCAGCTTTCTGGTAGTGGGACGTGTGTAGGTTACCCACTTCTCTGGACTCAACGCTGGGGTGACTATGCCTCCTTGCAGTGTCCTGGTGAGGACTGGGGGCAGGTTTGCTCTGGTCCCACTCAGTGGTCAGCATCCATCTGGATTGGCTGGTAGCCATACGGGCATTTGTGGCCCCCGTGCAATGGATAGTACATGAACCCCTCTCCCTGTCACCCCTAGTTCTTATCTTTCTGCACCATTCAGAGGCCTTGGTGCTCAGTCCAGTTTCACTGTTTCCTGTTGTTCTCTCTGCTTCCGTTCACTCTGATTTCTTCCTCATCCTCGTCCCTCCCCCTATCCTGAGTCTCCAAGCGCCCTCCTTTTCCAGAGCCAGAGCCTGGCAGGTGCCCTCTCTGTTTACTGCCCCGACTATCTCATCAAGATGTTCTCCATTTCTGGGGGGTCAAGATGGTTAGGCTCAGAATGCAGATGCTTGGTTAAGCAGTAACCTAGGTAACTGGCAGGAATGGATTTTGGAGACATGGTGAGCAGGTGCACTCCATCGACCTTACGTATGGGAAGTCATCCTTAGCTGTCTGGCTGAGCCTCACCCAATTACAAGACCACAAAAGGAAATGGGAAGTTTCCCCGAGCACGAAGAAACTGCCTGAGTATTGCAGCCCGAGCTCCTGCCCAAGAATTCCCAGCCCCCTGCATGCTTTGCCCATCCCCACGGGTGCGTGAGCCAGCTCCTGGGAAGAAATCCCCTCTGCTTCGGCTTCCCTGGACAGGCCTGGCCATTGGAACCCTTGGTCTTTGCTCCCCCTTTGTCACCTCGCTGCGTTCTCCGAGGGCTTCATCGGTGCCTGTGGGGTCAGCCTCAAGCCCTCCAAGGCGCCCAACCGCCTTGACCACACTGATTTCTGGCCATTGTCCACTTCACTGGTTTGGGGGAGCTTGGCATCTGGGTATGACCCCCTGTCCCAGCCATTGTCTGTCTCACTTGGTCTCTTTCCTGGCCCGATGTCAGCGCTGGTGATTTCAGTCCTTTCCGTGCTAAGAAGTCTGCCACCTGCGTCTTTAGCCCTGATATTTGCAGACTGGAGTTTTCAAAACTGTGATTAGAATGTAGACCAGCAGCTCACAGTCAACAGGCCCCCGATGGAAGGCCTTGCTTCATCCCTACACTCGCGCCTCATCCTCTGGTTTGTGGATTCATTACTGCCGTCCGCCTGCCTCTGGGGAGCCAGTGTAGATGATCACAGGTCACTCTCTGTCCGGTCTGTGAGCTTGTCCACTCTGCCCCCTGAGCGCCTCTCTGCCTTCCTCCCCTGTTATTGCTACTGCTGCAGCCCCTGGGGTCTGTTTCCCTCCTCTCTTGTCTGGCCCATTGTAAGATCTCCTGTGTCTCCCTGGTGCCTGCTCCAATACGCTTCTGCTGGCCCAGCCATAGTCTTATCCTTTCCTAAGGTGAGGGGTTCCTAGCACGAACCTGTCATCCTCTATGAGACTTCAGATCTTCTTGACGTGACTTGTTCCAGAAGTCTCTTCTGGCGTCCTCCTCCCCCTCTGCTGCCACACAGCACCTCTCATCAAGTCACATCTTTTCTTCTGCGACTTTGCTCCTGCTAGGTATTTCTGGGCAATGGGTGCCAATGACCCAGCATGAGCTTCCTCAGTCAAAGGGTAAGAGACTGCCTGGGCCCCTGGGACTCAAACGTGGTCAAGGCTTTCTTCCCTTGGTTTCTCCACCTGCATTTGCCTAATTCCTGCAGCCCAGCTCCCTCCAAACTGTAAGACATAAGGCAGCTCCCACTTCCTGAGCCTTGTACTGCAAGCTTTGTCACTAGAATGCTACCCCTTCTCTTAGCTGTAGTTTGAAAAAAAAAAAAATCAGGGAAGTACTCGGATTGGCCTGGCCTGGATCATATGACTTCTCCTGGACCAATGAGCTATATAGCCAGTGCCTGGAGGGAGGATGGGCTGCTCTGGCTGGACACTGCCATCAGAACTGCATGTGTGTGTTGGAGTAGGATGAGGAGACAGTCCCCCAAACAAGAGCAAGTCGTCCCAGAAGAAGAGAGATGTGGCAGGCAGGCAACAGGCTGCACACTCACTTCTGGCTTCTTCCTGTCTTTCTGACATCTCCTGTCCTTCCCCATGCTCTCATAGCATTTGCATGTGTGTGTGTGTTTTAAAAGATTTCTTTATTTATTTGAAAGTCAGAATTACACACAGAGAGAAGGAGAGGCAGAGAGAGAGAGAGAGAGAGAGAGAGAGAGAGAGAGAGAGAGAGAATGTCTTTCATTCACTGGTTCACTCCCTAGTTGGCTGCAACAGCCGGAGCTGCACCGATCCGAAGCCAGGAGCCAGGAGCTTCCTCTGGGTCTCCCATGTGGATGCAGGGGCCCAAGGAGTTGGGTCATCTTCTACTGCTTTCCCAGGCCATAGCAGAGAGCTGGATTGGAAGTGGAGAAACCGGGAATTGAACAAGCACCCACATGGGATGCCGGCATTGCAGGCAGCGGCTTTACCTGCTATGCCACAGCACTGGCCCCTGCTTGTGTCTTTAATGGAGTGCCTGCCACAGCTGTTCCCATGTCTGTCTCCCCCACCCCAGCCCAGCTTCATGATGTTCTTGGGTCACCAGAGTCCCTGGGGTTTGGAAGAGGCCCAGCGTGTGTGTGCTTCATCCCTCTTTCCCTGCTCACATGTTCTTGTTCCAGCTTCTGCTTTCACATAGGTATTTCACATTTGTTGTTATTGTTATTAATAATAATAACATCAGGCTCATTGCATGCACCTTGCACCTGCCATCTCATTTAACCCTGGAGTGGCAGCCCTCAAAGGAGGCATTACAGTTCTCCCCTTATAGACAAGAGAGTGGGTGCTTGGGGAGGTTTGAAGTGACTTGTGTAAGGTCACAGGGCTAGGAGGAGGGGCCGGGCTGAGCTGGGTTCACACTCAGAGCAGCCTAGCTGTAAACTTGGGCTCCCGACTCCCTGCAGCCTGCTGCCCTAGCATCTGGTGAATGCCTACTGTGTGCAGCAGCATGTGGGGATACAGGGGTGCAGCAATCACAGCATTCCCCTAAGAGCATGGGCACGCTTTTCTCTCCTTCTCTCTCATGCTCTCTCTCCTTCGTGGAGTCCCATGAGGGTCCCGACTGCTGAAGTCCCATTTCTGCCTTGTGGTAAAGGGGAACTGCTCCACCTCAAGTTGGCTGGCCACCCCGTGCTTGGCATTCGCTCCCGGCCTCCTGCCACCCAGGGGGAGCCTGTGGTCAGCATAGGGACTGCACCTGGCCTCAGGTGTGGGAGGTGACGTGGTCCTTCCCATCAGCAGGCTTGGGGGCACCTGCCTTCCCATCTTCCTTCCGCCCGCATCCTACACTGATCTGCAGTCCCTCCCCGCCAAGCCGCCCTCCCTCCTGAGCACTGCTAACCCGTCTCCTTGCTGGGGGCTGACGCATGCAGCCAGCAGCAAGGGCAGGGGCGTGGCGGTGACAAGGGCAGCTTCCGGCAGTGTGTTTGACACCTCTGGTCGTCCTGGGAACCTGTGCCAGCCCACGGGCAATCGGCTCTCTCGCTCCTTCCAGTGACAGGGCTCCTGATGTACTGCTCATATTTCATTGCTAACCGAGTTTTATTGCTGCTCCGGAATGGGAGGATTAATTCTAAATGCTTTCTGGGGGGGCTCATTTCCTTCTAAACTGGAAATCACTATAATCGCCACGAAAACTCTGACTCAGAACCCGAATCTGCATCTCTAGTTGCTCTGGGGAAGTTGGTGGAAAAGGCAGCTGAGGGCCATGAAAGAGCCCATTTGGTGCCCCCGGGTGGAGGCTGCATGGCCACTGCCTGGAAGAACAACAGATCGGCCGCCCACCTGCCTGGCTGAGCCAGAGGACACCACCACCCAGCCGTGGGCTGCAGGCCGGGTCAGTGCCACCCCAGGGCCACGCTCTGCAGCCAGCCTACGGCCAGGCTCCCAGCCCATGGTGCAGGTCTTTGAAGAGGGTACTTGTCAGAGTGCTGGCTTGTTATAGATTTGTTGTTTTCCTGGAAGGTGGTGGTGGCTGACATTGGGGGCTTCTGCTACTAGGCTGAGAGCAGGGGCTTTGGGGCCGGACCAGCTTGGACTTGCACTGCGGTATTGACTGTGACCTCTCTGAGTCTCAGTTTTGCCATCTGTAGAATGGGGTTAATAATCACACTTCTCTCCTGGGATGACTGGAGTGGGCAAATGATATGGAGCGTGCACAGAACTTGTCACACTGCCAGGGGGTCCCCCATGATCACTGCTCTTGGGGAGGCATGTGCACTTGGGCAGCCCACAGCAGCAGCTTTGGCTTCTCCTCCTCCCCAGTGTGCACAGCCCAGCCCCAGTATGGGCCCCTGCATCAACCCGGCAGCCTTTTGTTGGGCCTGAGCTTCCACCCTGGCCTTTGATGAGTTAGTCCAGACCCTTCCCATGTGACTTGATGGAGCCGATACTCCACACAGGCTCTGTGCTTAGAGCAGGGGTAGATGGTGTGGATAAGACTCTCTCTAGAGACACCTGCTGCTGCTTGTGTGGAACCCTGGGAATATGGGGTGAGCCCAGAAGTCAGGAGTGTGGGCTATGGTCTCTGGTGCTCCAGTTCTATTGCGTTCGACCCCTGGGTCAGCCCCTATTACTCGAGTTTCTGAAGCTTTCTGAGCCCCAGTTTTCTCATCTGTAATGGTGTCACCGACTTGCTGGAATGTGTGACAGCTATGGGGACAGCATCTGGGAGGTGCTCCCATAGTGAACACCTGCTTCCCAACTCCCCTGACCCTGAGCCACAGGAAGGACACTTGCCCAGGCATGGGAGGAGGAGGAGGAGGAGGAGGAGGAGGAATCAGAGTCGGAGTCATCTTCCGGTCTCTGCAGCCCACCCCATGGGCATCGATCATGTGATTAGTCCAGTTGCCTGCATCCTCTTCTGTGCCCGAGTGCAGCCCTGGCATTTCCAGGGCCTCTGGTGGCCGGTGATGGATGGCCCTGAGCTGTGGTTTGGCCCTCGCTTGTGGCAGCCCCGAGTGGGTTCGGGCATGTGATGGATCAGCCCGAGGCTGGTATTTGGAAGGAAAAGTTCAGATTCTACTCCAGGATAACGTCTTGCCTCCCCCGGCCCCCAGCCTGTGTCCCATTTGTAATCTGGCCCCCGAGGTCCTGGCAGGAGGTAACTAGCTTGTGATGGATGGGCCCGCAGGTCCTGGCTGTTAATTAACACAGATGTGGGTTTAATTTGGGGATTTAGTGCATTTCGAAAGCAGGGCAACACGGAGCCTCTGAGGTCCTCGGCCATCCTGTCCTTGCCCTGTTCCCTGCCTCCAGTGACTGATCTCTGCCATCCAGCGTCTTGCTGGCCAATGACCAGACTGAGGCTTGGAAGCTCTGCTCCCAAGGCGTTGTGGGGAGGCAGCCGCAGAGAACCAGCTTCCCTGGTCCAGTGTGCAGGGGAGGGCAGGGGGCTCTAGGTGGAGCCTTCATTCCTTCAGCCTCAGAGCAGCTTCGATTCCCTTCCCTGGCGTGAGTGAGGTTTCTGATATCTGGGGTGTGTTGGGTGAGATAAGATGTTAGTGCAAGTGTGAGAGTGTGCACGTGCATGTGTATGCACGTGAGTGTGTTAGCATGGATGGGCATGAGTGTGTGTGCATACGTGAGCTGGGTGCCAGTGTCTGTAAGTGTGTTAGCATGGGTGTGTATGTATGTGCATATGTGTGAGCTGGGTGCCAGTGTGTGTGTGTTAGCATGGGTGTGTATGTGTGTACATATGTGTGAGCTGGGTGCCAGTGTGTGTAAGTGTGTTAGCATGGTTGGGCATGTGTGCTGATTGCCAGTGTGTGTGTTAGCATGGATGTGCATGAGTGTGTTAGCATGGATGTATGTGTGTATGTGTGTGAGCTGGGTGCCAGTGTGTGAGTGTGTTAGCATGGATGTGTGTGTGTATGTGTGTGAGCTGGGTGCCAGTGTCTGTGAGTATGTTAGCATGTGTGTTAGCATGGATGTATGTGTGTGAGCTGGGTGCCAGTGTGTGTGAATGCATTTTGGCATGGGTGTGCATGAGTGCGTGTGCACACATGGACCAGTACAGTCAGCCCGCCTGTGTCCACAGGTTCTGGGTCTGCAGATTCAAGCATCAGGGGTCCAGAAACGTTAGGGAGAACAGTTGCATCTGTACTGAACATTTACAGACTTGCTTCTTTATCATTATTGCCCAGACAATACAGTGCAAGGACCATCTGCATAGTGTTGACGTGGGATGGGGTTTTATGCATAATCTGGAGATGACTTAAAGTCCATGGGAGGACGTGTGAAGGCTCTGTGCAAAGCTCAGTCATCTTATGTAAGGGCCTTGGGCCAGCTGTGGACTCTGATACCTGGCAGGGAGTCCTGGGACCAGTGCCCCTATATGGGTGACCACGTGTGTGCGTGTGTGTGTGTTTTGTGAGCAGTGACGTGCTACTGTTTCACAGCCCACTCTCCAAGGAAAGCAGACAGCCCTGCTCTGTAGAGCATGCTGATTTTTAGAATGTAAACCCTCCTGCTGTGGCTGCCTTTTCGTGATATGATGTCACTGGACGTGGGGTCAGGGAGAGAGGAGAAGTCCTTATGTCCTAAGTCCCACACGATAGACGTTCATTTCCTCCAGGGTGCAGATAACAGCAGAATGTGGCCAGATACGTAGGAAGTGATTAGCCTGGTATCTTTATCAGCTTTGTTTGTAATGTAATTTATTGAATTGCAGGTTTATATAATTTAATTCACAGCATCCGTGTTTAATAACTGGCTCATGAAACTCCTGAAAATTGAACAGTAGGCTCTCAGAGGTAGCCCAAGCCGGCTTCAGCACACTGTGAATGTGTGAGTGCATTGAGTGTGTGAGCCTGTGTGAGTGTGTGCCTGTGCACAGGCAGGGCTAAGCAGAGGTGCTAGCTTTGCACCCAGCATGGAGTCCTCCCAGGCTGAGTCCTCCACCCCACCCTCCTTGCCTTGGCCTTAGTTCTTGTCCACTGGGCCTGGCAGGTGTAACTCAGCCCTCCATTGCTTGCTGCTTCCTCACTTTCTGTTCTGCAGCCAGAGGTGCCTCTTGTCCCCCTGAGGGCTCCTGTCTGCCCTCATCCTGGCTCCTTTGGGTCCTACCTTGGCCATGGCTCTGGTTCCCCATAGCCTCTGGGTCTTGCCCCCTATGAAACTGCCAGATGCACTTTTCCAATCAAACCCTTCGCTCCACTCCAGGGAGCGAGTGTCTGCTCTGCCCCAGCTTCCTCCAGTCCCTCCATGGTCCGCCCTGTCTTTGACTCCTGTCTCATTCACACAATACCCCTGGGACCCCCTTTCTGCAGCAACAAGGAATCCCAGGCAGTGCCGTCCTCAGGCCTGTTGCCCTCTGAGGGACTGCCCACTTGCTCCCACCTGGCGCTGTCCACACTTCCTCCAGGGTAGAGAGTTCTTCTGGGTCCTGGTGTTTTCCTGCTTCTCCCTCTCCACAGCGAGGCCTGCGAGGGTGATGATGCCACCTGACCCGGCACGTGTATGGCCTGGGTCAGCTGGAGCCTCCGATGCGCCCTTGAGCTTGGGCAGAATAGGAACCTCCTGCAGAGCAGCATTCGAGAGGCCCCCAGCGAGGGGCCCCGGCTCAGGCTGGCACTGCCTCTTCAAAGACAGGTTCCAAAGGAAACAAATTAAACCTGAGTAAATATCAGAGCGTAATTATGCAAATTACATGCATAAGTTAGAGAACACTTGTCGTGGGGTCAGTGGAAAGCTGTGAAGACAGAGCCTCCTACGCCCAGGCTGGTGAGACATAGGATGGTGAGGCGTGGAGGTGCCAGTGGCGTCGCTGGAGAGAGAGCCCTGTTGTCACAGGTCTCTGTGCTCTGGGCCCTGTCCTAGATATTTTATTTCTTTTTTTGACAGGCAGAGTGGACAGTGAGAGAGAGAGACAGAGAGAAAGGTCTTCCTTTGCCATTGGTTCACCCTCCAATGGCCGCCGCGGCCGGCATGCTGTGGCCGGCACACCACGCTGATCCGATGGCAG
This sequence comes from Lepus europaeus, assembly GCF_033115175.1. Classification (NCBI taxonomy): domain Eukaryota; kingdom Metazoa; phylum Chordata; class Mammalia; order Lagomorpha; family Leporidae; genus Lepus; species Lepus europaeus. The sequence goes on along the minus strand of NC_084843.1, from coordinate 75,968,310 downwards.
GAGCCAGGTGCTTATCCTGGTCTCCTATGGGGTGCAGGGCCCAAGCACTTGGGCCATCCTCCATTGCACTCCCAGGCCATAGCAGAGAGATGGCCTGGAAGAGGGGCAACCGGGACAGAATCCGATGCCCCAACCGGGACTAGAACCTGGTGTGCCGGCGCCGCTAGGCGAGGATTAACCTGTTGAGCCACGGCGCCGGTCTTTCTTTCTTTCTTTCTTTTTTTAAAGATTTATTTATTTATTTGAAAGAGTTATACAGGGAGGGAAGGAGAGGCAGAGAGAGAGAGAGAGAGGTCTTCTATCCGCTGGTTCACTCCCCAGTTGACTGCAATGGCCAGAGCTGCGCCGATCTGAAGCCAGGAGCCAGGAGCCTCTTCCTGGTCTTCCACATGGGTGCAGGGGCCCAAGGACTTGGGCCATCTTCTACTGCTTTCCCAGGCTATAACAGAGAAGCTGGATTGGAAGTGGAGCAGCCAGGACTCGAACCCGTGCCCATATGGGATGCCGGTACTGCAGGTGGCGGCTTTACCTGCTGCGCCACAGTGCTGGCCCCCTAGGTATTTTCTACACACTATCCCATTTGTTGCTCCCATCTCTTTGTCCATTTTACGGAGGTAGCCGCTGAGGCTCGGATGGTTTAAGGGCCCTGCCCAGGGGAGTGGATGAGGCCATCTGCATGTGTCCGGCGCAGGGACTACGCTCTCTCTCCACCTGGGGCCGCACAGCTCAGCCACGAGGGGAACTGAGCCTCAGAGCAAGCTCCAGGACTGACTCAGATGCAGGGACCTTGCTGCCCTCCCTCCTTCCTTGGCCTCAGAACCTTGACTCAGAGCAGGTGGGCAGGTCCTGTTCTCAGGTGACTGGCAGGCCACTCCAGCACCCCGCATATCCAGAGATGCCACGTGGCCATCCTCCAGGAGGACACAGCAGGCCTTGCACCTCTTCCCCATGCAGCACCTCCTGCAGGTCCCTCTGCTGGGCTCTGTGAGACCCTTGACCCTGAGGTTCTCTTGGTCTTGGGTGCTCCTCTCTTTCCATGCAGCAAATGTCTCTTCATGCTGTTGGCTCCAGCTTTTCATCCCCTGAGACTTTCTTCTCTCAGCACCACCTCGGGAAGCCGACCCTTCCTGAGCATGGTACTCTGAGTTCCTGGCTGGTAGAACCAGTGTCTGATCTGTCCAATGCAGCATCCACCATGGGGAGTGGCATGGTTGGGGACCAGACATGGGCTGGGGCAAGCCCGAGAGAGGGAGGCGAATGGGGCCAGTGCTGTAGCCCTGTCTCTGGGAGCTGGCAGGTGTGGGGACTGGCCAGAGCTCCCAGCACACACCTGGGCTGCTGCTGTTCCTGGGGCTCAGGAGGGTGGGCAGCTGAGAGCCCCTGGGCAGTCGCATTGCACGGTATAATGTCAGTTATTAATCCTGGTTGCAGATTAACAGGTGGAGATGCCATACGTCACCTTTGCATCCACTCACCATTCTTCAAAAACAGACTAGAGCCCTTGCCCAGGGTGCCGTGCAGTCTGTGTGCCTGGGGTGGCTGCTTTGGTTCCCAAGTCCCAGCACAGCAGAGAGCAGAGCCTCTTACAGCAGACAGATCTGGATTGTATCCTAAATCTGTTCTGAGCCAGTAGCGGTGTAACCCAGTAATCCCTCAGGAATGCACGGGCTCAAGTGAAGTGTGGCTGCCAGGTACCCCCACTTGGCTTCCGGACACGGTCAGGTGTGTGGACCTGCCTCCTTCCCATCCCGTCCTAGGTGCCTTTTGTTTGCTGCAGAATGTGGCCACAAAGCTCTCGCCCTGGAGTGGCGGCTGGATTTGAGCACCAGTCCTGCCTCTCACTGGCTGCATAACCTTGGCTGAGACATTGAGGGTGCCGTGGGAATTAGAGAAAATGTATGCAAACTATGTAGCACAGAGCCCGGCCCGAGGTCAGACCTGAACAAGCCTGTGCTGTGTCCCGGTCAGCTTGGGCAGCTTTAACAGAATACTTGACACACCTGGGCCACTCCAGTTCTGGAGCCTGGGATGTCCAGGGCATGAGGTGCCAGATAGAGACTCTGCCAAGGTCCCTCTTCCTGGTTTGCAGATGGCTGGCTTCTCATGGTGTCCTTGGTGGTGGGCAGAGAAAGATCCGGAGCCTGAGCCTTCGTCTTCTGTAACGGCACGAGTCCTATGAAGAAGACAGCACCCCAAGGGCTAATTCCCTCCCAAAGGCCGCCCCTAATACAATCAGGATTAGGGTTCTAGCATCCCAAGTTTGAAGGGAAGCAGACATTTAGACCGTAGCACGTGGTGACTGTTTTTCCAGCATTGGTTCTGCCCTGCCATACAGTGGGGGCCCTTGGGAATCCAAACACGGCTGTTTTGAGCAAACACTTGGTGGTGACTTGCCTTGATTTGCTCCAGGCTCTTGCTTACATCAGAAGTCCAGGAAAGCATCTGGAGCTCCCTCCAAGCACAGCTGTGGTGGCTCCTCTGCTGCTGTTGGTGGAGCCACTCGCTTTCTCTCTGGCCTTCAGCTTTCTCATCTGCGCCATGGGTGCTTCGCTTTCCCCACAGATGCTGGAGAAGAGGTGAAGCATCTGAACATCCAGCAGCTCGGGGGATGGAGAGGCCTGACTCCCAGCCTGCGGGATGCTGAGGGCCTGAAGGTTTCGGGGGCCTCAGAGGCCAGAGGCAGCGTTCCTGAATCCCGAGTGCCTAGCCCCACTGGGGGCACACTCAGGGGGGACCTCGCTCCGAGTCCCCAGGAACCTGTGGGTGCAGTAGAGACGTTTGCTGTGAAACGCCAGGCCAGTTCCTCATCTGGAAGAGATGGCATCCAATGTGGCAGGGTTTTGAATTCCATCCCTACCAATCTTGAAGGGAGAATTGCTAAAATCGATATCTGATACTTCGTACATGGAATGGGACAGGAACGTCAAACTGTATTTGTGAAAATTCTACAAATCATTAGCATATTATGGATCCTTTAAAAATATGATCTCACATATTTGACGGAAGGGAATTGCAAATCAAAGGGACTATTTATTGCAGTGGGAATAAGGGACCTGCCAGATTGAAAAAAAATATATACTGGAGGAGCCAGGGATTTGAAACATGAAAGATAGTAGCAAATAAACACCGCAGAATTTTATCCAAATACTGGAACCCAAATCGGAACAGAAGTTGGTGAAGAATTATTTTATAAACCCATTTTCATCATAACATGTGTAAAATGCAAATCTTGATCATTATGTAAATTAGTTACTTGGTGTAATTTACTTAATTCAAAGCACTTAATGCAGCGTGGTATGTTTTTTCCAAAGTGCCAGAGTAGACGTTTATTTTAAATTGTTTTTAATCTCCATCTTCCAGCCTGATTATTTAAAATGTTTTTTCCCTTGTGTTTTTTTTTTTAAGGAAAAGATTGGAGCCTGGTGAGAAGTGGGGCATGTTGTAACCAATGGATGCCCTCTGCTGCCAGGGCCCTGGTGGGGAGCGTGAGTAGGGCTCAGACAGGGCCTTTCTGTCCATCCCTGCACGTGGGTGGACACTCCCTGCAAACGCCAGCCGCGACCCCTTCCTCTTTTCTGACCTGCCCTTGTGTGGCTCTGTGGCCAGTGCTGAAGCCTGTCCCAGCAGAAGTCTCCTGACTGTGACTGGCTCTTAGTGGAGGGAGGCATTCGTTCCTTTTCTCAGAGAGCTTTGGATGCCAGACCTGGCCCTGCAGCCACTTCACAGTCGCAGAAGGGAGAGCCGACCCTTTTAGCCGTCTATTGTGTCGCCTGATTGTCTGTGTGGCACCCTCCCTTCCTGATGAGCCTCTGGAACAAGTGAGCTGATTTGCTCATTTGGGAGCTCTCTTGGGGGCGTTTCCTGTGCTGATGAGAGGTTGCAAAGCAGCGGGCAGCCACCCCACGCTGCTTTGCAGTGCACCAGCTGTTGTGTGTGCCCCTTGCGCAAGGCTCACGGGACTTCTAGGAGAAGGCCGGGAGCTCTGTTTTGCAAACGAAGAAGTAGGCTCAGAAGAGTGGGTGCCCAGAGTCACCCAGCAAGTGAGAGGTGGGTCTTCAGCCCACACCTGTGCTTTTTCTGTGTAACAGTGGGGACGGGGTGGGCCCTGGAGCTGCCTGTCTGTGCCCTTCCCTAAGATCTGCATCCCATGTCATCATGGAATGGGTGGATTCTTCTACACATAAAAAAGTTGTACATATTTGTGGTGCTCAACAGGTTTTGAAACAGGTGTGCATTGTGGAATGGCTAAATCAAGCCATGTAACATATGTGTAATTTGACATACTTATCATTTTGTGTGTGTGTGTTGAGAACACTTAAAATCTACTCCTCTGAGCCATTTTCAAATGTACAATACATTGTGCTATATAAAAACTGTAGTCACCATTTGCACTGTGGCTTGTTGAGATAATTCCTCTCATTTAACTGAAGTTTTATGTCCTTCCATGAACATCTTCCCAGCCCACCCAGCTGCCAGCCCCTGATAACCATCATTCACTATTGCTTAACTCATTACTTTATTATTTTTGAGGTAACATTTTTAATTTATATCATAGTCAAAGGCTTAATGCTTCACTGAGTAAGAGTTCAACAAACAAAAAGTGAAAAGACCACAGCTGAGCAGGAAAATAGGTGGGGGCTATAAACAATGATCAAATGAAAAGGTGCTCAATTTCACTCATAGCAAGTGAATTTTAAAATAATCACAAAGATGGGCTCGGTGTTGTGACACAGTAGGTCAAGCATCCCATAGAGGCACTGGTCTGTGTCCTGGCTGCTCCACTTCTGATTCAGTTCCCTGCTAATGAGCCTTGGAAAAGCAGTTGAAAATGTCCTAAGTGTTTGGACTCCTGCCACTCAAGTGGGAGACCAAGGAAAAGCTCCCGGCTTCAGCCTGACCCCATCTCCTGCCATGGTGGCCATTTGGGGAGTGAACCAGCAGGTGGAAGCTCTTTCTCTCTGTCTCCTCACTCTGTAACTCTGTCTTTCAAAGAAATAAAATAGATCTTTAAAACAAATAGTCACAAAATCATTAAAACTATAGTAGTATATAATTCCTGTCAATTTTGTATTTGCAGCAAAACTGATGCACACATGCATTTCTTTCCATTTTTTTTTCTTTTTCTTTTTCTTTTGCAAACTGCATGTAAGTGCAGATCATACATTATTTGTCTTTCTGTATCTGGCTTATTTCACTTAGCATCCCCCAAGTTCTTATTGCAAATGTCAGAATTTGCCTTATTTTATTTTATTATTTTTTTTAAGATTTATTTATTTATTTGAGAGTTACACAGAGAGAGAAGGAGAGGCAGAGAGAGAGAGAGAGAGAGAGAGAGAGAGGTATCTTCCATCCGTTGGTTCACTCCCCAGTTGGCCGCAACGGCCGGAGTTGTGCCGATCCAAAGCCAGGAGTCAGGAACTTCTTCTGGGTTTCCCACGTGGGTGCAGGGGCCCAAGGACTTGGGCCATCTTCCACTGCTTTCCCAGGCCATAGCAGAGGGCTGGATTGGAAGTGGAGTAGCCAGGACTCGAACTGACGCCCATATGGGATGCGTGTGTTGCAGGTGGCAGCTTAACCTGCTGTACTACCACGCTGGGCCCTGATTCTGTACCTTGACTGTTGTGAATAGAAGAATGTGAATGGAAAAAACGTGGAGTGTTCATGGGTTTTATTATCTAGATAGAGCAAGGCCAACAGATCAGGAGATGGATAATCTTAAAGAGATATTTTGCTTTTGTTACAATTTAAAATAAAAAGACATTTAAAGTTTCATTTCTTTTATTTGAAAGGCTTAGGGACACAGAGGCACAGACAGTGAGATCCCCCATCTTCTGCTTCACTCCTCAAATGCCTACAATGGCCAGAACTGGGCCAGGTCAGAGCCAAGAGCTGGGAACTCGATCCAGGTCTCCCATAAGGGTGACAGGGACCCAACTACTTGAGCCATCACTGCACACGAGCAGGAAGCTGGAATTAGGAGTGGAGTTGAGACTGGAACCCAGGCACTCTGATGGAGGATATGGGCATCCCGAGTGACATCTTAAACTGCTGTGACAAAGCCCAGCCCCTAGGTAGCTTGTTATACTCGCAGGTCCTGGAGAAGAGCACATGCCAAGCCACAGGGCCACAGACAGCACCCTCTGCAGGAGGACCTAAAACAGGCTTCAGGCTCAGTCTCACCTGAGAGTTTTTTACAGGCTGGGCTGAGAAGCTCCAAATTTCTGCTGCTCTGGTGCCCAGCACAGGGCTGTCCCAGAGGGTGCTCAGGATGTGTCTGAGGAAGGGTGGAAGGAAGGGAGAGAGGGAGAGAGGAAGGGGAAGGGAATGCCTGGCTGAGAAGCCGTGGTCCGAGGGGAGTGGGGGCATCAGATGCGGTCAGGGCGGAGGGCCACAGCAGGTGGGCCTTCAGGTCCCCTGCTGGCTTGTGGGGTCGGGCAGGAGGAGGCAGTGGGTTCTCTGGGGAAGGAACAAGGAGTCAGCAGGAGCAAAGCTGTGTGTCCACTTCTCTGGCGGCAGCCCTCACGTCCAGACGTGTGCATTATGGACGGTGGAATATTCTAAGTACTCACTTGCTTGAGATGGAGAAGAGTAGGGGAAGCAATTTGAAATGTGTTTTCATTCCAATTACTTTTCAGAAAGAAGATACTTAAAATACCCAGTGAGGTTTTCTTTTCCCCAAAGTAGAGGAGGGGTAGCTGCAGCAGTCAGGTTGCTTGTGTAGCAGTTGTCCCTGGGCCTCCACCGCCTGAAAGGTCACCACGGAATGGTGGCTGAAGTGCTGGCCTTGGGCTGGAGCTGGCTTTGGTTCAGTCAGATTTCACAGACTTTTACTGTCCCTGCTTCAGAGCCTTGGGACTGAATGGAGAGACATTCCGAAGGCCCAGTTTCTGCTTGCCTTAAGAGGGGACTTTCAAAAGTTGGTGGGAAAATGGAATGAAACCGTAAGTTTATTTTGGTGCAAAATTTTCTGAAACTCATCAGCAGTTTCTTCATAATCTGCATTTTCCATGAACTTTTTAAAGACCTCTTATATACGTGGATTTTAAATCTTTAAAAAATTACTTGTTGGGGCCAATGCTGTGGTGCAGTAGGCTAAGCCTCTTCCTGTGGTCACTGGTATCCCATATGGGCACCCGTTCAAGTCCTGGCTGCTCTTCTTCCGATCCAGCTCCCTGCTATGGCCTGGGAAAGCAGTGGAAGATGGCCCAAGTCCTTGGGCCCCTGCACCTGCATGGGAGACCCGGAAGAAGCTCCTGGCTCCTGGCTTCAAATTGGTTCAGCTCTGGCCATTGCAGCCATTTCAGGGTGTGAACCAGTGGATGAAAGACCTCTCTCTGTCTCTCCCTCCCCCCCCCCCCCGTAAATGTACCTGTCAAATAAATAAATAAAGTCTTAAAAAAATTATGTATTTGAGAAGCCAAGGGAGGGAGGGAGAGAGAGAGAGAGAGAGAGAGAGAGAGAGAGAGAGAGAGAACACTGCCATCCACTGGTTCACTCCCCAAATGCATGCAATAGACAGAACTGGGCCAAGTTGAAGTTGGGATCCAGAAACGATGCATGCAGGTCTCCCATGCAGGTGACAGGAACCCAGTTACTTGAGCCATCACTGCTCTCTCTCAGGGCCTGGATTAGCAGGAGGCTGGAGTCAGGAGGTAGTGGTGGGCATTGAACCCAGAAAGTCTTACATAGGCCTGAGATATCTCAACCAGCATCTCAACTGCTAGGTTAAATGCCTCTCCCAGTTTCAGAATTTTGTGCACTGAAATAAACCTATCTTTCAGTTTTGCTTTGACATGAAACTTTGGAAGTATATTCTTATCTAATATTATTTATTCATGTTTAATATTCCTAAGTTTGAGAGAGGCCGAGTTCCAATTAAGCACTTGAGCTGGTCTCCCAGGAGGAGTATGATTTGAACGGGGTGTTGGTAGAGGAGTGGGCTCTGTAATTTTGTACTGGGGGCACGCAGGTGGCGGTGTGTGTGTGTGTGTATGTGTGTGTATGTGTGTATGTATGTGTGTTTGTGTGTGTGTGTATGTGTGCGTATGTGTGGATCTCCCAGGGCCCATGGTTTGTCATAGTAGGATTGGGTGGGGATAGTCACTCCCAAACACAAGTAGAAAGAGCTGTTGGGCCCTGAGTGTCCCTTATGCAGTGAGCTGAGATGTATGGAGTTTAGTTTGTGTATATTACAAAGCCTCTGAAAGGCTTTTGATTTATTTATAATTTGCTTGGCTGGTGCTTTTGAGGGGATTAATTTCTTGGTCCCTTTTAAAATAAACTTGTGTTCTTCCTTGAACGTTTAGAGAAGAGCTGTACGTGGGTTCTTTGGAAAGCATAAGGAAAATGTGCATTCCAAGTACATTTGCGTTTTAATTCCATTTCCACGATTTGTTTTGACACAGCCTTGGATCATGAGTGGATATGGCTGTCTGGGGGCATGTTGCACGTGCTGAGGGGATGCGTGGGGGACAGACACCAGCTCGGGGGGCCCTGCAGGAGACTGGGCTCAAGTCCCAGGGGCGGAGTGGAGGGTGCTGGAAGCTGAGATGGTGGAGGGGGGTGTGAGATTATTGGAATAAGTAGAGAGGCCTAGGCTTTTTTCATCCGTTTTGTGCTGCTTTAACAAAATACCTGGCGCTGGGTGGTATATACAGAGAAAAGAGGTTTGATATGTGGCTTGCGATCCCGGTGGCTGGAGAACCTTGACGGCATGGTGCCGGCATCTGGCGACAGCCCCCTGGCACGTTCTGTAGTGAAGAAGGGAGAAGGGGGGCAGCTGACTGCAGAAGTGGGGCGCAGGGCAGGTGCCAGGCTCACCTGCAACAGCCCATTCTTGCAGGGACTTTCCCCATCCCAGAAGACCTGACTTCTTTCTTTTTTTTTTCTTTAAACATTTATTTATTTGAAAGACAGAATTACAGAGAGAGGGGGAGGGAGGGAGGGAAGGAGAGAGAGAGAGAGAAAGGCCCTGGACAGCTCACGAGGAGGACAGGGAAGCTGGCGGAGGGAGGATAGGCCTTGTCTCCTCATGTTCCTCATGGGGAGGACTTGCCTGTCTTCACTGAGCTGTCCCCTTTCTCTGGCCAGGATTCCTCTCCTGGGAGCCTCGCTGTGTCCCCGTGGGCAGCCAGTGCCCTTCTCCGCTGTTTATATTTCCTCTTGCTGTGTCCCGCGCCAGAGGAGGGTGAGGCTTGGTGTGGTCCCAGTTAGCTGGCACGGTTGGGACCAGTTGCACCCTTGGCAGTGGATGGGAGCTGCATCTTGGAGCAGGTATAGGACTCAGTGGAAGCTGGCTTTCTAGAGCTGCCTCCGGTCCTAGTCTGTCCTCTTGAGGGGCTCCCCCTTCTTGGAGAGCAGCAGCAGAACTGGCTTTATTAGGGGAGGGAGTGAAGTAGCATGGTGTTGCAAGCTTGTTCTTTTGCAAAGAGAACAGGATCAGGGGGCTTCCCTGGGCCCCCATTTGTGGGGACTGGGGAGGAGTGCTCCGTACCATTGTTCTCTCCCTGGTCCTCCCCAAATGCAGCTGCGCGAAGCTTCAGGGGAGAGAGCTGCGAGTTGACCTTTTCCGCCGAGGGAGAGCTGGGGAGCCGTCCCTGGGGAACGCTGCCTTCAGCTGGCGCCACTAATTCCAGGAGTGAGGAGGCAGCCGCTGACGGGAAGCTGGAACTCTCTCTGATGGCTCTGTCCCCCTGGGGGATGCTGCAAGAGGAGCCGGAAAGGAAGCAGCCGAGGGCGTGCAGGGGCCCTGAGGGCTCCTGTTCTGTGTGCCATGTCCTTGGATGTACTTGTGGGTCCCCGGACAGTGGTTGGCTGCCCTTGCACTGCACCTCCTACTCTGGGAGGAAATGGGCCCCTCTCTGTAGACAGAGATGGTGGCAGGCAGGAAGGACTGAAGGGGACTCCTTCATCCCCAGACACTGGCATGGATCCAGGGGCCATGTGGGTGGTGCCACCAGACTCATGGGTCCAGGGGAGTCCTTGTAGAGCAGGTGCTTGTGTAAACGTGCAGCCAGGCCTGGCCAGTCTCTGCCACTCAAAAGACTCACCGTGGCTTTAGGAGTCTTTGGAAGAGGAGCGGACCGGGCTGGATGGTGGGTTTGGGGCTCCACCTTCCTGCCTTTGCTGGGCAGCTCTCACTGTCCTGACAGCTGTTCTCAGATCTGGATCACAGCCAAGGCCATGGGGACAGTGCCCTGGGGAGGCATAGGGCTGCAGAAGCCATCTGTGGGTAGCTTTGCTTGCTCTGCTGCTGGCTTGTACTCAGCCTTGTGCACAGTGCCACAGGCAAGCTGTGGCGGGTGACTCTAAGGTGTAGGCATTGTTCTTTTTTTTTTTTTTTAGGTTTATTTATTTATTTAAAAGGCAGCATTCCAGGGAGAGAGGGAGAGAGAGAGACCTTCCATCTGCTGGATCACTCCCCAGATGGCCACAATCGCCAGGGCTGTGCCAGGCTGAAGCCAGGAGCCAGGAGCTTCTGTGTCTCCCACGTGGGTAGAACTTGGGCCATCTTCTGCTGTTTTCCCAGGTGCATCCAGGAGGTGGATCAGAAGTGGAGCAGCCAGGATTCAAACCGGTGCCCATATGGAATGCTGGTGCTGCAGGCCGTGGCTTTAACCCACTGTGCCACAATGCTGACCCTGGCCTTGTTCTTTTGCTTACAGTTCCATGAGGTGGACCAGATTGAATGCATCCAATGATCTTAGTCTACTTGTTGGTTATTGCTGGGACACCGACCATCCCTGACCTTAGTGGCTTAGAACAACAGGAATGTGTCATTGTTGAGGAGTCTGTAGACCAGATAGACAGCTCTGTTTGGCCTCACATGCAACAGGCCTGTCCCAGGGGCTGTTCTCGCAGTTTCTCAGGGTCCACAAGCAGAAATGGCAATGCCCAAGGACATCTCCAAACCTCTGTTTGTCTCAAGTTTAATGCTGTCCTGTACTGTGGAGCAGGTTAGACGGCCAAGGCTCCAGAGCTGAAGCTGGAGGTTTTTTTTTTTTTTAAATATTTATTTGAAAAGCAGAGTTAGAGTGAGAGCGAGAGAGCAAGAGAGCGAGAGAGAGAGAGGGAGAATATCTTTCATCTACTGGTTCATTCCCCAAATGGCTGCCATGGCCAGAGATGGGCCAATCTGAAGCCAGAAGCCAGAGCACAGGTCCATCTTCTGCTTTCCCAGATGCATTAACAGGGAGCTGGATTGGGAGTGGAGCAGCCAGGACTTGAACCGGTGCCCATGTGGGTTGCTGGTGCTGCCGGCAGTGGCTTAACCTGCTACGCGACAGCACTGGCCCCTGGAGGGGTCTTTAAAGCACAAGGCATGGGGGTGGGGGCCTGACGGCAGCTGTTCTCCGGTACTCAGGAGCAGTGTTTACACCACGCTGGGGAAAGGCGGCTTCTCCAGGCAGTGCAGTGCAATGGGCGTCGGCATGAGTCATCTCACGTGATCCTCATCTGCGCTGTCCACCGGCCGGCTGTGCTGAGGAACTGAACATGCCATTTGGCTTCATTTTGGTGTGCTTGATAAATGTATTACTTTATGCACATTTAGACACCATGTGTGGCCAGCGGCTGTTACTGGACAGCTCGTGTCTAGGGGGAACCCTCATGGTGTTGGAGAGCCGCTGTGTGCTGGGCACAGGAGCCCTCTGCTGGCCTCCACATAGGGTGGCTCTGAGTGCTGATGGGCAGGTGTGTGCTGTGTTGTGCTCAGGAGAGGTGGACCCAGGGTGGCCGCAGAGCTGAGGTCTTTTCCCTTCTCCTTTTGTGCCTCGAGCCATCCAGTCCCACTGATGGGCTAAGAAGAGGGTCTTTGTCTTTCTGTGCCTGGCTTATTTCACTTAACATACCGTGTCCAGTTTGTCTGTGTGGCCTCAGTGAGGCTTTCATTCCTGGTTTATGGCTGAGTAATATTCCACTGTGTGTATCCGCCACCCTTTCTCTATCCATTCATCTGTTGATGGACACTTGGGTTGTTTCCACATCTTGGCGGTCGTGGACAGCATTGCAGGGAGCAAGCAATGCATGGTCTCACACGTGTGGGATCTCAGAAAGCCCATCGGATAGAAGTCAGGTGTAGAAGAGATGAGTGGGGGGCTTGGGAGATGGGGGCAGATGGGTCAGTGTTTGACGATGGTCTTCGGTGCAACAGGATGACTGTGGTTAAGTCTCCTATTGAATGTTTCAAAGTAGCCAGAGGGGGCTGGCACTGTGGCGTAGTGGGCTAAGCCTCTGCCTACGGCGCCAGCATCCCAAATGGACAATGGTTCATGTGTTGGCTGCTTCTCTAACCATCCAGCTCTCTCTCCGATGGCCTGGGAAAGCAGTAGAAGATGGCCTGAGTGCTTAGGCCCCTGCACCTGCATGGGAGACCTAGGGGAAGCTCCTGGCTTCTGGCTTCGGATAGACCCAGCTCTGGCTGTTGCAGCCATTTGGGGAGTGAACCAGCAGATGGAAGACCTCTCTCTCTGTCTCTCCCTTTCTGTCTGTAACTCTACTTCTCAAAAAAGTAAATAAACAAAGCAACCAGAAGAGAGGATTTGGAATGTTCTCATCACAAAGAAATACTAAATGTCGTGATGGGCTTGTAGTACCCTCTGCTTTGATTGATTATCATACAACATATACAAGTCTCACAACAACACATTGTACCCCGTAAATGTGTAGTTATTATTATGTGTAATTTAACAAATTAAGAAGGAAAGGAGATTCATTTGCCTACAGAGCTGCAGGGACCTCAGCAGGCTGGGGGGGGGGCACTGTATGGCTGCTCCAGGACCCCCAGGGATGTTGACAGGTGGGGTCCCTGTGCTGGGGGCCCTGGTACTGGGGCAGGCCTCAGGTGCTGTGTGTTCCCAGTGAGCAGGTTTGGGCGATGGCTGTGCCTGTGATAAGGGCTGGGTGGAGGCTGTGGCCAGACTGGAGTGCAGATGCTGTGGGCTTCAGTCTCAGTCACGCATTGGCCATCTCCAGGAGGGCTCCCAGCCTTCCCCTCTGGCCACTGCGGTGCCCTCCCTGTGGGCCATCAGGAAGCTGGCTCCCTGCCTGACTCAAGCAGGTGGTCCCCACTGGAACCAAATCCCCTGGACTATCCTGGAAATGGTCGTGATCTCCACCCCCAGCTTGCGGCCTAGCAGGGCAAAGGAGCTGTCCAAGGGCTGGAGTATTGGTGTCCACAGCAGGTGCTGGGGCCGCAGTCCAGGGCTTCCCCTTGTGGTGGGGGGCAGTGGCGCTGTGCTCGGCTCCCAGCAGCACAGTCATCATGGCCATAGCACTCTGCTCTGCTCTCTGGTACTGAGTTTGGTTGTCTGTGAAAGCTGTTGGCACCTCCAGCAGGACGGGGCACTCAGGGGACTCAGGCAGCTCTCATGGCTCCTGGCACGTGTGGAGAACAGATGGACAGAAGGGGTTCGAAGAGAAAGTGTGGGGATGAAATCTGGCTGAGTTAACACTGTTTGCTTCCTGGGCACCCTGGCTGAGTTAATGCTGTTTACTCGAGTTCTATGCTTGGGGACTCTGGCTGAGTTAACACTGCTTACTGGGTTTTGATGCTTGGAGACCCTGATAGTGTACCTGTGGGGTACTCTAGGACATGGGGAGACCCAGAGTGCCCTTGCCTTTGGGAGGTAAGAAATGGGATGGATCGGAAGAAGCAAACATCCAGGCTGGGAAAACATGGCCTGAGGATTGAGACCCTGGGCTGCAAGTGACAGAACTTACCTTTGCCAAGAAAGGGAGTTCCCCGGCTCCTGGACAGTACAGCTCAGGAGAAACAAGCCTGGAGAATGTCTTCAAGACTGTCCCACTCCCAGACCCACTGGCCTCTGTGCTGGCTCCATGCTTGGGCAGAGGTGCCCCTTAGGGGAAGCCTGATGGTTTGTTCGGGCTACTGCTGAGAAAACACTAGTCTTGGTTAGAGAGAAAACTTGGTTACCTGCAGCTCCAGCAAGTGTGATTCTGCTGGGCTGTAGGCTCCCACGCCCCTGTGGTTTGTGCCAGCAGGGCCCACCTTGTGGGGACTCCACCCTCCTGCCAGGATGGAACCTCAGTGGATGGCCTTGGGCCATCTGCTCATCCCTGAGCTCACCAGGGGCTGAGCTTCCGGCTGGACTTGGGTGTGAGTCACCCACTGGTCAAGGTGTGGATGCAGGCTCTCGCAGCCAGGGAAATCAGGTCCTTGAAGTGAGACCTGAGCCTCAGCACAGGTGCACATGGTGCAGGCTGTTCGGTCACAAGGTTGGGGTGGGGACCCAGGGCTGGAGATGAGCATGTCTTGGGGCCAGGCCAGCTCTGGTCGGGGTGGTTGGTGATCTCTGCTCATGATTGAGGCTATGGGGGTACTGAGGGAGCTGGAGGGAACTGGGGCTAGGGCTAGGGCCTGCTGCACCCAGATTGTGGCCCACAGAGAAGGAAGAGGAAGAGGAAGAGGAAGAGGAAGAGGAAGAGGAAGAGAGGAGGTCATCGTGAAAGACACTTCCTGGCCACAGGACCTGTCAGGGGAGGCGGTGACCCCGCCCGGGTGGGGACACTGCACTTGATGTCCTGCAGGGTCCTTTCCTGCCTAACCAAGTTTTATCCTCCTCCTCCCCCACTCCCCTTTTCCTGCTCAGATATCCGTGGGCTCCAGAGCTTCCTGGACCAGGCCTCGCGGCTGGGCCTTGACGTCTCTTTACAGAAAGTGGACAAGAACGTGAGCCATGTGTTCAGCAGCCTCTTCACCACCATGAAGACGGAGGAGCTGAACCGCTACCGGGACACGTTGCGCCGCGCCATCCTGCTGCTCAGCCCGCAGGGCGCCCACTCCTTCATCAACGAGGTAGGTCATGGGGGCCCGAGGCTGCAGGAGCCTGGTGTGCAGAGCCACTGGGCTGGCTCAGATTGGCGGCAGGGCGCCATCCTCCTGTGCATGGCTGAAACGTGTGTGAGGACCCATGGTGTGGGGCTCACAGCACACGGCCATGCAGAGACAAGCTTGGCTCTGAATTGGTCCCCGAGTGGGGACTGAAGCCTTGTCCAGGTTTTGAAACCTGGACTGTGGTAGTGGCTGGTGGGATGCCTGCTCACTAGCCACAGGCAGAGACTTTTGAGAAGACACTGGGGCTATTTGCTTCCTTTTTAATTTCCCTCTCTTTGTTGACAGCTGTCAAAGTGTGTGGTCCTCTGTGGAGGTGGGGTGTGCAGTGTTCCTCGGGCATTTGGTAGCGTCTGATTGGGGGTGCCTTTTGCATATCACCCAGTGAAGCCTTGTGCCGGCTTGTTGCTTTGGTGCTTGGGCTAATCAGTGTTTGCTTTAAAAACTCCTTTATCGGGGGTTCAGACTTTTTAACAGTCAGGGATCACTAGTTTAATACCAAGGAGTCCATTCACCTGAGAACAAGTGAGAAAACCCCAACCTCGAATGGGCTGGCTGAGGGGTGCTAGCCCCAGTGGCCTAATGACAGAGAGGTGATGAGTGGATGCTGGGTGGGTTTCAGGGGTCCTCTTGGGGGATGGTGTGTCTGGGAGAAGGAGTGCACTGAACAGGTCACAGGGCCACTGGGTCCTCCCTGCAGTTTGTCTGCACAACCCCAGTCACCTTGTTGGCCCTCTGTGATTGGAAGTGACATGAAAAGGCAGACAAGATTCTATTAATTCTATCTGATGTCGTTTGCTTGCTTAGTCTGCCTTCCTCTAATTAATTATGACTCAGAATGCTACCTTATGCATCAGGAAGCAGCACAAAGCCCACTGCCCAAGCACTGAAAACCCAGAGTGCTTAATTTGATGCTATGGGTGGGCAGCCAGGCTGAGATATTCTGTCAACTGGTGGCACCTGAACCCGAATATTTCCCTAAAAATTCGTCCCAGTGTTGGGTGGCCCAGGGTAGCAAAGTGCGTGCGTCCATCTTCTGCAGCCTGGCTGTCACTCTGCCACCTACCTCCCTCCTTCTCATCCTCCTTGCTCTGTCACAGCTCTGCAGTGCAGCCTGGGAGTGCAATGAATGTTGGTGTCAAATCCCAGCTCGCTCTTTTACTATTTGTGTGACCTTTGGGCCATCGACTTCGCCTCCCATCCTCAGTTTCACCACGAGTAAGGAAGGGATGGAGGAGGTGACAGCAACGATAGATACCTCTCAGTAAGCATCTTCTCTTTCCGCTGCACACATTGGCGCCTTTCCCTTCTGCATGAATCCAGCCCCTTCCTGTTTCTAGGCCCTGCAAGGATTTAGCACATGGCCAAGACCGGCCTAAAGATCTTATTTCCATGTGGTTAATTATTCAAACTCCCGCTGTGTTGGAGTCAACGCCTTCTCCAAAGCCCCCAGGCTGTGTTTGAAGATCCTTTGCATTGCTGAGTGCTTTGGGTCTCCACAGTGGCCACTCTGAGTGCCGGGCAAGAGTGGCAATGTCCTGGCAGTGTCGGCAGGAGATGGAGGGGATGGGATGGCATCCGGCCTCCAGGCTTGGGGGTAGCTGCACCTGCTGTTGGCCTTCAGCTCCTATTGTGAGGGTCTTGGTATCTCGTCCCGGGTGCTTGCTCTTGGCAGTTGGAGGAAGCATTTGCTTCCTGGTGGGCCGGGCACATGCATTTGAGCACTTTGCATTAAACTGAAAGACTCACATTGAATGACTTGCTGAAGGTCACGTCACGCCAGTGCTGCTAAGAGACAGAACAAGATCCACCTCCACCTTCCACCCATCCCGGAGGCCCTCTCTTCCGTACTGTGACAATGATCTGCTGGCTTCATGGGGGAAGATGTGGGTCGACTGCCTCTGGCCTGGGCCTGGCAGAAGTGTTCTGGATGCTTATGCACGTGGAATTGTAGTGCCTCTGTGAAGCCTGGTAGGTGAAGGCATCCAGACACCTGTCCAGCTGGCCAGCCCAGCAGGTTCCCCAAGAGACGCCTGAGAATGCCAGCCCTGTACAAAGCCCTCGTCCCTGCTGGAGGCTTTGGGTTTGTTGAGCAGACAGACCCAGCCTCCTCTTTGTTGTGACGGGGACAGGTGATGTTCACAGGGGCGATCCCTTGCTAGACATGTCCTAGATTTTCTGAAACTCAGAACACTGTTATTGAGACGTAATGGCCTCATTCCCCACTACCATCCACGATGGGTCAGTGTCCTGCCCGGCTGGGGGTGGAGTGGATGTGCTGCTGTCAGCGTGGGGTGCATGGCCATCCCAGCTGTGACTTCTGCACTCTACTCACAAACCTGGCTGAGTGGGAGGGAGGGAGAGAGGAAAGGGGTGGGTCTGCTGGAATCTATAACATTTTGTAGAACGTGAATCTGTTGCTGAGGCTGGCACTTTCACTGTCGTTGGTGTGTGACACAGACGTGGCTGCCTGTGACCTGGCTGGCTGGCAGGGTGCTGCACTGGGAGCCACTCTTCCTAGCAGTGTCCATAGGGTGTCTGTTTATTGTGGGTGGCCCTGGGCCCAGTGGCAGTGGTCACATGGCACCGCTGGCCTCTCTGTGATCCTGCTTCACAAGGGGACACACTGACTGGGCTTGGCAGGGCCAGGAGCCTGTCCTTGCTGGTGGGCAGGGTGGGGCTGGGGACCAAGGCACTGGGACATGCGGAGGGCGGGGTTCTTGTGGGCTCCTGTAACAGGCCCCACGTGGAGATCCCTTGTTGTCTGTCTCAGTCCTGGTTTCACATTGTTTCCCATGGAATCTTTCAGCTGGCTTCATGGCCACCACATCAGTGCATCATCGTAGAAGGGTGTTGAGAGGATCCCCATGGGGAGGCTGGGCTTGGGGATGACAACACCCTGGTCTCCTGGTCCCTGGCTTGGGGCCCACTGTGCAGCTGCCTTTTGGGGTTGGTGGGAGCGTGGATCTTTGTAGTCAAGCCTTAACTGGGGAGTGGGCTAGACTCAAGACCTCTGGTCTTCCCCTTGGTTCTCCTTGAGACCCCTGGCTGCTGAGTGAGGCTTTGGGGGCAGTGACAATCCCCTCGGTGCTGTGCTCTTGCATGTCTGCTGGCTGGCCTGACTCAGAAATGAGGTAAGGTGGTGAGGCGTCCTCTCCTCACTCCAGGGCCTGCTGCTCCTGCACTCATCAGCTGGCAGCTGCAGAGAGGGGCTAAGGGCAGAAGCCTTGCTCCGGGAAGCCCGTTGGTGGCTGCTGGAGCCTTGCCTCTCAGTCATGCTTCCTTCTGTCACTTCTCCAGGCTTAGTGATCCCCAGCTCCATGCCAGGCCCTGTTACCAGGTTACTGTTTCTGCCCTCTTGGGACTCATATCTACATGGGGAAGACAGAGATGTGGACTAAGACCTGTGAGAGCATTGAGGATGGAGTGGTGCCCTCTGTCCAGGAGGAGTCAGGGTAGTCAGAGGCCAGGGGAGCTTCCTAGATTGGGTGACTCTGGGACTGGGTCCATAGGAATGGACTTGACTGACTGGATGGATTGGCGATAGAGGTCTGCAGAGCCTCAGCGTGTTCAGGGACTTGTGTATCATCAGGTTGCTGCAGTGGGCATGCAGGGCAGGGAGTGGCGGGAGGTCGGGCTGGGATGCCAGCAGGAAGGGCTCTCTAGTTGGGGTGGGGAACTTGAACTTCAGGACTGATTTGTTCCTGGGGTCCTTTTCAGGGTCTTAGAGGCTAACAGCCTGCAGTTTACATATCTTATTGCTTTTGCTCTTCTCCAAGCCAGGTTTGATGGGAAGACCTCTAGTCCACAGTCAGGGTTCATCTCAGCTCCCTGGAGGGGAATCCTTCCTTCCATCCGTCCATCCATCCATCCATCATCTGTTCATCATCCAGACAATTGTCCTTCCATCCATCCATCTATCCATCCATCATCTGATCATCCATCCATCTATCCATCCATCATCTGATCATCCATCCATCCATCCATCTATCATCTGTTCTATCCATCCATCATCTGTTCATCATCTGTCCATCCATCCATCCATCCATCAATCCATCATCTGTTCCATCTACCATCTGTTCATCATCCATCCGTTATCTGTTCACCATCCATTCATTTGTTTTTTCTTCCTCCCATCCATCCATCCATCCATCCATCCATCCATCAATCCATCCATCCATTGTCTGTTCATCATCCATTCATCCCTCCATCTGTCATCTGTTCTTCATCTGTCCATCTGTCCATCTGTCCATCATCCATCCATCCATGATCCATGTGTCCATCAGTCATCTGTTCATCGTCCATCCTTCCATCCATCCACCCCCCTATCCACCCAGTCCTTGCCCCCCAGCAAGTGCCAACTGGGTGGCTGCTATGGATCAGGAAGCATATCCAGTATTGAATGGGAGCATGGGACAGTGCCTCCTCGCCAAGACCAGCCACACATTGAAGGCAGTGGCCACTTACCATGGCCACAATCCTGTTGGGCCTCCCCAGTGGCCAGCAGAGCAGCCTGCCTCGGGGCTCTCCTCCACTGAGGTCCCCTCTGGGTGTGTGTGTGGGCATTGTGAGGGGCTCAGGACTTCAGCCTTTCACCCCTCTGTCATCCTCCCTGTGCCTCTGTCCCTAACTGTACTTGGGTCTTCCTCTTTCCTGAATCTCCCCATCTCTCTCGTCTCACTAGAAATAGAAGAATAGAAAAATTAACTATTCTAAGCCATTTGTGCACTTAACAGGGAAGAATTTCTGCTCCTTGCTTGTAGCTTCTGGGGAGATAGTGTAGCCTCCCTGTCCCAGGTGCTCAGTGTGTCCTGCAGATGCTGGGCAGTCTGTCTGTCTTGCTGGAATGTGCCAACCTCGCACCAGGTGCTGTGTGGTCTTTACCATCTTATCTTCCAAGAGCAACCCAAGGCCTGGTCCATGGTATAGCTGAGGAAGTGGGTGAATGTGTAGTTTGTATTTCTCACTTCCAGTAGAAAAGCTGCTTCTTCTTGTGTGCACCTTGGTTGCCGCTGTGGCTGTTCAGCCAGTCCTAGGTCAGCTATCAGCAGGTGCTTTGATCTTAAAGCCTCTGCTTTGGGGAAGGCTTTTCTGTTTCCTAGGAAACCTATCTTGGATCTGGATGGGTCAGTACATGCGACCTGGGCTGCTGCTGCAGACGGTGAATTCCTGACCCAGCTGTGGCCCAGAGCAGAGGACCTCTGGGTCATAGAGATGGCTGTAGGGGCAGTGGGCATTGGTGGTAAGCAGCAGCACAGGCATGTATGGGACTGGACATGCACGTGTGTGTGTATGTGTGTGTGTGCACATAGACATGGGCATGAATACACAGGCTGATCCAAGGATGCAACCAATAGCTACATACACTGGTACAAACAGACCCTCAGACTAGCACAGCCCAATGGGCGTGCGCGCACACACACACACACACATACACCTGTGAGATACATACGGCAGCCAGGCTGATGGCAGTGGTGGTGGCAGAGTGGTCTGAGCAGGTGTTGCTGTGCTGGGAAGGAAGTGCCAGGCACTGCAGCAGGTGGCGTCTTCCTTTGCAGTGACACAGATTTCAGGATCTCTTCTGCAGTGAGAAGGGTGGGAGGCAGATAAGCAAGGGGACAGCCTGCCGGCAGGACGGCTTTCCAAGGCTCTTGGAGCAGATGTCACCTTTCTCTCAGACTGCATGGGGTCCTGAGGGTGATGGGACAAAGGTGGAAGGGGCCACTGTCTGCACCCCCACCCCAGGTTACCTTCTCAGCCATGGCGTGTGGCTGAAGCCAGTTTCAGCCTGAGTGAGCTCCCGCTGTCAAATCAGTTGCTTCTAGGAGTTTGTGGTAGTGAGTGAACCTCCCACTGTTTGAATATAAAGACTGTTTCATTTCATACATTTATAGCAAAGGTAATTTAGATCATCACCATGTTCCTTGTCCCACATGATACATGCAAATATTTCTCACTCTGACACAGTAAATCTGTAGCAGATGACTTTATCATTCAGGGCTGAGATAATGCTGTGCCATTTAAGTATCATTTACCAGCATATTTTAAATTACTAATTAATTATAAAGGATTAATTTTTAAATAATGGCTTGTATTTGCATTTAACTACATCCTCTGTTTATGGATTTTTAGCCTTGGTGCCTTAGCAGAAGTGCTATGAGTTGGAGAAATTAATTTATTTTTCCTTTAGAAATTCTTAGAAACAAGCTCACGTGGCAGAGATGTTGTCTGGCGGGTTTGGCGCTCAGTGGCTGCGAGAGGCAGCTAGGGCCTGTGTTTGGAGACTCCACAGAGCCTCTGTCCCCTCCCTTCTCTGTCCCCAGCACATGGCTCACCTTTCCTAGCTTCTCCCAAGCTGGTGAAACTGCAGGGGACTCCTGTCCTAGGTGCTGGGCTCTGATGTCCCAGCCTGCTGTCCCCTCCCTGTGACAGCAGCATTGCACCCCACAGGGCCTGTCCCAAACCCACTGTACTCCCAACATTGCTGCTGCCTAATCCAGAGCCAGCCCCTCACCCACGGTCTGTGTGTGACTATGTGGCCTCCCCTTCCCACCGAGAACCTGGCTGCATCAGCGGCACGCTCCGGGGCCTGCCCCTCCTCGAGCATCACCTGTGCAGGCCCTGTGCAGGATGGATTGGCAGATGGACCAAAGGAAGGTCAGGCCCCAAGAGCGCTGACTTCTGCCCCTAGTTGAATGTCACTGCCCTGTGGACAGACTTCACTACACTTTTAATGCTCAAGCCAAGCGGAGGCATCTGAGAGAATTTGTCTGATTTTTGATATGTCAAAGGAGCGTTGAAGCAATCAAGGGGAAGCACCTGAATACTCCCGTTTCCCACCCTGTCTTGAGTCAGGCCGACACATTGCCTGCATTAAGGGACACCGAAGGCTTTATGCACAGTGATGTGACGCCTGGGCCTGGGACTCCTGGGTCTGAGGACACCTGGTGCCCTTTCCTTTCTTTGCAGGTCATTAAATAGCTGGGTCCAGTGTCAGTTTCTCCCTGCAGGCATCTCTGCGGCTTATTAGCAGGTAGCCCCTGTGGCCAGGGGAGGCAGGAGGCATCAGAAATAGCCACTGACAAAGGGAAGTGGCCTGTAGCAGCTGAAATGGCTCAATTACCCTTTGTGCTCCGGATCCCCAGGAGCGGTCAGCTTGGGGGGCTCCCGTGAGGCGGTGAGTCAGCCTGCTTGTGGATGAAAGGGCTGGCCTGGGGAGCCCAACGGGGAAGCCTGAGGCAACCGTGGGGGTGTTGGAAGAGGCAGAGATTGGGGGAGGTTTTCTGTACTGGAATGGATTCCTCTTGGGGAAGCTGTCTGGGCCATGTAGCCCACGCCTGGTGCCTTCCTCTGCACAGGGTATCCCCCTACATGGAGCCCTCACTTGCTGCTGGCTGGACTTGGTCTCGGTCACCTGCCCTCTGTGCTCCAGGTGCCCATCAGCTTGCAGGGGAGATGGCCCCCGGAGCAGCCGGCCAGTGCAGGTGGCAGTCGGTGCTGAGAAACAGTATGCATCTGTTGTCATCCGTGGGTCATGCTCCGCTGGTCTTGGCTGGGCTGGCTTGGAGAAATGGTGGCTGGCCAGCTGGGAGCGGAGGTGACCAGGCTGTGGGTCTCTTCTCCTCTGGCACGGGGACCCATGCCTATCCCCGAGGCAGCAGCTGAGTCCTGAGAGAGCTAGTGGAAGTGGCTAGGGTGGCTCAAGGCTTGGGCTCGGACCTGGCACGTTGGAGCCTCTGCTGCCCAAGCCAATGACAGGCTCGCTCCATTAGGCAGGGAGAAGAGATTGCCCCTCTTAAGAGGGGAATTGTGGCCGGTGCTGCAGCTCAATAGGCTAATCCTCCACCTGTGGCGCCGGCACCCTGGGTTCTAGTCCCGGTCGGGGTGCCAGATTCTGTCCCGGTTGCTCCTCTTCCAGTCCAGCTCTCTGCTGTGGCCCAGGAAGGCAGTGGAGATGGCCCAAGTCCTTGGGCCCTGCACCCGCGCACCAGCCACAGCGGCCATTGGGGGGTGAACCAATGGAAAAAGGAAGACCTTTCTCTCTGTCTCTCTCTCACTGTGCACTCTGCCTGTCCAAAAAAAAAAAAAAAAAAAAAGAATTGAATTGCAAAGGGAGTGCATACAGGAAGGGGTGGGGAGTTGGGGGGACTTTGGAAGCCATCTTCCAGCACCCCAGTGTGCAGGTGAGCTTCCTGGAGGAAGCTGTTGGCTGACAGTTGTGAGAGGGACCTGGGACCCTGTACCTCCTGCCTCTTACTTTGCTTCATGGATGCTCAACTTCGGGGTGAGGGTGGCGAGGAGGGGATGTGCCTGTGGGGAGGGATGGAGCACGCCTGCCCTGACTCAGTTCCTGGAGCGCACCTGGTCTCAACAGGGCTGGAAGGGCAGGGCGGCGATAACACTGGAGCCATGGGGATTTTGGGAGCAGCTCGTGGTCCTGCAGATGCAAGGTGACAGAGCTGGGCTCTGAGTTCAGCGCAGCTTCCCCAAGCTCCCATACTGGGGGAGGAGGCTCGGGGTCCTTGACGGGACCTCCAAGGTCACGACCCAGAGCAGACGCCAGGAGTCTCACTGAGGTGGGATGTGACGGGGAAGGTAGGATGAACACTTCTGCAACCTCTTCTGGGGATGCAGGACACGCCCACAGACCTCTCCTGCACCACACCTGCAGAGAGCAGGGGTTGGGGGTGGGGGATGGCCTGCACGGGACCCCCTGGGCACCAGAGTCTGAGGATGTCTGATATGGGGCTGGCGTTCTGGCGCAACAGGTTAAAGCTCTGTTTGTGACACTGGCAGCCCACATCTGAGTGCCAGTTCAAGTCCCAGCTGCTCCACTTCCCATCCAGCTCTCTGCTAGTGCACCTGGGAAAGCAGCAGAGGATGGCCTAAGAACCTGGGCACCTGCACCCACGTGGGAGACCAGGAGGGAGCTCCAGCTTCCTTCTAAATTTCAGCCTAGCCTGGTCCTGGCTGTTGCTGCTATGTGGGGGAGTGAACCAGCATATGGAAAATCTCTCTCTGCCTTTCAAATAAATAAATATTTTCTTTAAACATGAGAGTGTCTGACTTCACCCTGCTGTGTGGGGACAGAGGAGGGGCAGAGCACAGGCAGCTCCTCCCCCTTCCTCACCCTTAGGCTTTCTGAGCTCCTTCACCACCTGCACAGTGGAGTTAATCCTGCTGGATCCACCAGGTTGCTCCGAGTATCAGCGCGGGGCATTGTGGGGCCAGGCCTCCTCATTCTCTCCTGGAGTCTTTGATGGCCCTGGCGCTCAGCAGGTGCCCGTTAGCTGTTGAGTGCACTGGGAGATGGAGGGATCTCAGCAAATGTGAAAGGGATGGGGCGTAGAGGGCGTGGAGGGTGTGGAGAAACAGGAGCTGGCTGGACACGCCTTGGGGCGTGGCCGACACCTGGGTCTGCGAGGGAGACCTGCGGCCAATCCAGGGGCTGTGCACCGTGGTGTGTGCGAGGGTGTCTCGCTGTGCCTGCGCATGCTCAGTATCAATCCTGTGTGTGCCTGCGGTGGTGTTCGCGAGAGCCAGGGTCCGGGTTTTGCTCTGCCATTGAAGTCCTGAAGGTAGGGGTGTGCAGCTGCTACAGGAGACAAGTGTGAGGGGAGAGGCAGGGCCCACGTGGAAGCAAACACGGAAGGAAATACCAGGAGGACCGTGTGTAGCCCTGCCCCTGCCCAGGGAGCCAGAGAAGAGGGGGGCCTGGCGGACCCAGGGTGGTACAGGACTGCACCCACGTCGGTTAAATAGCAGCAGACAGGGAGGGGGACCCTAGGCTGTCCTTGCCCATGGCAGCTGCTCTCTTCTTCACAGAGGCCGGGTCTGGCTGGCAGGTGCACCTCTGGCAACGCCACACTCAGGAGTATGGGGCTGCTGGAGGCAGCGGAAGGGGCGGTGCCTGCAGAGTAAACAGACCCCAGCCTGTTCACTAGTCTGTGAGCTGGGATAGTCCTACCTTCCCAGAGGGTTGCCATGGGAATTAACATGCGATGGAGCCGAGAGAGGGCCCGGTGCGGGCCTGCTGCTCTGTGAATGGCAGTTTTCCTTCTTGTGTCTGTGGATGATGCCTGGCTGAGAGCGTGCATCCAAGGTCAAGGTCAAAGTGGCAGTGGCTCAGAGAAAGGAGGCTGCGGCTGACCTGGCCTTGGTCTGGGTCAGGAAGCTCAGCTGTCGGCGCCCAGTGAGAGGGAACCCAAACCAGGGGTGCTGAAGGGAGGGGCCTACCCGAAGGGGACGACGTGTGCTCAGCCCGGAGCTGGCGCAGTGGAGATGCAGGTCTGGCCTGTCTCTCTGGCACGCCTCAGACAGAACTTGATTGAGTCCTAGGGGGATGGAGGAGGCGGGGTCTCAATGCCCCCTGGGCACCTGCGGGTCTTGTTCTGGAGCAGGCCGGGGACTCTCAGGGTGCCTCCTGTTTGGGCTGTCAGTGGGCCATCAGAGCAGGCACAGCCGCCTGTGCATCTCAGGATTGCTAGTTCCTGGGCTGATGGAGGAGGGACAGCCGCTGTCTGCAGTGTGACTCTTCAGATGAGAGGGCATTTCTCAGGGCTGTCAGTGGTCAGCAAGGACCCCTTCCCTGGACCTATTGCAGTGAGTCTCTTGGGGCAGAAAGACCTGGTCCCTGCTTCTACAGAGCTGCCCGGCTTAGCTAGAGAGAGAGAGCATTTGCCGTGATATGGAGAACTGCTTGCCCACAGAGCTGAGCACCTGGGGAAGCAGCGTGGGAAGGGGGCTGCTCATCTCTGCTGATGCAATCCCAGCAACCCCAGCAACTCCTCTGGGACAGGTCTCTAACTGGGATCTTTGGAAGACAAACAGAGGATGAGATAAGAATGACGAAAGCCACCCTTTGAAGTGACAACTCAGTACAGCACAAGTCAAAAAGCCAAATGCCAGGGCGCCCCAGCAGAACTACTGAGGCATGGAGTAGGTGGGCTGTGAGCTGAGCTGAAGTGCAGCAGCTGCAGATACCTCGTGGGCACCTCCGTCCCTGAAGGAGACTGCCAGGCCCCCCCCCCCCCCCGAGAGTCCCATCAGAAGGCCTGATGTGGTCCCTGCTTCTTATGTCTCAAGAGGAGCCAGAAATCTGGACTTTACTGGGACATCTATTAATTTTTTTAATGTTAGCAAATAATTACAGTTCTTTTTAAATTCCCTGTTGGCCAAGTCTGCTTTGGCAGGGCTGATAAGACTTAGAGGCTGCCAAGTGACAATGTCTGATCTCGCAACTGAAGCATGTTAAATATGGACACGGTGTGAAGCAACGCCTTTATCCTTCCCCGGGGCCATGCTCGGTGAGGACTGGCACCCATCACTCACACAATGGTCCCAAGAGCTCCTCTTTTCTTTCCTTGGATCCTCAAAGCACCTCCCCCTTTTGCTAGGCACCAGCCTTCCTCTTGGCCTTGGTGGTCGGTGCTAGGACCTAGCTGACTCGCCTTAGGGACATGCTTTGTACTTGCAGGAGGTTCCTGTGCCTACCAACCCATCGCACCCACAAAGTCCACCCTGAATGCTAAGCAGACTCTTCAGCAATTACAGGCATCTTTGTTTGCTTCTTATCGCTCCTGCGTGAAGGTCAGCTCTCTAGATGGTTATCGCTGGCATTGCTTTCTCCCTGTCCACAATGTAGCTGCTAGTTTCTCATTATCCTGGGACTGCCAGCTTTCTGTTCAAGGTGCTGGTGGCTTTCTCCTTTCAGCTCTGGACGCACTGGCTCTGTTCTGCAGGAGGAGGGGGGGGATTTGGCTTGCTTGGTCTTTAGCATGGGAAGTGACTCTCTGTTTCCGGTTGCAGTGGGGGCAGAAGGCTTGCTACTGGCAGTAAAGTGGAAGCCACAGTGCAGTGCCCTAACATCAGACTTTATTCCCTCAGTCCCTGCTGTGGGTGCAGCCTCTCAGGGGAACCTGACCAGGGTAGTGCTCAGCTTTATTGCCTTGGGCTGAGGGCTCAATTTTCAGGTTTTCCTGAAACCATAGCTCCCTTGCAACCTCAGTCCTTACCCATGTCCCAAAATGCAGAGTAGACTCTAGAGTCCTCAAATGCATCAGCCAGGACTTTAAGGAATTGCCCTGTTCCCTGTGTCGTACTCAGGCCCCCTCCAGAGCACCTGGGCTGTCACTCACACAAGCTTCTGCCCTGGCTGTGTTCAGTGACTGTAGGTTAGTGTCTTGCTTCTCTGAAGCTCAGTTTGCCTGCCTTGAAATGGACTAGGTATTAATTGAGCAGCTGCTGAAGGCTACGTTCTGTTCTAGACCCTGAGGATGCAAAGTGACCGAGTTAAGAGCCAACATGCTAATGCACGTGTGGGCCAGGCAGGACACATGTAAATGAACAAACCAAAAGTAATTCAGGTCAACATTACTTCTGTGAAGGGTGTACCTAGTGCAGGGTGAGCCAGGGTGACAGTGGTGGCAGGTGGATATGGGGAGGGGTCCAAGGCCAGGGCACAGAGAACCTCTCAGGCCGTGGTAAGATTTTGAACTTGGTTTCATTCTCATGGGAAGTCGGTGGAGGTTCCTGAGCAAGTGAGTGGCATGATCTGGAAAGGGACCAGGCTGAAGATGCTGTCTCTGCCATCTTTGTGGATTCAAGGCATAGGAAAGCTAAAGGGGTGGTAGCTCAGTTATCAGCCCCCCGGGGCTGAGAATGGCTGCCTGGGGAGACACTCTTCTACCCTCTCTGCTTGTAGGGCACAAGGCAGGGATGAGCAGCCCCTTTGCCTGACAGCCACACTCTGGACTTCTTGCCCTTAGGCTGCCTGTGGGTCCTTGGCAAGGGATATCAGACTGGCCCCTGGTTGAGCAGGTTCACAGGAGTGATCTCAGCTCCTGGGAGACACCATGGCGGCCTCCTGCAAGGAGCAAGTGTCACTGCAAAGAGCTCTGCACGTGACTGATGCGTGCGCAGATGGGCCTGCTCTCTGCTCTGAGGGCTGTCCTTCCACAAGGCCAGAGAGAGCAATGCTTCACAGCCCATTCTTCCTCTTTCCTGCAGCAGAGAATTCGGGACAATGGCAACGGCAAACCCTGGCGCTATAACCTTTCTTCGGTCACCCGATGACAATCAGGCAGGTTACAGAGCCCAGTGCAGCCTCTCTGTTCCCAGGGCCTCTGTTTGCACTTGTGCCTGTAGGTAAACAGACCTGCACTGCCGTTGTGTGCTTGCATGTGTGCACGTGTGTGTGTGTGTGTGTGTGCATCTGTGTGAGCCAGAGAGGCAGAGTATCCCACCATTGTCCACCTGCTCCATACTTTGGCTTTGGCATTGGCTCAGCACTTAGGACCTGTCTGCAGGGTTGGGGGATGGTGGGGACAGTGGAAAGAGAAGGGCTTGAGAGTTAGGCAGTTGCACAACCTCTCTGAACCTAGAATTGCTCACAAATTGGAGAGCTCATCTGTATTGACCCCCTGAGCTGGAGCATGGGATGGGGGAAAGTGGGAAGGATACAACGTGACGATGTCTGTGGCCTTGAGAAGGTGATGCGTGAGTGCAGCTTTGTCCCTTCCATGGTACAGAGTGCCCTCACGTCTGCCACTCTGTTCAGAGCCTGGCTGCTGTCACTTCTCTCGTTTCTCTCATGCAGACACTGAAGCCCGGCAGGGCTCTGCTTATAACTTATGGTCTCCAGGGAAATGTTTCTAAAGCAACTCAGAGCGGACTGGAGGGAGAGGAATCAGAGAGGGTACGAGCATGCCTGGCCTTAGAGTTGTCCATTTGGGATTAGAATCCAGGCACTGTCCTTAGGGCTGGTGGCCATGGACATGCACAAGCACAGTTCCTGGTGCTTAGTGAACGTCCCTGGTGCTAATGAGGCCATGGTGATGATTGTGGTGCTTGCCGGTGATGACAGTGACCATGGTGATGATGGTGGCGGTGTTGACTACAATGATGATGATGGCGATGATGACGATCTTGGTGGTGGTCACAGTGATGTTGGTGATGGGGTGATGATGATGGTGCTGATGTTGATCGTGGTGATGCTGTTGATGATGTGACAATGATGATAGTTATGCTGATGACGGTGATACTCATGATGGTGATAATGATGGTGGTGGTAGTGATGATGGTGACAGCAGTGACGATGACGATGATGGTGTTGATGCAACTTGTGCTTTCATCAGAGCCACTTTGCTTTTGGGATTGTTTTTGTCTTAATTGGAAACACAGGTGCCCTAGGGGTCTCAGCTCAGCCCTAGAGTGTCTAAAGCTTACTTTTACTTCATTTCTGGATTGGAGGGAGGGAGTGAGGCAGGAGTGGAGGCTCCTTGCTGTGTGATGTCAACAGGGGGTTGGGGACCCCAGGCCTGGTGGCTGTGCGGTGTGAGTGAGTGTTGCAGGGAGATGTTTGAGACATGAACTCCAGCACATTGCAGATGGTCAGAGCATCCTTTTCTGTCTCCCGGAAGGATGAGGGGAAGCTGGTGTTGAGCTTGCTGCTGGAAGAAGGATCGGAGAGCTGTCTACTGCAGTGGTTCTGATGTTGGATTTTGGTCCCGTTATTTAATGTTGTATGGTAAATGACCCCAAGCTTAGTGGCTTGGCAAAAAACAATCCTTAGCTCTCTTGGGTTTCCCTTGGGTCAAAAATTTGATCTCTGATGGGAGATTTGGGCTCTGGATCTGTCATTGATTGCAACAGTACCTGGAGGCTCGCTGGCTGGGGTGTATTAGTCAGCTTTGCATTCCTATAACTAAAATTGCTGAGAGGGTTTTCCTAGGAGGGACGTTTTGTTTCAGCTTACTGTTTGGAGGTTCATAGTCCAAGATCAAGTGGCTCCGTTAGTCTTGCATCTGATGGGGATGGTGGATAGTGGAACCCACACAGAGGGAGGATTCTGTGGTAGGCCAAGAAGCAGAGAGACACAGGAACCACACACTGCTTATAGGACCAGACCTCTTAGAAGGACCCCCCCCCCCAACACTTCCCACCAGGCCTGCTTCCCAGATGCCACAGTTAGATCAAGTCTCTTACTCCTAATCCATCAACCATTAACTCTGTAATGTAACACCTTGGAGTTTAAACGTCTCTGTGAGTTTGGAGAGACAGATTCTGGTCTACACATAATATTGGGAGATCTCTTTATTCGGTATCTTGCATAGGTTTGCCTAGGTGTCCACTTAGGGCTCTGTAGTGAGTGATCCATGAAGTCGGGGACATTCGGGGCTATGTGTTCTAACCTGACCACAGCTGATGGAATGGCCTAGGGTGAGTTTGGCTTTCATGGTAGCAACATTGACGTTGCTGCCATTTGTGAATGGCCTGAAGGTGATTGGCTAGAGGTGAGCTTTTTGTCAAGGCACAGAATGAAGTTGCAATTTTTAGTAACAATGCCAAAGCAAGAGGTGGGAAGTGGCTGGAAGAGAGGATGTGGCGGAGGGCTGGAAGCCCAGATGGGGTCTCCTGGATCCATGGGAAGCTAGCAGCCCCTCCCAGGCTCACCTTTGCGGCTCTCACCTAGTCACAGCTTCCTGAGGGTCCCTCACTCCTTGTGGGTGCTGTCACTTCCTGTTACAGGAGGAGCTGGAGGTCATGATGGATGTGTCACTTGGGGACCTCCCAAGGGACCTGGACAGAGCTGCAGATCCAGGTGTAGGGTCTGCACTAGGACATGTGAGAGACAGCTCATGCAGAGGCAGGTGCGCTGGGAGCCCAGCCCCAAGCCAGGGAGGCAGCGCAGTGCTGAGAGGATCACAGCAGCTGGCAAACCAGATGTTCTACTTGGCACCACTTCCCCCGTGACAAAGCCGCTTCTCATCAAAAGCTGGTATTTCCAAGCCCGGCGATCACAGAGTTAGAGAACAGCTATGTTGAAGGTGATATTTAATATTTATGCCCAAACTGGCAATACCTTGACATTAATTATCCTGTTATAATTAAATCTAGTAACCCATTATATTGCCATATAATGGAATGTGGTTATACAGGACTCTAGTGAGGATAATGGAGTTCTAAAGAGTAGCATTTGCCATTTAAAACCCAGGAACAGAAGAACTGGCTGGCTGGCTACGATTTTCCCCAAGTCATTTACTCATCATTAAATAAGCATTGGTTGAGGGTTGGCACAGGAGAGACACAGACGAGAGCACGTGTTCATCCCCTGAGAGAGTGAGCAGCCAGCGATGGTGCAGGGGAGACGGAAGTGCAGGGACTTTTAGTTGACTTCAAAGCCAACATGTTCATTCTGGGGTGAAGGAGGGCTTTCTGTAGGAAGCTGTGTCTGGGCTGAGCCTTGCAGGATGGGCAGGGGTGAGCCAGCAAAGGCGGTGGGAGAGGGCGTCCCTCGTGAAGGGGACACAAGGGGAGGCACATGGAGGTTGCAGGAAGAGCTTTTGGGGAAAAGCACAAGAGACATCTTCATATGGCAGCATCAGGGGAGGCATGTGGAGGAGGAGGAGGAAGGAGAGGAGGAGGAGGGGGCAAGGCTTGGAGAGGACCCTGTGTAGTATGCAAGAGGCTGGGATCTGTGATTAAAATAGTGGGAGCCATCGCCACATGAGTATCCTGGTTCCGTCTGTGTTCCCAAAAGCTCTGGGTGGGCTCAGGAAACAAGACAGCTCCAAGAAGCAGCTGGGGCCGGGGAGGAAGGGTGGTGCCAGTACATGGTTGCTGTTGGTCCAGCACTGAGCTGAGACTGAGGATCATTTTTTTTTTTTTAACAGGCGGAGTTAGACAGTGAGAGAAAGAGACAGAGAGAAAGGTCTTCCCTCTGTTGGTTCACCCCCTGAAATGGCCGCTGGATCTGAAGCCAGGAGCCAGGTGCTTCCTCCCGGTCTCCCATGTGGGTGCAGGGCCCAAGTACTTGGGCTATCCTCCCCTGCCTTCCTGGGCTACAACAGAGAGCTGGACTGGAAGAGGAGCAACCGGGACAGAATCCAGCACCCCAAATGGGACTAGAACCCTGGGTGCCAGTGCGCAGGCAGAGGATTAGCCAAGTGAGCCACGGTGCCGGCCCAAGAGGAACACTTTTGAGGACTATTTTAGAAGTATATCCCTTCGAACTCAGTGTGAGACTTTTTTTTGTAATAAACTTAATCTTAGGCTTTTTAAATAGAAAGATGGTGAAGGTAGTACAGAGGGTTCTCAGAGACCCCACCTGTTTTCCGTCTCAGATCAGTGTGTGTGTTTGTCACAGTGAATGATTGTGACATTATCAGCTCAAGCCTGCATGTGCAGGCTTTGGTTTTTGTTTCCGTATCCTATCCAGGGTGCCATCTTACCTCCTTGTCAGATCTGCCCAGGCAATCCCTAGCTGTGCTAGCTTCTCAGAACTTTCTCTTTGGTTTTGAGGAGAGCTGGTCAGGTATTTTGCATCATCCCCCTCAACTGAGATCTGTGATTTATCTAATCAGGGTTGGGGGCTTGCTGGGGACAGATCACAGTGGTGAGTGCCATCGACACGATGTGTCAGTGTAGGTGTTGGCCCTGGGCACTCGGCGGAGGCAGTGCTGGCTAGGTTTCTCTACCATGAAGTTAGTCTGTGTTTCTCCCTTTCCATCCTGGACTCTTTGAAAAGGTGTCACTATGAGCAGCTCATACTGAAGGGGTGATCTACCTCCTGCAGGGTGGAGAACTGATATGGAATTCTTCAGCTTGGGGAATTCTGATTCACTTTCTCAAATGCAAATTCATTAGATAGGGTCTGTGGAGTTTATGCTTGGTGGTGATGTGGTAGTGGTGATGGCGATGGTGGTAGAAATGGTGATGGTTATTGTGATGGTGATGGTAGTGGTAATGGGCATCATGGTAATTGTGAAGTTGGTGGTTATGGTGGTGGTGATGAAGATGGTAGTGGTGATGGTGATGGTGATGGTGATGGTGGTGATGATGACTGGTGATGGTGGTGATTTGGTGGTGGTATTTGTGATGATGGTGGTTATTGTGCTAGTGGTGATGGTAGTAGTGATTCTGTCATGATTATGGTGGTAATGGTGATGTGATGGTGGTGATTATGGTGGGACTTGTGGTGATGGCAGTGGTGGTGGCAGTGGACAGGCTGGCAGGAGAGGAGTCAAAGGTTTTCCTGAGAATCTCTCTTTGGGCTACCTCTGCTCCTCTGGGCCTGGCTCCCGGGGACAGCCTACTTGGTGGTGGATCAAAGACTTGGGCTGCATCCTGAGCTCCTGGGGGAATAAGGCTCGGCCTCTCCCTTGTGAATCTTAGCCCCTGGCTACAAGGTCTGTCCTGAGGCTTACAGAGCTCCTCTCATCATGAAATATGGATACCATTCGATTGATCTTTCTTTATTTCAGGTCAAACCTGTAAGCATTTTCCAATGTTGCCTTGTGTGTTGGCTAGACCTGTGCTGGCTTCAGACATAGATAAATGAATCCAACACATCCTCAGCCCTTGCGAGGTCACCACCTGTGCATGCCCTGCTTCCTCCCACCAGCAGTCCTCGGCCCCTTGGTCTGTTTCTGAGAGAGGCTTCACTTGGTTGAGTTCCCAGCCATATACCTTCCAGCTGCATGGAAAGGGCAGTCTCTCTTACCTGGGCTCCTTTTTGGGGGTGCAGGGGATAGAGCAACGCTGTTCCTAAACATTTCAGCATGGTGTGGGGTCTTCCGTGGCTGCCGCCGCTCTACACCTCCTCCCTGCCTGCTGTCCAGCCTTGTGTCCTTGGAGGATGCCACAGGCCATGTGCTGAGTTCTGCCACTCTGCAGGGGGCCCTCGTAGATGACTCTGCCAGGGACCTCCAGGTTGCACTGTAAGAGGAGTCAGACCCTTACACTGCTCTCCATGTTAGGAAGACACCTGTGCCACATCCAACACCCTGGTTCCCCGCCACGTGCAAGGTGCCCTGGGCATCAAAATGAGTCCCTGCCCTTCCTTGGGGCATTGCGATAAGGTTGGGGGACTAAGGCTGAGATAGAAGTTACCAACGTGGGGCCAGTGCTGTGCCGCCGGCATCCCGTATGGGTGTCAGGTTCTAGTCCTGGTTGTTCCTCTTCCAGTCCAGCTCTCTACTGTGGCCCGGGAGGGCAGTGGAGGATGGCCCAAGTCCTTGGGCCCCTGCACCCGCATGGGAGACCAGGAGGAAGCACCTGGCTCCTGGCTTTGGATCGGTGTAGCTCTGGCCATAGTGGCCATTTTGGGGGTGAACCACGGAAGGCATACCTTTCTCTCTGTCTCTCTCTCTCACTGTCTATCTGTCAAATAAATAAATAATAAAAAAATAAGTTACCAACGTGAAGCTGTGGATTCTGGATCTTGTGCGATGCCCCTCTCCCCAGTACACATGCTCCAGTAGTGGCGTCTGCTTATACCTCTGGAGATGGGGAGCTCACTACCTATTCAGGATCTCTCTTTTGTGTTTGGGTGTCTCAGAAGTGAGCTCACTCCCATGGAAATAGGGCTTTGACCCAGCAGCCTGTACTACACAGCACCTATATGGTTTTCTAAAGATAGGATGCCTGCACTTTGTGTCCTCTTGCTCAGTCCAAGACCAGCAGCGACCCCCTGGGCTTTAGCCTACATGTATTTATTGTCAGATCCTCTGTCACCCTGGGAAGTAGCAGGTTGCAGAACAGGTGAGGTCCCCTCACCTGTGGAACTTACATTTCAGATGAGAGAAGTTGCAAAAAGATTCTTTTATAGAGTGAATGCTTCCATAAGGGACCCAGAATGAGACCATGTGATAGGTGTAGCTGGGAGCTTTTGGTCTCTCTGATATTTAAAATGTTTTAAAATGTTTTATTTTCATTTTATTTGAGAGGGAGGAGAGTGATAGGGAAAGAAAGCCCAGCACTCCATTCAGGTCTCCCACATGGGTGGCAGGGACCCAAGTACTAGAGCCATCACTGCTGCGTCCCAGGGTGTGCATCTGCAGGAAGCTGGATCAGAAGCCAGCTGCAGGCAAGCTGCTATGGGTTGGGGGCATACCAAGTGGTGGTGTCTTTTTTTAAAGATTTGTTTATTTGTTTGAAAGTCAGAGTTACACAGAGAGAGAACCAGCAGAGAACCAGCAGGCAGAGACAGAGAGAAGTCTTTCGTCCACTGGTTCACTCTCCAGTAACCACAACTGCCAGAGCTGGGCTGATCTGAAGCCAGGAGCCAGGAACTTCCTGCTGGTCTCCCACGCAGGTGCAGGGGCCCAAGGACTTGGGCCATCTTCCACTGCCTTCCTGGGCCACAGCAGAGAGCTGGATCGAAAGTGGAGTACTCGGGACTCAAACTGGTGCCCATATGGGATGCCAGCACTGCGGGGTCCAGTGCCACAGTGCCACATGCCTGTCCCTTGTCTGACCTTTGAGCTGACACCTGATTGATGGAATCAAGCCTTTGAAGGCTTTGCTTTTAGCAGGGAGACCTTTGCCATTTCCAGGCTCCCAGCGTGGGAAGGGAGCCTGCCAGGTTAGGAGAAGAGAAAGCAAACGCCTGTGTGGTTCTTGGTGAGAGGAGGGCAAGGGGCCACAGTGGTCCTTTCTTTGTCAGCATCAGTGTCAGAATGCTGCTGAGAAGGTCCATCCTCATCAGGAGCCAAGGAGGAGGTGAGATTTGGAGAAGGTGAGCTCAGAAGCTGGGGCTCCGTGGCCCACGCTGCCGTCACGCTCCCCTGAGCCTGCCCCTCCTCGGCCATGGTTGTCGTGCGTCTGAATTTCACTTCTGTTCCCAGCCTCCACTCACTGTTTGTCATTTCTGGGGAAGGAGCCGCTCTGCCAGCACATTCAGAAACCGATTTCACTGCCGGGGAGAAGGGAACAATACAGGTTTCCATCCCAGGCTAATTATGCCTCCAGTACACTGATGCTGAATAAAACCGAGAGGAAGAGGATTGGAAATTGTTGATGTGACATTCTCAGCTTTGAGACAACCAGATGTTCACCTGGGAGCCGGGAAGAGCAGGCCTCTCCTTGCCCCTGGCTGCTGAGATGGGTTCCTGGAGGTAGGAGAGGGAGAGCTGGTATAGGGATCCTCTGCCGAGCCCCTGAGCTCCTGGCTGCCCCACGCTGGCCTGGGGCCTCAGGACCCAAGGCTGTGTCTCCTTGTCCCTAGCCTTTTAGCATCCACTCCGGTGCTCTGTCTGAGCCGACTTGGACCATCCTGTGTTGAGTGATCCAAGACACTAAGTGGCAGCTCAGCCTCACACCTAAGAGCATCCTGCTCGTCGCCTTGCCCTGCCACCCACTCACTGTGGGGCTCCCTCGTCTCTGGTCTCTGTGCCTGTCATGTGCTCATCCAGCAGCTGGAGAGAGCACCCACAGGGTCCTAGGAGACTTGGACAGGACGTGTCTGCAACATACCTGGAACCTGAATGTCATCTGGAAGCTTCCATTTTCTTCCCCAAACATGGTGCCTTCCTGTGGAGAAAGGCTGGGCCTAATCTTAGTGCTTCTAGACGGGGGATAAGTACCCTTTGGGCTAGAAAAGACTGACACCCACTTGGCCATTATGACTGGGGAGAATCCGTGTTGTGTTGCAGCCTTGTTCTGCATCTCCCTGTCTGGGCTGGGAGCTGGCATGGTCCCTTGGATGGTTACCCCCAAATCACTGCCCTTCATCCAGACCCCAGTGGTGGCCCTTGGCCTTGGGCTTTGAGTTGGGCCACGTGACTTGCTTTGCCCATGGTAGGTAGGCGGAGATGACAGCGTGCCAGTTCTGAGCATGGGCCTTAGCAGATATTTCTACCTGAACCCTTGAGTTTCTACCACTTTTACCTTCATGTGGAGCAAAGCAAACCCTGGACAACCCACTGGTCCAAGGAGGGTGAGAAACACAAGGTGCAGACCGGGACCGAGGAGCTAACCTGCAGCCCTGCAGGGGGAAGTGGAGCTGCCCCAAGCAGCCCACTCATCCGTGGACTAGATGGCTTCTGTGCTTTAGCCACTGGGCTTTGAGTGGCTCATCATGTGGTATTATAAGGTAATATAGCTGACCGATGCACCAGGCTGTATTTGTGTGTCCCTTATGCTGAGCCCATCCATGCCTGACACAGAGAAGGCTCTCAGAACTGTTAACTGAATGAACAGGTGAGTGAATGAGCAAGC
Source organism: Lepus europaeus (assembly GCF_033115175.1). Taxonomy (NCBI): domain Eukaryota; kingdom Metazoa; phylum Chordata; class Mammalia; order Lagomorpha; family Leporidae; genus Lepus; species Lepus europaeus. The sequence goes on along the minus strand of NC_084843.1, from coordinate 75,931,460 downwards.
ATCGTATCTGGTTGTGAACCCCAATTGTTGCAGTGCTTCCATCTTTGTAAGTTGATACCCATGGATGCTCTGAGCCTGAGGGTCTGCAGGCAGGTGTTGGGGCTGCCCACTCCATCCGCTGGGCTCTTTATGGGTTTTGTGTGGATCACAACTGGGGAAGGGGTGGAAGAGGAATGGGTCCCAGAATGACCTGTGGAACACCAAGCCTGGTCCTGGGATGGTCATCCCAATGGTGGCCTGAGGGGGAGTGGTAGTGAGCCCAGGCTCCTGCAGGATGGAGTCTGGGTCTCCTATGGGCCATAGTGCCCTCCTTCCCAGCAGGTGGTTGCTATGGGGTATGTGAAGCAGCTTCCAGCAGACCTGCCCCAAAACCATTTCCTCCAGTACCTGGGCGAGGTAGCCCAACATAGGCAGATCGGGAAGGCATGCTCATTTTCCCCCAAAAGCCCTTGGCTGAGGAGGTAGGGGAGACTGGACCTGGGATGCCGTGACCCGTGGTGAATAAAGATTGCAGATCCGTCCCCCACCCCAGACTTGTCTCGTGGGCATCTCCAGCTTTACCCTCAGGAGGGACCATTTTGATTCTCCTGCATGTGACCGAGAACACAGGGCCCCAGAGAGGCTGGGTAACTTGCAGGGTTGGGATCCCAGCTGGCTGACTCCAGAGTGCCTGCTCCCCAAAGCCCAGTGGCCTCCGCCCTGCCTGCACATGAGGGTTGACTGGGGATGGAGCCCGGGACCCACTCTTTACCAACGAAGTGGGAGATCTGGCTGGGGAGGAAATGCCAGGCAATGATGAGCTTAAACATCTCCCAGGTGATCTGATGACACTAGGATGGCTTCCTCTGTGACCTGAGGTCCGGGCTGTGTCCAGGGGCAGGACCTGGCTGCAGTGCCCTCTGGTGTGGGGACACCAAGCACCGTGTGTTTGTGGTTGTCCCTTTGCAGAGTTGTTTTGTGAGAGGGAACTAGCCTGCTTCTGGGGAGGGCCTTCAGCCTGCTTGGCCACTGGGACCTTGAGCATGGCTGTTGTCCCTAGGCTGCAGAGTTCCTGCAGCGGGCCTGTGAGGCCTCTTGTGCTGGGTCCCTGATCCCGTGCTGAGAGCTTTGGTGGCCTTGCCAGGCAGGGCAGGGGTAGGTTCATCATCTGCTGATTGGCGCCTCATTGTCTTTGCACGTGGCATGAGCTCCTTTCTGTCTCGGTGCACCAGGCCCTGTTAGCTGCTATGTGAGGTCCCGCTGGAGTTAAGGGAGCCGTTGCTTTGACCTACAGAAGAAGGGAACATAGAAGCAAAGCAAACACGAGGTGTCGAATACGCACCAGGAGGGGTATTCCATCTGTAATGGTGGCTGGAAGAGTTTTGGCTTAGGAAAGGGGCAGGAGCAAAGCCGGGGAGAACGGTGCAGGCCGCGCAGGAGGACTATTTGGATTTCTGTGATGTGGGCAGGCTCAGGCTGGACAGGGGTGAGGACTCACATTGGGCGTGACTCAGAGGTGGGGAAAGGGCACAGAGAGCAGGGCGGCCACTGTGGCAGCTGATGGAAGCCCCCGGTGGCAGGGACTGCTCCAAACAAGTCAGGGAAACTGAGTGATCAAAACCCACACCTGTGGCCCTCGGATGCATGGGCCTTTTCCAGAAGGTGCTGATGGAAGTTTGAAAGTGATCAAAGACCTCCCCTGTTAAACACAGGGCTGGTGAGACAGAGAGTGGGAACCATAAAGACTGAAAGTGAAGCGAATAAGAAAATGCAAAGAACCCAGAAAAGAAAGGGACAGCCCAGGCTGGCCCAGGTGGGGGGTATGAAGGCTGGGGAGAGGGAGCTGGGCTCCTGAATGTAATGTGCGCATGCATGTTTGTATGGGTGCTCCTGTGTGGGTTCACAGGTATGCTTGCATATGTGTCTGCATAGCTGTGTTCACATACATGGGTTTCTGTGCATGTGAGGTCACAGTTGTGTACATGTGTGTGCACACATGTGCAGGTTGACAAGTGTGCTCGCAAGGTGTGTGGGTGTTTGTGCATGTATGGTCATAGATGTGTGTACATTCACAGGTGTATGTGCATAGTTGTGTAGGTATGGCTGTGTGTGTGCATGAGTTATGCACATGTGTATTCAATGGTATGTATTCCTGGGTCCATATGTGTGTGCTTGTGTGTGTTCATGGATATGCATGCCCCAAATGCATGTGGTCACAAATGCATGTGCTTGTTTGTATGTGTTCATAGGTGTGTGTATGTGTGTGTTCACAGGGATGTGTCTGTATGCGTGCAGATGTGTGTATGGATATATGCATGTGTGTGTGCATGTGTAAACACCTGGTTCCTGGGGAATTTTGTGTCCTAAGGGAGGACAGGACCTGTGGGTGGCCAGGCTGCATTCTGAACAGGCGGTGACAATGAGGCTCACCACAGGCCAACCACTTCCTGAGCACTTTCTGTGTCTAGCCTTATTGAATCACCTCAATTCCATAAGGCAGTTTTTTTTTTTATCAATTCCATTTCATTTAGGAAAATTGAGATGCAATGAGGTGACGCTCCCTGGCTGAGGTCTGGGCCAGCAGTCTGGCTTGGGCTGCCTGCAGAGCGGGTATGTCGCACACCTAAGGGGACGCCTGTGGTCATCCCGGCACGTCTGGCCATCGAGTGTCCCAAACAGAGCAGTTCTTTGGGCCGGGCCAGGGCTGCAGTGTAGAGGTGACTCCCTGGCTAGTGATGGGTGCAGGTGGCCTAGCTCCCCCAGAGCGAGGGTCTTGCTTGAGGAGGGAGCTGCCCACCAGTCTGCAGCCCCAGCTGTGTCCACACTGGATGATGTCTGATGCCACTCACGGCAACCAGGCCATCACCAGGCCTCCCTCTGGAGTGCAGGCCTGGGCGCCCCCGCATGTGCTGGGACACCTCCTTTTCCTGGGCTTGCAGCACAGGATTGTGCTCCATTTGTGCCCACCTGGGGGTTTCTGTAAGCAGCTGTCCCATTCTCTAGGCTGTTGACCTTGAAGCCTTCACTCCTAGGACTTCACACTCTGCTATTTCTGCTCCGCTGAGCTCTTCACCTGTTCACCTCCATTCTCCAGCCCATCCTAGTCCCCAACTCTGACGGCCTCTGCCTGGGCCTGCCCACCGCCAGAACTGCTCCCCCTGCAGCTGCCGGTCAGTCTTCTCACACTGTCCCCTTGCTTTCCCTAGACCTCACCGTCCTGCTTTGTCAGTGGGCAAGAATGAGAGAGTCCAATGACCTGACCCAAGTGAACAGCTCAGGGTCAGAGCTTTAGCTTCAGTCCCACACCTGGGTGCAGGTGTCTCCTCCTTTCCCAGCACCTGGTACAGGTCCATCCCCTTATCCCCACATCTGGACCTAGGTTTCCTTCTCCCATCCCCACACCTGGGTACAGGTGACTCCTCCCTTCCCCATGCCTGGTACAGGTCCATCCCCTTATCCCCACATCTGGACCTAGGTTTCCTTCTCCCATCCTCACACCTGGTGTAGGTGTCTCCTCCCTTCTCCACACCTGGACACAGGTCCATCCCCTTATCCCCACATCTGGACCTAGGTTTCTTTCTCCCATCTCCACGCCTAGGTGCAGTGCAGGTCTCCCCTCCTTTCCCCACACATCAGGAGATATACATCTCCCCTCCTATCCCCACACCTCGGTGAAGGTCTTCTCTTCGGGAAGGCTTCCCTCACCTCACTGCCTAACCGTGTCATTGCTTTGTTTTTGTGTTCTTCTCCGAGTACGTGCACCCAGATTTTCCCGAGAGGCACTCGTCACTCCATTGTGATTCTGTGCTCTGCAGTTTCGGCCTGACATCTGGCACAAACACTTCCTGTGTGGCTGCATAGCCTCTGTGATGATCATTCCTAATGATTGCACTGAGATGAGGAATTGAGGCTCTATAGCTACCTAATGTTTCCTGTTATTGGACATCGTGGATGTCTGCAGTCTTCACTCAATTTTCTTGACAACATTCAGTAAAAACCTTCATACGTGGTGCTTTGCTTTTCTCCTTGAATTATTGCCAATAGGACATTTCCTGGAGTGAGTCAGAGGGTCAGGGAAGACAGTGACGACTGATGAGTGTCAGCTCTGACCAGCACCATCCTGGGCTTGGCTGTGGTGCTGAGTGCCGGGCCTGCTCACCCTCCTTTCATTGACTTTTCTAGAATCTCCTCTCACAGGCCTCCTCTCCTGCTCTGCCCCTTGTGCCCCTTGCTTACCTGTGTCTTCCTTTTCAACTCCTGCCCGTTGCTGCTCCCAGGGCACCTGCTCTACCCTGCCTGCACGTGGTGCCCATGCTTTTCCTGCAGAGCACACTCTGCAAGGACACATCCATCACCTGCTTATGTGATCGATGCCAGTCTCACCCACCGTGTTCCACTCTGCCAGGGAGGGAGTGAGGCCGTTTCTCCCTTCACAGTCCCAGGACGCAGGAGGGGCTTAAGAAGTGCTTGCCAAGCAGCGAATGCAGGCTCCGTGGGCTCAGGACACCTTGCAGGGGGCAGCTGTCCTCTCAAGCTCTGCTGTCCCTGAGGATCATGTTCCCTACAGAGTGCAGAAGTGGGCCTACGAAGACTAGGACGCGAGTATGAGAACCAAGTGGGAGCCCCGGGAGGCCAGCACACTGCTTCTGGGAGACTGTGGGGCTGTCTGCCCCTCTGTGCCACGTGACTGGAGACCTCAGAATGCCACGCCCTCGGGCCTCGGTTTTCCCATGCGTATGATGGGCACACATCGTGCCCCCTGGGTCTGAGGCTGACCTTACCTCTCCTTATTGTTGTCCTGAGGGAACACAGCCCATTACATTGCAGAAGCCCTTCCAACTCACCGGGAGGGAAAGTGACGATGGGGCCGGTGTTTCGGCGCAATGGGTTAAACTGCCATCTGTGATGCTGCAGCATCACTTGTGAGCACTGCTTTGTGTCCCAGCAGCTTCACTTCCCATCCAACTTCCTGCTAATGAACCTGGGAAAGCAGCAGAAGATGGCTAAAGTGCTTGGACCCCTGCACCACATGGGAGACCCATGTGAAGTTCCAGGTTCCTGGCTTCAGCCTGGACCAGCCACAGCCATTGCTGCCATTTGCAGAGTGAACCAGCAGGTGGAATATCTCCATCTGTATCCATCTGTCTCTCTGCCTTTTTGTTAAGATTTATTTTATTTATTTGAAAGGCAGAGTGACAGAGAGACGAAGGGAGGTGGGGAGAGAGAGAGAGAGAGAGAGAGGCCACAATGGCCAGGGCTGGGCCAGGCTGAAGCCAGGAGCCAGGAGCTTCTTCCAGGTGCAGGGGCCAAGTACTTGGGCTTTCTTCTGCTGCTTTCCCAGGCCATTAACAGGGAGCTGGATTAGAAATGCAAAAGCCAACACTCGAACTGGCACCCATATGGGTTGCTGGTGTCACAGGCAGTGGCTTTACCTGCTATGCCACAGCGCCAGCCCCCGCTCTGCCTTTTAAGTAAATAAATCTTCATTAAAAAAAAAAAAAAAGAGAGTGATAATAACCAAAGCCACATGTTCCAAGCAACTGTAGATCACTACTAAAAAAAAAAAAACACCCCAAACTCGATGTAATTTTGTGAATAACTAATGAAGTTAGAAGTGGGTAGGACTGAACTGTCAGGTAGATTAATCTCAGCGGCAAATGCAGGCTTGTGGGAGCACGGGACCATCACAGACCTGCACCTGCTGTGGGGCTTGCTGCCTCCTGGCTCTTGATGGCTGTGTCTTTCACCCTGCTGTTCTCCACATGCCTTCCAATGCACTGTCTGATAGAGAAGCTGCATGGACAGGCCTGGTGCGCCCCTTAGCCCTGGAGGGTCCTGAGAGCGAGGGAGACTTAGCGTGGCGTGTTTATGCAGGGTCCTGGGAGTGAGGGAGACTGAGGTTGGCGTGTTTATGCATCCCAGTATATATCCAGAGTTGAAGGGATGGAGGCAGAGCCCTGGTGCCCTGAGGGCCTGGGAGTGGGTCATGGGACAGCTGGGCTCCCGCAGAGGGCGTGGGAGTTTGTCAGCTTCGTTCTGCTGAGCACTGCCCTGGTGGTATGGCGAGACGCTGGTCTCTGGCCACATGGGGGCTGATGCTGGGCCTGAGGATGCACTAAACATGGCAGGTCTGGACCTGGCTGGCCTGTCCTCACAGCAGGGACCTGCACTCTGGAAGGGAACCCTAGGTCCTGGGCAAGCCGGTGGGTGTGAGCTGCTGCTCTGTGTCGGTTGGAGGACCCTGGGCCACATGTCCAAAGCCTGCTCTTGTTAACTCTGTGATACTAAATGCAGTGGGGGAGGCGGTCAGTGGGACAGTGCCTCACCCAGGGGTCTCTGCTAGCATAGAGTGTGCGTGAATGCATATGTGTGTGTGTGTGTGTGTGTTGTGGGGGGGTCAAAAGAGACTGCAGGGCCACGCCAGAGAGTGGCGCTTAGGAAGGAAGTGTGATCACCTCTGGGATGCACTTGTGGTAGGTATGCAGATATGGGGTGACGAGGCCATGCCCACTGTCTGTGATTGGGTGACTGATGTCTTCCCCAGGGTGCAGGATGCCACCCTGCTGTGCTTAGTAATGGCTTCGTTTCTCCTTGCTGACATGTTGGAGAGGGGGGAGGTGGGCGGTGTGCAAGGTGGCCCCACCCTCTGTCCTTGCTGCCCTTGGAGTGTAGGGTGTTGTCTCTCTCTTTTAAAGATTTACTTTTTTAAATTTGCAAGTCAGACTGACAGAGAGAGAGGAGAGACAGACAGACAGACAGACAGACAGACACACACGGAGATCTTGCATTGGTTGGTTCACTCCCCAGATGGCGGCACTGAGCCAGACAAACTGGGAGCCAGGCGCTTCATCTGTGTCTCCATGTGGGTGCCAGGGGTCCAAGCACCTGGGCTATTTTCTGATGCTTTTCCCAGGAATATTAGCCAGGAGCTGGATCAGAAGTGGAGCAGCTAGGACACGCATCGGCGTCCATATGGGATGCAGGTGTCACAGGCAGCGGCTTTACCCACTGCATCGTCCTGATATTTTTGAGGGCTCCTTCCTCCTGCAGACATTTAAGAGCTGTGTCTGGGGTGGGACCTGAGATGCGAAATGAAAGAGGAACCCATGCCTGCTCCTCACTCAGGTGCTGCCTAAGCCAGCCCTGGGATCCCCTTCCTCCTGAGCCTGCTGCAGTGTCACTGCCCACCCCCACAGGCAGGCAGGCACACGGGCTCCAGCTCCTGCACGTGATGCTTGCCTTTGGCATCCGGAGCCCTGGACTGAGGGTGCTGTTGAGTCTGCTTTGGTCACCCCTTGTGAACTTGGCCAGACAAAGAGCTGTGCTTCAGAGGGACAGCAGCTCACATGGGACTGTTGAGGGCCTCAGCTGGGCCCCGGGTGGTTGTGTGGCCACTGACTCCAGCGCTGTCCTTCCCAGCCTCCTTCCTGGGGCACACGGGTGCTCCGCGTGGGGCATGGCCGGGGATGCAGCCCTTCCTGTTTGCATCGGCTCCCCTGCCCTCTTGCCTTCTGCCCTTCCTCAGGCCTTGTGGTCTGTCCAGGAACAGTCCCCAGGGAAGGCCCAGCTCCCTCCCTCTGGCCTTTGCACAGTGGCCCTGGGCAGGTTCTTTCGAGAACCTTGGGTGCACAGATCCTTCTGGGATCATGGTGCGGGGAACGCTGTCAGTCCCTGATGACCACATAATGCTACCTATCACGCATCTCCAGTCGGTCCTGCTGGTGTCCAGGGGCTCACACAGCTCTGAGGGTGTCTGGGCTGAGGCTGGGGGAGCTGTAGCCACTCATGGCAGCCACGCAAGGCCATGATGAGTCCCTGCCTCCACCCAAGCACATATCAGGCACCTGTCGATGTCCCGTTGGCTGCAGCGATGGAGCTGGGCTGATCCACAGGACCAGGGACCGATGGACACCACAGCAGTCTAGACCATCTGCAGCACCTCCCAGCAGGCCTTTCCTGGCCAGCCTGGTTTCTAACCCTCTCTGCTTTCTTGTTGTCTCAGCACTCACCACTGTGTAACTTATTAAACACTTTATTTATTAATCTTGTTCATTTCCTGACTCCCTCACTGGAGTGCTTCACCGGAGCAGCAACATTTGTCTGTTTCATTCTTCTATCTCCAGCACCTAGAAAAATGCTCAATAAATATTTGGCTAAATGATTGCCTAGGGGTGTGCTCAGAATTTATTGAGATGACATTGGAGGCATGCGTAGACTGCCGGCTCGCACACGACAAGTGCTCAGTAATTTGTGGTTCCTTTTACTCTGCTGCGTGAATGCTGTTGGGAGAATTAGGGCCACAGTTTATGTCTACGGTTGCAATACTTTGCAGGCAGGCAAGCCTTTGAGGCTGCATCTGGTCTCATTCTGGCTTCAGAGGTAGGCATTGAGGCACGAGGGGGAATCCTTTGGCCAGAGTCACCTGGCCAGCGAAGGTCGCTTTGATCCAGAGCTCATGCTTTTCCCCCTGGTTCCTTCATGCTGGTTTCCAGGATCCGGCCCTGCTCCCTGCACCAGCGTCACTGTGATGTCAGAGTAACTGATGTGATGCTGCAGCTCAGCTCCCAACACCCCTCGCAGCTCCCTTGCAAGACCCCCAGAACATGGAGGGCTCTCCTGTGCCACTTGCAGCCCCCAGGGGTTCCCACGCATGGAGACCCCAGAGGGGCAGCTCTCTGCAGACTTTGACAGTCAGACCCCAAGGATGGGTGGCTGGGCCTCTCTCTGGGCAGAGAAGAGCCCAGGCACACAGGCTCAGAAAAAGCATGGGCAGGCAGAGAGTTGCCGGCGGGAGAGTCGCCGAGGAAGGGCTTGATGGATGGGACATGGAGAAATTGATGAGAGTCATTCCGTTTGGTCTGTGACCCCTCATGGATGACATTGGGCTGCTGGAGCTGGGCTGTGCACAAATGTGAAACTTCAGAAAGATGAATTTGACTGTGAGTGGCCGATTCTTCCCTGGGAAAGGCATGAGGGGACTAGGTTGTGCCCTCTCAGTCCCTTGAATGGGGGCTTCTGCCGGGATGGGTGGCCGTTAGCAGTGTCTGTCTGTCCTCCCTGCCAGAATCTGAGTGCCTGGCTCATCTCTGTATGCCCAGTGTCCTGCAGGGTGCTTGGCCCTAAGGCATCACAGATGTTTGTCAAATGAAGGCTTTCTCGAGCAGTCACTCGCACTTAGCTTCTTGGGTCTCTTGTCTCGTTTGCCTTCTTCTCATGAGCCAGCTCTCATGAGCTGTTCTTATCTTTGTGAGGGTGGAGCTGAGTTATGGCTCTGGGCTCATTACCTGAGAGCTGTTTTACCCTCTGAAGTTGGAGATCACGTTCTGGGCCCAGCCCCACTGGTTAGTGGCCATGGGATGTTGGCAAAGCCAGTGTTGTCACTTTAAACCCTTGCTGTCTGCCTTGTTGTATGCAGCCTAGAAATCCCCTGAAAGCTCCAAAATAGGATGCTTGGAAAAACCAGACCCAGCTGTGCTTGCATCGAGGACAGCCTGGACACCCCTTACTGGTGTTATTTCGACTGGGCGCCAGCGGACACGGGAGTCACAGCAGAAGGGTGACGCCGTAGAGGACTTGGAGCAGCGTCTCTGATGCTGATTGCTCCCTGTGGGTTGCAGAGAGCATACCCAGCCCATCATAGTGGGCAATGCAGCTTGGTAAGAAGCATATGGAAAAGCACTTGAACCTCAGTTGCAATCAGAGCCAAGCAAATTGAAACAGGATGCCATTTTTCACCACTCGGTTGAACTGCCCATGCTGGGCTGACTTTGGGCAAATGAACGCTCTTGTCTTCTGCTGTGCCCTGTGGGGATGCTATGGAGGAAAACAGTACTGAGGAGCTGAGAGAGAGAGAGAGAGAGAGAGAGAGAGAGAGAGAGAGCAAGGAGAGCAAGCACTCCCATCTACTGGTTTACTTCCTGAATGCCTGAAATGGTTGGATTTGGGCTGGACTGAATGAAACTGGGATCTGAGATCTCAGTCCAGGTCTCCTATGTGTGGTGGGAAACCCATGACTTGACCATCACTCTGCCTACCAAGGTCTACAATAGCAGGAAACTGGAGTCAGAATCCAGAGCCAGGAGTCAAACCCATATGAGATTTAGACATCTTCACTGCTAGGTCAACCGGCCATCTCCAGGCACTGTGTTCTTTTTTTTTAAAGATTTATTTATTTATTTGAAATCCAGATTTATACAGAGAGAGGAAGGGCAGAGAGAGAGAGAGAGAGAGAGAGTTCTTCCATCCGATGGTTCACTCCTCAATTGGCCGCAACGACCAGAGCTGCGCCGATCCAAAGCCAGGAGCCAGGAGCTTCTTCCAGGTCTCCCACGTGGGTTCAGGAGCCCAAGGACTTGGGCCATCCTCTACTGTTTTCCCAGGCCATAACAGAGAGCTGGATTGGAAGTGGAGCAGCTGGGTCTTGAACCGCTGCCCATATGGGATGCTGGTGCTTCAGGCCAGGGCGTTAACCCACTGCGCCACAGTGCTGGCCCCAGCACTGTGTTCTTAATGGGGCCCTGGTAAGTTAGAAGCAAGAGGGGGACAGAATGTTCTCTGGACACCCCTGGTGTGGTAGGTACTTTCCATCTGCTCTGTTTTGGAGCAGAAACATTCGTTTCGATGCCAATGCGTGTCCAGCTCAGCCATTCACTGCTCTGATGGTAGCCCTGGGTCAGTTCCTTACCATCTCTGGACTTCTTCCTTCTCTGCACCGTGGAAGCTAAATCTGTACCCTTAGGCTGGTGGAGATCCCTGAACCCCTAGGCCCATAATATGAGATGAATAGAGGCAGGCTTTATCATGAATGAGTCCTCATACCCACTACAGGTCTTATATTAGATCCTGTTTATTCGTGAAGAAAAAGAGCATCTAAGTCACTTGTACAAGGCCCTAGTGCTGGTGTTTGCAGCATGGCCAGGTCAGCCGCATACTTGCTTTCCTTTTGCTTGCTGGCAGAAGGGGTTGCTTGGTGAGGTGGAGCTGTGTTCACCCCGAGGCTGCTGATCTAGGTCTTCTTCTGGGTCTCTTGAATCCAGTAGAATTTTTTTTTTTCTTGAACTTTAAAGATCAGATTTATTTGGAGAAAACAAAAACCCCACAACCCAAAGGGTGGGATTTTACATCTCAAGACATCTCCCAGGTATTAAGTCTACAGATTACAAATCATTTTCATAGAAGATATTTTTGTACAAATTTTAGATGTATTCAGGGGCGGGACATAAATCAGTCCCTGTTCCGATCTTAACAGGAGGGCAAGGCAGGGGCGTGGGAAAGAACAGCTTTTTTGGATCCGACTATCTGGAAGGAGCAGACATGAAGGGGGCCACTGTCTTTGAATCCAGTGGAATTTAGGAGTAGGTCATCATTTTTCAAATTGTGCTTCTAAGAGGATGTTGCAAGGCAGTAGGGTCCTCTGGCCAATAAAACTGCAAATACAAGGCTTAAACAAAGTTTGCGGATTCTTCATGGTGGGAATTCTCAGTGTCTTTACTGCGTGTGCACTAGAATCACCCAGAGCTAGGCCCTCAGAACGGGGTGATTCTGCTGGCACCCCTGCCTCTGGCCCTGGCCTCGAGCCTCACGTGATGATCCTCAGCTGGGCTCCCCAAAGGACAGTCCTGCTTCTGTTCCTTCTTCCTCCAAGGTGATGGTCCCTTAGGGTTAGGAACCAGGTTGCTCCTTCCCACGGTTTCTGGGGCTCCTGCAAGTTACCTCCAGGGGTGCTGGTTGGCACCTTAGATACTGGAATTTTCTGTTCCCTCAACTTTTCCTTTCATTATGATTTTCATTTTGTGATAACTGTAGGTTCACATATAGTTGTAAGAAGTAGTGCAGAGGGATCCAACAGACTCTCTCTGCACTTGGCCCCAGTGGAAACATCTTGTGAAACCGTGGCACAGTAGCACAGCTAGAAGGTGGAGACCAGTGCTGGCAACACCACGAGGACCCTTCCTGTCATCCTTTTATAACCATAGTGCTTCCCTCCCATCCCAGCTGAGAGCTGTTCACCATTAATCTGTTTTCCGTTGCTCTCAATTTTGTCATTTAAAGAATGATGGACAGGAGTGGGTGTTGTGGCGCGGATGGTCAAGCCACTGTTTGGGACACCTGCCCACACCGGAGTGCTGGTTCAAGTCCCAGCTACTCCGCTTCTGGTCCATGTTCCTGCTGATGTGCCTGGGAAGGCAGCAGCAGATGACTCAGCTACTTGGGCTCCCGCCACCCAAGGAAAAGATCTGGGTGCTTTTCCAGGCTCCTGGACTCAGCTTTTCGCAGCCCTGGCTGTTGAGGGTGTTTGGGGAGTGAACATGCAAAGGGAAGATCTTTCTCTTTTTGTTGCTGTGCTTTTCAAATAAATGCATCTTTTTAGAAATCATGCTATGCAGCATGAAGCCTATAGGACTGATTTTTTTTCACTCTGCATAATCCTAGGATTCTTCCAGGATATTGTGTGTGTCCTGAGTGCCTTCCTTTTCGTTGCTGAGTTGTATTTCATGGGATGCTGTAGTACTGTTTGTTCCATTAGCACTTGTTAAAAGACATCCCCTCCCTACAAATTTTTTTCTGCTACTGGTAATGTGCAAAGGTGTGTAGGTGACCCTGTCTTTGATTTCTCTGGGATACATGCCCAGAATCATTCCTGGGTCCAGTGCTCTTTGCCTTTTTCTTTCATTCCAGCCTCTGTCATTGGTGTGTCCTGCCTCCCAGCATGGTCTCCATGTGCATTCCTGTAGGGGAGAAGGCCCTGAGCACCTGCCCCCGTGCTGATCTGCCATGCTGAGGTTCTCTGCAGAGCTGCCTCCCTCCGTGCCTTTTCCTGTTTGCTCTTTGGTTTGCTTCTTTCCTCTTGAGTTCTGAGAGCTCTTTGCATTCCTGGCACCAGGCCTTTGTGTGACACATGTTTTGAGTCTTTGGCTTGTCTTGTCATCTTTGACAGTGCCTTCACAGGGAGAATGTTTTTCATTTTGGTGAGTCCACTTTATCAATTTCTAATTTTACGGGTTGTGCCTTTGGTGTCATGTTTAAGGATTCTTTGCCTAGGATTAGACTCCAAAGATAGCTTGTGTTTTTCTAAAAGTTTCCTAGGTTTAGGTTTTATAATTAAGTCTCTGATTCATTTTGAGTTGATGTCTGAGCGAGCTTTGAGACTTAGTTCAAGGTTAATTATTTTGTTTATGTTTTGGCATTGAAGTTGTCCTCCGGTGAGTTACTTTGCACCCTTGCTCAGGTCCAGTTGAGCGTGTTTGTGTGGGTCTGCTTCTGGTGCTGCATTCTGCCCCATTGATCTGTGTGTCTCTACTTTCCTCAACACCACACAGTCTTCATTACTGTGGCCCCGTAAGTCTTGAAACTGGGTGGACTGATTCTTCCAGGTGTATTTTTTTTCCTTCAAAATTGTCAGCTATTCTAATTCTCTCACTTTTCCAAATGCATTTTAGATTAATCTTGTCTAGTTTTTGAAAACCCTTGCCGAAATTTTGATAGGCATTACCTTAAATCTCTGTATCAATTTGGATAGATTTTATATAGTTACTGTGCTGTGTCATGCAATTTATAAACAGTGTATCTTTCCATATATTTAGATATCTTTTAGTTTCTTTTGTCTACATTTTGTAGTTTTCAGCATGCAAATTCTGCATGCTTTTTCTTTTCTTTTTCAAATTTACACTTAAATTTTTTTTCTTTTTTGTTCAATTGTAAATGTTGTTTTCTAATTTCAGTGTCCCCGTGTGTTCACTGCAAATACAGTAGTCCCTGCTTATGCATGGGAACACATTCCGAGACCCTAGTGGATTCTTGAAACCATGGAAACACTGAGCTCTCTCTCTCTCTCTCTCTCTCTCTCTCTCTCTCTATATATATATATATATATATATGTATGTATATATGGTTTAATTTATAAACTAGGCACTGTAAGAGAGGAACAAGAAAAACTAATAATAAAGTAGAATGATGCTTTCTCATGCAACATGTTGCCATCATATCTACAACCACAAACTTAGTGCCTTTTCCATTTTTTCATATATATATTTTAAAGATTTATTTATTTTATTTGAAAGGTAGAGTTACGGAGAGGCAGAGGTAGAGAGAGAAAGAGAGAGAGAGAGAGAGGTCTTCCATCTGATGGTCCACTCCCCAGATGGCTGCAACAGCCAGAGCTTCGCTGATCTAAAGCCAGGAGCCAGGAGTTTCCTCCAGATTTTCCACGCGGGTGCAGGGGCCCAAGGACCTGCGCCATCCTCCACCGCTTTCCCAGGCCATAGCAAAGAGCTGGATTGGAAGTGGAGCAGCCGGAACTCAAACTGGCACCCATATGGGATGTGGGCACTACAGGCGGTAGCTTCACCACTATGCCACAGCGCCGGCCCCGCCTTTTCCATCCTAATTAAGCTTTGCCATGACTATGACCCAAACTTTTACATTTTGATGCACTGGCAAGACTAGCATGCATTTCTTTTTCTTTCTTCACAGTTTTATGGGTAGAAGAATTGCTTCATTATAGATTGTAATCTCAGAGTATCATTTGTTTCTTTCCTAAGTCAAGAACTTGCGCCTTTTCAGTTAAAAGAAGCACTTTACAGCTTTTCTTTTGCATATCTGAGTTGCCAGCATTGCTACTCTTGTCCTGTGGTATCATTATTATTACTTTTTAAAAATATTAATTTATTTATTTGAAAGTCAGAGTTACATACAGAGAGGAGAGGCAGAGGCAGAGAGAGAGAGAGAGAGAGAGAGAGAGGTCTTTCATCTGCTGGTTCCCTCTCCAGTTGGGCGCAACAGCCAGAGCTGCAGTGATCCGAAGCCAGGAGCCAGGAGCTTCTTCCAGGTCTCCCACGTGGGTGCAGGGGCTAAGGACTTGGGCCATCTTCCACCACTTTCCCAGGCCATAGCAGAGAGCTGGATCGGAACTGGAGCAGCCGGGACTCAAACCGGCACCCGGATGCGGGCACTGCAGGTGGCGGCTTAACCTGCTATGCCACAGTGCCGGCCCCTGGGGTTATTATTAAGTGAAATAAAAAGACCTGGACACAAGTCCTGCAGTGCTGTGGCAGATTTGGTTACTGAGAGGTCTGCTGAGTGAGTGATGGGCGGGTAGTGTACACCGCTTTGACACATTGGATAATGAGATGGTCCCAGTCTTGTGAGGGATGGAGAGGGATGGCATGAGGTTTCATCACGCTGCACAGAACAGTGTGCAATTTAAAATTTATGAATAGTTTATTTCTGGATTTTCCACTTATTTTCAGACCAAGGTTAACTGTAGGCAAATAAGACCACAAAAAGGTGACAATATGGGTAAGTGGGCTGTTATACATACATACATACATACATACACACACACATACATACACCATTTTTGGTATATATGTCTTGTATCCTGTGACCCTGTTGATTCCTTTTTATTTGTTCTGCCTCTTTTATTTTATATACTTGCAGCTCTATTGATTGCTGTACACATGTTAAGGGTTGCTTTGTCTTCTTGGGTTGACCCTTTAACTAATATATAATATATAAGGTCCAGTCTGTCTCTGGTAACATTCTCTGCTCTGAAGTCTACCTTATCTGCTTTCTTGCTTTAGTTTGATTAGTGTTTGTATGGTGGATCTTTTTCCATCCTTTTATTTTCAACCTTCTGTATTATTATATTGAAACAATGTTCCTATAACAAATCTGAATTTGTTATAGTCAGCTTATAGGTGGCTATGGTTTTTTTTTATTTTTATTTATTTTTTTTTCTTGACAGGCAGAGTTAGAGAGAAAGAGACAGACAGAGACAAAGGTCTTCCTTCCTTTGGTTCACCCCTCAAATGCCTGCCACAGCCGGCACGCTGAGCCGATCCGAAGCCAGGAGCCAGGTGCTTCCTCCTGGTCTCCCATGCAGGTGCAGGGCGCAAGGACCTGGGCCATCCTCCACTGCCTTCCCGGGCCACAGCAGAGAGCTGGACTGGAAGAGGAGCAACCGGGACAGAATCCGGCGCCCCAACTGGGACTAGAACCCGGGGTGCTGGCTCCGCAGGCAGAGCCACAGTGCCGGCCAGGTGGCTATGGTTTTTAACGAACTATGTCAATCTTGGTTATTTACTTGTTGTAGTTAGATTATTTATAGTTAATGTCATTACTGTTATCAGGCTTTTAGGGCTTAAGTTTGCTGTTTTATATATTGTTTCTTGTTTGTTCCCTTTTTTTGGTTTGTTTCCCTTTTCCTGTCTTCCTTTGGGTTACTTTTAACATTTTAGAATTTTCATTTCAATTTTACTATGGAATTATTTTAAATAAAGATTTATTTCTTTATTTGAAAGCCAGAGTTACAGAGAGAGAGGAACACACACACACACACGCACACACACAGATCTTCCATTCAATGATTAACTTCCCAAATGTCTGCAATGACCATGGCTGGACCAGGCCAAAGCTAAGAGCTTCTTCCAGGTCTCCCACGTGGGTGCAGGGGCCCAAGCACTTGGGCCATCCTCTGCTGCTTTCCCAGGCCATTAGCAGAGAGGTGGATTGAAAGTGGAGCAGCCGAGACTTGAACTGGCATCCTTATGGGATGCTGGCATTGTAGACAGCAGCTTCTCCTGCTGGCCCCAACTGTAGGGTTTTAAGTTTACCTCTTTGTATTGTAAAGTGTTTTCTCTCAGACACACAGACACAGACACACAATCATATCGTGCTTATTGTTGGCATTTTACCAGTTCACATGAAGTACAGAAGCCTTACCTCCTTTTATTTAATTTTTTGCCATTGTTTATAATACATATACCTATATACATATTATGTATGGCGTTACATATACATTATATTATCTATCAAAATAGCTTACATATACTGTACAAAGGTTCACAACCACACCATATGGTGTTATAATGCTTTCCTTCAGCTTTCCATCAAAGATTGGAAAACTTAAGCAAAGGAAAGTAAATCATATTTACCCATACCTTTGTTTCCTGTTTTCTTTCTTCCTTTGCGACATGCCAAGGTGCCTTCCTCAATCATTTCTGTTCTGTTCCGAGAACCTCCTTCATCCATTCCTGGCTGCCAGTCTGCTGACAATGAATTCTCTTGGTGCTTATTCATATGTGAATGTCTGTGTTCTCATCCTACCTAAAGGATGTTTTCACTGGATATAGGATCCTTGGTGACAGGTCTTTTTTTTCCCTGCACTTGAAAAATCGGATAGTACTTCTTTATGGCTTCCACGGTTCTGATGAGAAATAGGTTGTCATTCAAATTGGTTTTCCTTTTCAGATACTGAGCTGTTTCTCTCTTGCTGCTTTCTGGAATTGTTTCTTTGTCTTTTAGCTTTCAGAGGTTGGACTATGATGTGTCTTGGGAAGAATTTCTTAGACTTTTTCTTATCTGGGGTTTACTCAGCTTCTTACATCTGTAGGTTTATGTCTTTTGACAAATTTGGGATGTGTTTAACTGTTATGATTTTAGGTTTGTTTTTTTTTTTTTAATTCTTACCCTCATTCTTCTAGTTCCAGGACTCTGGTGGCTTAAATATTAGATTTTTAAAAATATTTCCATAGGTCCCTAGTCTATGTTCATTTAAAAACTTCACTCTCGTTTAGCTCTGGAAGTTCCTGTTGTTCATTGATTTCTTCCCTTTGTAGCCTCTATCCACTATATTTTCAGTTTTTTTTTAATTCAAAATTTCCATTTGGTTATTTTTTATTACTATTTAAATTTTTTTTTATTTGAAAGGAAGGGGATATTCCCTTCTGTTGGGTTACTCCCCGAATGCCTGGATGGCTGGGCTGGGTCAGGCAGGAGCCAGGAGCCAGGAGCCAGGAGCCAGGAGCCAGGAACTCAATCCAGGGGTTCCATGTGGGAGGTGGGGACCCAGCGACTTGCCCCACATCAGGTTCCTTGCAGGAAGCGGGAGTGGGAGCAGAGCTGGGACTTGAACCCTGGCACTGGGTTCTTCTTTATCCCTTGCATTTCTTTGCTGAGGTTTCCTGCTTTTTTGTCTGTTTCAGATATATTTGCAAGTGCTCCTTGAAGCATTTTTCTGATGGTTGTTTTAAAAATCTGTCAGACTGTGGCACCGTGGGTGAAGCCTCTGCTCAGGACACCTGCATCCTCTATTGGAATGCTGGTTCAAGTCCTGGCTACTCTACTTCTGCCCCGGCTCCCTGCTAATGTACCTAGGGAGCAGCAGATGATGGCCCAAGTACTGGAGTCCCTGCACCAACATGGGAGACCCAGATGTGAGTTCCTGGCTCTTAGCTTTAGCCTGGCCCTGCCCTGGCTGTTGTGGGCATTTGGGGAGTGAGCCAGTGAGTAGAAGAACTCTTCTGTATCTGTCACTCTGCCTTTCAAATAAATAAATCTTTAAACAAATCGGGCAGGTTGTTACTAACATTTCCTCTTCTCACTGTTGGACTTTGCTCATTGCCTTCTCCTTTCCTTCATTCTGAGTTCTCTGTGGTTGTTCGTAGGTATAGTGAGTTTTCATTTAAAACCTGGACATTTTTTTTTTGGACAGGCAGAGTGGACAGTGAGAGAGAGACAGAGAGAAAGGTCTTCCTTTTGCCGTTGGTTCACCCTCCAATGGCCGCCGCAGCCGGTGCGCTGCGGCCGGCGCACCGCGCTGATCCGATGGCAGGAGCCAGGTGCTTCTCCTGGTCTCCCATGGGGTGCAGGGCCCAAGGACTTGGGCCATCCTCCACTGCACTCCCTGGCCACAGCAGAGAGCTGGCCTGGAAGAGGGGCAACCGGGACAGGATCGGTGCCCCGACCGGGACTAGAACCCGGTGTGCCGGCGCCGCAAGGCGGAGGATTAGCCTAGTGAGCTGCTGGACATTTATGGATTTTATGTTATGCTCTGGATCTTATGCACAGCTTCTATTTTTTAAAGAGATTCATTTTATTTATCTGAAAGGCAGAGTTACAGAGAGAGGTAGAGACACACACAGAGAGGTGTCTATCTGCTGGTTCACTCCCCAAATGGCTGCAATGGCTGGAGCTGGACTGATC
Source organism: Lepus europaeus (assembly GCF_033115175.1). Taxonomy (NCBI): domain Eukaryota; kingdom Metazoa; phylum Chordata; class Mammalia; order Lagomorpha; family Leporidae; genus Lepus; species Lepus europaeus. The sequence goes on along the minus strand of NC_084843.1, from coordinate 75,912,497 downwards.
TGAAGCCAGGAGCCAGGAGCTTCTTCCATGTCTCCCACACAGGTGCAGGGCCCAAGGACTTGGGCCATCTTCTACTGCTTCCTCAGGCCATACCAGAGAGCTGGATCAGAATTAGAGCAGCCGGGACTAGAACTGGTGCCCATATGGGATGCCGGTGCTGCAGGTTGATGCTTTAACCTGCTGTGCCACAGCGCCAACCCCCATACCTTCTGTTTTAATGGGTTTCTTGTGATGCCACTCTGGGGAGGGAGCTGCTGTCTAATTGCCACAGGAAGGGAGGAGTGCAGGCTCTCCTGTGTTCTATGTTGCAACCTGCCATGGGGGCTGATTGTCACTGAGAAAGAGATGTGGCGGTTCTGGCTCCCTGCTTGGGCCTCTGCTGACCCCTCTCTGGCTGGGAAAAGCAGGGAGGCATCACAACATGGCCTCCACTAACCACAGCTGACCACGGCTGCTGGGTATGCGAGTATGATCTCTTCCTCTCCATGGAGGGTCAAAGTTAGGAGTCAACACTGGGGAAGGGGAAGTAGGGCCTTGTTTTAGCCTGATGAAGGTGGGAAGGCCAGAGTCTTCGCTCAGGCTTAGCTGATGTGAGTGAGGGTGGGACCCAGCCTTGTTTTGCGGTGTGTGACTGGAGTAGAGTGGTTACTCTTGGAAAGTTTTCTATTGTGGTTACTGCCTCTTTCCTGGACACTTAGCTGGAAGGAGCAGGTCTCTCTCTCTCCCTCTCACCCTCTCTCCCTCTCTCCCTCTTTTCCTCTCTTCCTCTCTCCCTCTCTCCCTCTCTCCCTCCCTCCCTCCACACCTATTAGCATTTCCAGGTTGCCTAGTCTTCAGCTCTGAGTCTGGGGTCTGTGATGCTAAAACCAAGACCGGGACCCCATCACCCAGTCATCCCTTGGGTCCTGCAGCCCTGATTGCTGTGCCTTTTGCCTTTCCACCATTCAGATTCTTCTCTTGTTTCTTTTATTAACGTGATGTTTGGGGGTTGCAGCTGTGCTTAGCAGGAGGCGTAGAGGGAAGAATGTTGATTTCCTTTCCCTGGAAGTCCTTGCCCTGGCTTGCGCTCCTTCCTGCACTGCCCCCTCAAGCTGGGAAGCCCACGCTGTCCTCGTGGTGGTGTCAGCTGCTCCGTAAGCAGGAAGATTCAGAGTTAGTCAAAGTACAGTTGCTCATTTTTTCAGACGTGCTTCATGATAGAATTCATTTGCATACTAAGCAAGTGCATTTGGATTCTAAGAAAGTATTTAAGGAGTCTTAAGTGGAGGATATTTATTTAGTTCTGAATTAACAGTTGTGATCACGTTCTCTCGCTTTCTTTTTATTTGCCTTTTATCCTATTGTTGTCTTTTAATTAAACAATCCGCTCGCAGGATAGTCTTTCATTGAGAATTATTAAAGACCGGCCGCCTCTCTTTGTCAAACCGGGGGCGGAGTGTGTCACTGTAGACGCCGTACGCCTGGCTCTGGGGAGATTTCAGCGTGGCGGGGGAGAAGGTGTTTCATCAGCTGCTGGAGGAAGACTGTGCCTTCAGTGGTGATAAAGCCATGGAAGGTGGGGCTGGAGCAGCTGGTGGTTGGTGGCCAGGACAGAGGTGGGTAGTGCCGGGTGTTCTGTAATTGGTTCCTCCTCCTGTGCTGACCACAGGATGCGCCCTGTGTGGGCGGATGGAGGGTCAGGGGGTGGGCAGGAGCCTGGACTGGGGCTGGTGGCTGTGCCGCCCATCTCCAGAAGCCCCTGGAGTCTTGGGCTGCCTTCTTACCTCGGGGTATCCAGGGGCCCAGGGGAGACAGGGACAGATGGGACAGACAGGCTGGGAGGCTGTGTGGCCTGGGGTGTGAGTCTGAGCACCCCCGAGGTTCCTGGACAAATGAGTCAGTTGTATTCGGAGGATGTCTAGGAAGTGGCTAGTGAAGGGAGACAGAGAGAGACTGGCCTGGCCTCTGGGGTCAGGAATTGCAGCCTGGAGGGGAGGCAGGAGATACACACATGTGCACACACAGATATGCGTGTGGGTTCCCGCCATCCATAGTCCCAGTAACATAAGACACACAGGTTCATACACGCTCATGCATGCACACACAGCCTGCACCAGCCTAGACACACCCACACACTCACACATGGACAGGCGTGCACACGTATCACACCAGGCATTCCCCAGGCAGGCAGACCCATCATCCCTTGCAGAAGTGACCATAACCGTCAGGATGGAGGAGGCCCGGCTGGGGAACCTGCACAGCCATTGGAAGGAAACCAAAAGCTTGTGGTGGTTTCAAGGCCCAGCTTCTCCACGAGTAAACTCATTTCTTTTTTTTTTAAGATTTATTTATTTGAAAGGCAGAGTTACAGAGAGAGGAGGACACACACACACACACACGTACACACAGATCTTCTATCCACTGGTTCACTCCCCAGTTGAGTGCAATGGCCAGAGCTAGGCCTCCTGTCTAAAGCTAGGGGCCAGGAACTACTGGGTTTCTCATCTGAGTGCAGGGACCCAAGCACTTGGGCCATTCTCTGCTGCCCTCCCAGGCACACCAGCAGGGAGCCAGATCAGAAATGGAGCAACTGGAACGCCAACCAATACCCATACACAGGTGGCAGCTTTACTGGCTGCATCACAGCCCTGGCCCCCTAAACTCATTTTATTTTATTTTTTTATTTGTCAGGTAGAGTTATAGACAGTGAGAGAGAGAGAGAGAGACAGAGAGAAAGGTCTTCCTTCCGTTGGTTCACTCCCCCAATGGCTGCTATGGCTGGCGCTGCGCTTGATCCGAAGCCAGGAGCCAGGTGCTTCTTCCTGGTCTCCCATGTGGGTGCAGGGCCCAAGCCCTTGGGCCATCCTCCACTGCACTCCCGGGCCACAGCAGAGAGCTGGACTGGAAGAGGAGCAACCAGGACTAGAACCGGTGCCCATATGGGATGCTGGCGCAGCAGGTGGAGGATTAACCAAGTGAGCCACGGCACTGGCCCCACCATAAACTATTGCTAACTTTCTCTATATCTCTAGAGACCCAGGGGTGCTCCTTTCACTGTTCATGTTCATACAAAACAAATGAACTTCTAACAGTGACAGCTCACATATGCACGCAGCTCTAGGGTTTGCAAGTGGTTTAGTAAACTTTACCTGTTGCTCAGATGTAGGGCCTGTGGAGTGTCGTGGCCACAGAACATGGATAAAGATGAGGTCCTTTTCTTCTGAGAGCTCCTGGACCTGTGGACTGGGGCCTTGTCCAGGGAGCGGGAGAGGCCACGGCGCATACACACACATTTGGGCAGTTCATGCACACACACACTTGCACACATGTGCACACCCCATTTCATTTGCTTCTTGTAATCTCCTGCAGGTTCTGCAGGACCGGTACACAGATGTGGCTGTGAATCCCAGCCCGGCCTCTCCTTGCTATGTGACTGTGGCTCTCAGCCCTGCTGGGTTCACTTCCTTGATCTGTAAGGTGGGGACAGTAATTCTTTTTTCTTTAAAGATTTATTTATTATTTATTTGAAAGGCAGAGTTACAGAGAGGCAGAGGCAGAGAGAGAGAGAGAGAGGTCTTCCATCCACTGATTGATTCCCCAGATGGCTGCAATGGCCAGCACTGCACCAATCCAAAGCCAGGAGCCAGGAGCTTCTTCTGGGTCTCCTATGTGGGTGCAGGGGCCCAAGGACTTGGGCCATCTTCTACTGCTTTCCCAGGCCACAGCAGAGAGCTGGATCTGTAGTGCATGGGCTGGTGTGGCAGGGCCAGGAGCAGGCGGACCCTCCATGGGCTGGCAGATGTGGGTGGAGTGGAGCACATCTCAGGGCAGGACGAGCCCTCAAAGACCCTGAGGACCAGCAGAGCTCACGTGAGGCTCTGGGCTGCTTCTCAGTGGTCCCTGTAGGACTTGTTCCTTCTTGCTGTCAGTGTGGACGTCTGCCTCCCACTTGGGGGACTCTTAGAAGCTCTGAGAGACACCATTGGCCTGCCTTTCAGATTCTTCTAATTACGGTATACTCGGGGTAAAACGTAAGCCTCGTGCAACATATCCTGGTCATCATTTGCATGTGTCCCGCTCTGTAGCTTTGAGTCCATCTGCCTTGCGTGCAACCCTCATCACCATCCACCTGCAGAGCCTGTTGCTTTTTTATAAAACTGGCGCCCTGTACCCTTGAAACTTGAACGCCGTACTCTTTTACATAGTGGTTGTACCATTTGACATTCCCACCATTGTGCACAAGGCTTCCGATTTCTCCACATCCTCACCAGCACTTGTTATTTCCCTTTTCCTCTCATCGCTCTCATCCATCTTTGTGGCTTTGAGGCCTTTTTACTTTTGAAGACCCTAGCAGCCATTGCCTCCTCCAGGAAGTCTTCCCTGGAGCGCACAGCCTGGCTGCATACCTGCCTTTGTGCTCCCTCAGCCCCTGGCCTTCCCTTGATTACACTGTGTGCATGCACCTGTCTCCTCCCTGACTGTTCTGTGAGCATCTAGAAGGACACTCTGAGTATTCAGTGCTTGTACCCTGGCCCTGCCAAGGCGCAACTCCAGAAGGCACTCGGGATACCTTTTTTATTTGGTGAAAGGTCCAGACCACATATTTTATCTATTCATTTGCAAGTCAGAGTTATAGGGTGGAGGCATGGGTCTTCCCTCTGCTGGTTCACTCCACAAATGGCCACAATGGCCAGGGCTGGGCCAGGCCAAAGCCAGGAGCTTCTTCCAGGTCTCCCACATGGGTACAAGGGCCCAAGCACGTGGGCTGTCTTTCACTGCTTTCTCAGGTGCATTAGTAGGGAGCTTCAACAGAAGTGGAGCAGTCAGGAATCGAACCAGTGCCCACATGGGATGCCTGCCCCTCAGATGGAAGCTTAACCTTCTTCACCACAGTGCCGGCCCCAGCTCAGGGCATCTTGGAGGAACAAATGTGTAACATCCAGAGCCAGGCTGGCCTCCAGGACTGACAGTGGGGACTTCAGACACAAGGAGAGGAGCCCGGCCCCTGTCCCTGGGACTGCTGGCCTGCAGATCTGGGAGTTTCCATGGGTGCTGGACTGGAAAGCAGCTCCTGCTGCTGTGGTAGGGTCTCACGGCTGAAGTCGCAGAGGCAGGGTCCACACCAGCTGGACTGGGGCTGATCCGCCCCGGAGTCAGGTGTCCAGCCCACAGCTGTGCACGTGTGCTGGGCTGTGGGCAGTCACTGGCGGGGTTGGCTAGGGTACCCCAGTACCTGAAATGAACAGCAGCAGATTTCGCTTCTTCCCTGGGATGGAGACACTTGTTAACTTCTCTGCCTGGTGATTTGGTGACAGCCGCAGCCCTTCTCAGAATGGCTACAATTCTTGGATCTGAAGGGAGTTGGCCTTTTACTACCCTTTGCAAAAGCAATGTCAGCTGTAGCTGTCCTTACCCTGCGGAGAGCTGTCTGCTTCATGGATAATAGCTCAGAAGCACTCTTCTTGATTGGATCTGTCCCATTAGAGAGAGGAAGGGAGTGAGCGCCTTAGCGCATCAGCCCTGTGCAAACCACCTGGGGGTGCTGCATGCCTTACCATAGTGTGCCAGATAGAGCCACAGAGGGCAACTCCAGGACAAGAACTTCCTGCTGGTCCCAAGCCCCTCCAGGGCAGTCCCTGTGTTATCCTCTTTATTTGGAGGGAGAAGGGAGGACGGGGATGAATAAATCGCTCCCCTCTGCTGGCTCACTCCTCAAATGCCTACAACAGCCAGGGTTGGGCCAGGCTGAAGCCACGTGGGTGGCAGGGGCAGGGACAAAAGTCTCTTGAGTTCTCACTGCTGCATTTGTAGCAAGCTGGAGTCAGGAGCTGGAGCTGGGAATTGAACCCAGGCCCTCTGGTGGGAGATGCAGGCATCTTAACCACTAGGCTAACACCACCCCTGTTCCCCCAGTGATGCTTAGGAAATGATTGCAGGAGAATAGGATGTCCAAGGGAGGAAGAAAACACTGCTTTCAATGCCAAGTTCAGATTTGGAGCTGGGCCAGGTGACGCTTGCTCATCTTTTTGCTCTGTCATTCCACAAATTTCTCTGTGCTCCTACCATGCATCTGGCCTTGTGCAGAGGGTGCTGATAAAGACAAGTAGCATGCCATCTTTTACTCTCCAGACTCCTGGTCTCATGGAGCAGAAAGTTGGGCAGGTCCTTCCATGCACCATAGTAAACGCGGGATGAGAAACAGGAACCCACAGTGGTAAGGTCTCCGACTGCCTGTGCTGCTGCTCCTCCTGGGCGTGCTGGGGAGGAAACATTTGGGCTGGGTTTCAAAAAGTGCAAGCAAAGAAAAGGGGACAGATGATGTCATCAGAGGGCACAGAGTTGTGGTTTGGGGAGCACCACACAGCTAGAGATGGAGGCAGGGAGACGAGGCTGGGCACCAGCAGAGTTGGTGAAGAAGGGCAGTGTCCCCCTGGAGTGAGTTTTCTTTGAGGCTCCCTGTGGCAGTAGCATGGAGGATAGGGTAGCATCTGGGGGTCAGGTGGGAGCTCTGATGATGGCCCAGGTAACAGATGATGAGGATGGGGTACAGGAGAACCCTTGGAGAAGCATGCCTGTCCCGAGCAGTCCTAGGCCTGGTTAGGCCCACTCTATACCTATAGCTGCACCTGGGCTGAAACTGGGTGTGGCATCCCTGGCTGGCCACTCCTCAGGGACCCAACTCAAGAATGAGCCTTACTGTAACCCACGGACGCTGAGTGATGTGATACGTCAGTGTAGGCTCATCAGTTCTAACAAACATCTACTCTGATGCAAGACACTACTTAGGGAGGAAGTGCAGGAGGAGCGAGGGGGTCTAAAGATCTCTGTGCTTTCTGTTCATTTATTCTGTAAAGCCAAAACTCCCCCCAAAATTAATCCTATTGATTTTTAATTTTAAAAAATCAACAGAAAGCAAGTATAGAAGTTTGGGGGAAATGAGGAGAGGGAGCTTGTGATATGAGTGACTAAAGGGAATGTGACGGGATCACCAGGAGGCACAAAGATAAATAAATCTTTTATTTATTTATTTGAAAGTCAGAGTTACACAGAGAGAGAATGAGAAGCAGGGTGGTGGTGAGGGGGCAGGTCTTCCATTCCTCTGGTTCACTCCCCAAATGAATGCAATGGCCAGAGCTGAGCTGATCCAAAGCCAGGAGCTAGGAGCTTCTTTCAGGTCTCCCATGTGGATGCAGGGGCCCAAGGACTTGGGCCATCCTCCACTGCTTTCCCAGGCCACAACCGAGAGCTGGATAGGAAGAAGAGCAGCTGGGACTGGAATCAGTGCTCGTATGGGATGCTGGTGCTACAGGCTGGGGCTTTAACCCACTGCGCCCCGCTCCGCCCCGCCCCCCCCCCCCCAATAAATAAATCTTAAAAAATAGTTCGATCCCACTTACACATGTTCTGATCTACAGCCCTGGCAGTCACTCACTTTTCCGCTGCCTTCCAAGTTTCCCTTGCCAGACCCTCATCTCAGAGCTGTGGGTGGAGTAGCAGCAACTTCTCAGGCTGGCTGCTTTCACACGGCACCAGGCATGGAAGGGCACTCGGTGTCTATTCTTGGTTCCACAGCTCATTTCTTCCAGTGCAGAGTAACACCCCATTGTGTGGCTGCAGCACAGTTGGTCCATCCTCCTAGCTAAGGACGCTGTGGCTGCTTTCAGCTTTTGGTGATGGTGGACAAAGACACTGTCAGCCTACTGACTGACCCTGCGAGCTAACTTATGGAGAGAACAGGAGGTGGGGAGAGGGCAGCATGGGGTATGCTCTGACATGGCCACCGGCTTCCATCACTGGGGGGGCTTGACTCCGATGCTGCACCCTGCAATCAAGAGATGGCCCCCAAGCTACTCCTGGGTGGTCACCAGTGGTCATTTCTTGGGCTCCATCTTCCTCCATCTCTTAACAACCTTTGGCCTGTTGGCCACTTCCTCAAACTTGAACTTGGAGATGCTGTCCCTCCCTTTGGGCTTCTTCATACTTTCCTGACCCCAATTTCTAACTGGTTTCCTTCCTGCCCCCAACACCCGCTGTCCAAGAGGTGGGCCAAAGCCTATAGTCCCACTTCAGCATGGCGAGAGCTCCTTATGCCCTGTGACTGCTGGGTGCAGGGGTTGCAGGGACATGTCTACCAGGTGCCTGATGTGTGCGGGACACTCTGCCCCACTGGGATCAGCCCCACAGTGGGGTGCTTCTCACCCCCGCCGAGGAGGCTGCACAGGTTCGGGGCAGTGGAATGACTGGATCAAGGACACCCAGCATTGGCTCTGGAGTTTGGATCCTGGGCCATCCCCTTTATAGAGCTGTGGCCCGAGATAGCTCTGTACGAATTAGACTTTGGTTCTGTTCCTATTTCTTTCTCCCCCACTTGCTGGCCTGACGGATGCCTTATTCCCTCCAGTCCAGAGCCCCTAACCCTGGATTTGGCTGAGCCCTGGAGGCCTGGTGGCCTGGAGGCAAACGGGTGATTAACTCATCAATGATGCAGAGCACCAGCGACTCAGAGGCAGTCCCTGCTCCCTCCCCTGGCTACAGTGCTCAGCCTCTGTCAAGACCAAGGCTGACTTCAGAAATTCCTTTCCTGCACTGGGCCCAGAGGGTGGTCGGTCCCCACCCTGGCCCTTTGCTGAAACAGGGCTGAGTGGTTCACCAGGCCACTGCACACGGCTACCTGTGGCCTGGCTGATGCTGTGGAGGCTGCTGATGGAGCTTTCTAGAAAGGATGGTGCTCCTGTCCCCACACTCACTGTTCAGAAACCTGGGCGAGCATAGCAGGAGTCCCTTCATGTCTTGTGCAAGGCTGAGTTTCCTGGTCCTGTGCTGCTCACTGGGGCAGCTCCGCTGGCCCTGTAGGGGGTTTCTCTTGTGTACATTGAGCTGCCCTGGAGGTGGACCTTAGCCTGTCCAGTTCCCGATACAAGGCCTGGGCAAGGGAGGTAACTGGTCACCTTTGCACAAGTGAGGAGTGTCTTGCTGCTTCTTCTTGCTGTCACCAAAGGCATTCACGGTGCCAGAGAGGTAGCGGCAAGGCCTGGAGACTGGGGACCAGACCCCGTGGAGCAGGCTGGGGTTGGAGGTGCCCTGACCTGTCCTGAACCTTCATATGTGGTTCCTGTTGTCCCCCCCAGCCCTAGGCACTGAGTTGTGCCTGGGGTTCGTGAGTGGCAGAAGGGCACAGTCCTGAAGGCAGGGCCACTTGCTCCCCTATGGAGCCAGTGTCTTGTTCCTTGTTCAGGGGAGATAGAAGACAGGAGGCGAGACTCTTGAGAAAGAAGATACAAGCCCCCGATTTACACAGCAGAGTGCAGAGCAGGGACTGAGAGGGCAGGTGCAGAAACTTGCAGGTGTGTGCTGTGCCCCCCCGTCCCGTCTGCACCCGGGGGTCCTGCTGCTGACTGTCCATGTGAGGACATGTCTCATTTCCAGGTTTTACACATTGGGGTGTCTGCAGTGAAGAAGCAGCTGTGTGTTTCAGCAGGAAGCTAGGAGGAGGCTGAAAGCCCAGGCAGAGATGCATCGATTGTGCTGCCAGTTAAAATCATTCCAGGGCTTTGCAAGGCGTATCTTTGGAGCTGCCCCTGTCTCCTGGCCTCCGGGAAGGATAAGCTGTGTGGTCACGGCCTTTTCCAGCTGTGAAGCTGAAAATCACTCCTTGTGCATCCTTGTGCATTTCTTTTTTTTATTTGACAGGCAGAGTTAGACATTGAGAGAGAGAGACAGAGAGAAAGGTCTTCCTTCCGTTGGTTCACTCCCCAAATGGCCACTATGGCCAGCGTGCTGCGCCGATCCGAAGCCGAGAGCCAGGTGCTTCCTCCCAGTCTCCCATGCAGGTGCAGGGGCCCAAGCACCTGGGCCATCTTCCACTGCCCTCCCGGGCCACAGCAGAGAGCTGGACTGGAAGAGGAGCAGCCGGGACTAGAACCTGGCACCCACATGGGATGCTGGCGCTGCAGGCGGAGGATTAACCAAGTGAGCCACAGCACCAGCCCCGTGCATTTCCTTGAAGATGAGTTGTAGGAGCTCAGGGCTAGGCCCACCAAGGGGGAGATGGGTACAGCTCTGGGGTGGCCAAACCCTCTCTCCTCCTGTGTCTTAGAATAGTCCCTGAGCATACATGTGGCCAGACGGGATGCTGGGCAGCCTCAGAGGAGCTTTCCATGGGAGCTTTCGAATCAAATCTTCCTGAGCCTGCTTGGCAGGCTAGGCCAAATGAGCTGCTGTCTCTGCCATTCACTGTCACTGGAGACACTTAGGGCCCGTGTCCTGGTCCATGTAGAGATTTGTGAGTCTGAGACCAGGCTGCTTTGTCTGCTTTCCATCTTCCCATCCTGACGTCCACTTCCCAGTAGAAGTTCTCAGAAGGCCACAGGGGCTCCTGATCGGCAGGTGGGGGTGGCTCAGCCAGTGGTCACATCAGGGTGGGGACAGATTCCTTCTTCCTTCAACACAGGTGAGGCATTGATCAAAGCACATAGGATGGGGTTTCATGGGGGTCTGTGCAGATGGAGACACAGAAAATAGATGTCTTGATTCTGTGTGCAGAGAGTGGGAGCATGACCTTGGTCTTGAGGGGGAGGGCTCTCCAGGTGGGAGGGGTATAGAGTGTGCAAAGGCACAGTGGTTGGGGGCTGCAGGGGGTATTTGGGCAGAGGGGCTTGCTTTGACATTTATTTTTTTTTTGAAGATTTATATATTTGAAAAGCAAAGTTACAGAGAGGGACAGACACACAGAGAGCATCCATCTGATGCTCACTCCCAAGATGGCCACAATAGCTGAGGTTGGACCAGGCTGAAGACAAGAGCTTGGAATTCCATTCGGGTCTCCCATGTGGGTGGCAGGGGCCCAAGTACTTGGGCCACCTTCTGCTGCCTTCCCAGGTGCCTTAGCAGGGAGCTGGATTGGAAGTGGAGCAGTTGGGACTTGAACCCATGGTCATATGGGATGTTGGTGTTGCAGGTGATGGCTTAACCCACTGCACCAGAACGCTGTTGTCACTTTGGCATTGTTGGATTAGAAGGCGTCCCATGAACAAGTTGCTGGTAACTGAACCAGGGAGGGCTTTGAAACTGCAGTGAGGAAACAAGGCTTCTTCTGTAGCTGATTTGGAGCAAGCAGGAGGGTGCCAGTGAAAGGTCACGGTGCCAGAGATGCTAAGCTCTGACCTGTGGAGCAGTTTTCAAGGAGTTGGTGGGGCAGGGCTGGAGGTCAGGAGGGCATTTTAGGGTCTCAGTGTTTGTGTCCACCCAGAATCCTCATGTAGAATCCTAATCCTCGGGCCGGCGCCGTGGCTCACTTGGTTAATCCTCTGCCTGTGGCACCGGCATCCCATACGGGTGCCGGGTTATGGTCCTGGTTGCTCCTCTTCCAGCCCAGCTCTCTGCTGTGGCCTGGGAAGGCAGTGGAGGATGGCCCAAGTGCTTGGGCACCTGTGCCCACATGGGAGACTGGGAGGAAGCACCTGGCTCCTGGCTTCAGATCGGCGCAGCTCCGGCCATAGTGGTCATTTGGAGAGTGAGCCAACGGACAGAAGGCCTTCTCTCTGTCTCTCTTTCTCACTGTCTGTAACTCTACCAGTCAAATAAATTAAAAAAAAATTAAAAAAAAAAAAGAAACCTAATCCTCAAGCTGATGGTATTCGGAGGTGGGGCCTCTGGGAGATGGTTAGGTGAAGAGGACAGAACCTCGATGAGTGGGTTTAACACACTGATAAAAGGACCTTGGAGAGGTGCCCCGCCCCTTCCAGCACGTGAGGTTAGAGAAGAAGACGGGCATCTGTGAGCCAGGAGGTGGGCCACTCAGCAGTCACAATGTCTGCTGGTGCACTTTTCATGGCAGCCTGGATGCATAAACCAAGGTCCGTGGACCTTTCCATTGCCCTGCTGGCTGTCATCTTGCTGGGTCTGGAGCCTGGCTGGACCTGTTCTGCTTGGGCCTTCACCCCTCGCCAGCAGTCCCCGACTTTTAACCCCAGGAGTGAAGGTTAAGTTGATGTCTACACAGGCTGGACCTTGGGCCCCAGAGAGGTCACCTGGCCTTCTTCTGGATGTCCCTGCAAGAGTGTTTTGGATGGGATTAACACCGGGCCTTGAGCAAAGCAGAGGGCCTTCCATAATTTGGATGGAGTCATCTTGTCAGCCAAAGGCCTGAACAGAGCCAGGACCTCCCCCAGCCCCCCACCCCAACCCCACCTCAGCACTGGGAATTCTGCAGGGGACCTGCACGCTTGAAGCTGCACCATTGGCTCTTTCCGAGTTTCTGGAAGGTCATGTGAGTCAGCTCCTGAAAATGGACTCCTTTCTACTTTTATCCATTTCCGATTGGTTCGGTTTCTCTGGAGAACCCGGACCCAGACACTGGCTTTGGCCAGGCTGTTGTTGCTTCGTGAGCAACTCCCACGATTTCCGCCATTATCCTGATGCCACCTGTTAATTACTTCCCATCTTCTCTCTAAACCGATGCCCTTCTAACGTATTGCCTCAGCCCCAGCAATAATTCCCATGAAATTGCGCATCGGATACACTAGCAGTGAATATTTTTCCCAATTAGAATTAATTAAAATAAATATATAACCATTAAAAATGTTCACACACATACCGTCCAATGTCAAGTCACGTACACCTTGCAGTGGGTGATAACGTGTTGTGAAAAGTAGCTGGGCCTTCTCGGGGACCAGGACATGGTCCCGCTCGCCTGGCTGTCTCCTTCAAGACTTCACTGGGCACTTAGGGTGCCAAGCCTGGGGCGGAAGCTGGAGAAGCCGACTCAGCGCTGGCCATGACTTGCCTAGTTCTGTGGGGATAGTTGGATGCCAGCAGCTGTGAGGGTATGGGGAGTCCCAGGCATGGGCAGGGGCAAGCCTTTTATCCTGCTGCCGTGTGCTGCCCTTCACATTTTAATTCCTCTGTTGTTTCCCTCCCACACACACCTGAGCGCTGTCTTCCTTCTTTGTCTAAGAGCAGAGTGGTCTCTGCATTTTCCCTGCCCTCAGCCCCCTTGGGCACCTGCTCCCACACAGCTGTGCACACCGCTGGAACCGTGCAACCATTAGCAGCAGTAGCTGTAGAGAGGGCCTGGCCGGGGGTGGTGGGGAGGGGGACTCTTAATGTGGCTGTGTGATGTGGTCCCACCACCAGGGCCTCACCCAGCACAGCATTTGGTGCCTGGCGGTCCAGGGTCCAGCTGTTAGCAGGCGTCATTCCTTCTGTGCTGTCTCTGCCCCTCCATTAGCCTCTGTGGCTAGCTGGCAGTCTTCACCCTTCCTTTGCTTGTGGAAGAATCATTTCATCGCTGGCTGCTTCTTCACGGGTGTCTTCCCTGGTTGTGTCTCCCAACCTCCATTCTTCTTCTTTTTAAAGATTTATTTGAAAGGCAGAGTTACACAGAGATGGGGAGAGACAGAAAGAGAGAGAGATCTTCCATCTGCTGATTCACTCCCCAATGGTCGCAACAGCCGGGGTTGGGCTTGGCCAAAGCCAGGAGCCTGGAACTCCATCCTGGAGTCCCATGTGGGTGGCAGGTGCCTGAGGACTTGGGCCTTCTTCGCTGCTTTTCCAGGTGCATCAGTAGGGAACTGGATCAGAAGTAGAGCAACCAGGACTCGAACCAGAGCCGCTGTGGGATGTCCTAGGCAGTGGCTTAACCCAGTGCGCCACAATGCTGGCCTTTCTAAATTCCCTTCTTATCAAGACCTCAGACTTAGCATGTGAGGACTCACCCTCACTGACATAAAGTGGCATTGGGGAGTGCTGGGAGTTAGGACTTCCACGCCTGGGGGATGGCTCCACCTGTACAGGCTTCCAGTGGTTGTCACTGATACACAGTGATGGGGCAGATGGCCACAGGTGAGGAGCTTCTGCCAGGACCAGGGTGACTCCCGTGCCTTTTGCTGAGCGTTGCCGTGCTCAGCCACACCCAGATGGAAGCTTGCTCCTTGCAGGGCACTCCCTGCACACCCACAGTCACACCCAGTTATTCACTCATTCAATTCTTCCTCCCTACACTGAAAACACTCATTCACACATTTTTGCACTTCATTCATTCATCCCTGCCTCTGTCACTCACACATCTGCACTCCTACTGTCACTCATTCCCTTGGTCCCCCCTCAAAGGCAGGTGGGGCCCTGTCCTGTGCCATGGCTGTGCCAGGAGCTGGGGTCAGGTTTGAATAACGCTCCTCCCGTTCTCCAGGTGATTGAGGGGTGGGACGTGCTTCTTCTTCTGCCCTGCTTTGACAGCTGCACTACTGAGCTGCCGCCACTTGCCCAAAGACCCTTGGCTTTCCAGACCTGAAGGGCAAATATTGGCTGGGTGAGGAAGGGGTGGACAGACCGGTTGTGCACTTGGTTTCCTGGCTTTCAGAAAGATGGGGGTGCCGGCTCCCTCCTGCTGACTGCGGGGGACAGAAGCTATGTCCTAAGCGCACTTGCTGGAGATCAGGGTGCCTGTCTGCCATGGTCCGAACTGTGCCCACCTTTACCTTCCTAGGGAAGTTGGAGAGCCCAGGAAATGGGGCTGGTCAGCCGGGCAGGTGTGTGCGTCATTGCCTCTCATTCTCTGTCTTTGTCTCAGTCCTGAGTCTCACTCAAAGGAGTCCAGCCCTGTGACATGGGCACCTGGCCCAGCCTCCAGCTGGCACTTGAGGGGTGGCCACATTATGATCTGGTGCTCTTTGGAGACCTGGGATGTCCTAAGTTGTCCCTGGAGCAGAGAGGGCACCAGGATTCTCCTCTTGTCTCATTCCAGCAGGTGGCAAGAAAGCATCACTGTTCTCACTGTTGCTGGGCTCCGAGTCCACATTGCCATGAGACTCACCAGAGTGCTGTTTTGGAGTGCACAGTGAGGAGCAAAATGCTGGGGTGGGCGTTGTGGGGCAGCGGGTGAAGCCAGCATGGGGGACGCCCACGCGCTTTATCGGGTGCCTCGGATGGTGTCCAGCCTCAGCTTCCAGTCCAGCTTCCTTCCTGCTAATGTGCACCTTGGGAGGCAGCAGGTGGTGATTCCCTGAGGCCCACATGGGAGACCCACATGGAGCTCCTGGTTCCCAGCTTTGGCCTGGTCCAGTCTGGCTATTGCAGGCATTTGGGGAGTAAGCCAGCAGATGGAACCCCCCCCCACCCATTTTTTCTGTAGCTCTGCCTTTCAAATAAAAATAAATAAGTAAACTTTTTTAAAGACCCAAATGTCTGTTGAAGAAGGCTGTGGCTCCTGGCTGATCCTACTCTCCCAGGACCGAGAGAGTGTCTTATGTCTCCCTGTTCCAGTGTGTAAGGGAAATCCACGCTGGTTTCCCTGCTGCTCCCATTTGGGCTTTAGCTGAAGGTCATACAGAATGAGTCAGTTTGACCTTGAGCATTGCCTTAGCTGGTGCACGTGTTTACACTCTCCATTTTGCTAATCATCTTAATCAAAATTTATTCACTTATTGCAATGTCTGGGGTGTTTGTCCCCCTGAATCCCTGCAAGAAGCAAATCTTTCACACCATTAGTGGTTGAATAACTCCTGCCCACATTGCCTGGGGCCATGAGTGTTTCGACTTTTGGATTTTTGTGGATTTTGAAATATTTGTATAAGCATAATGAGATATCTAGGGGATGGGACCCAGGTCTAAACACACAATTTACTTATGTTTCAAATACACCTTGTCCCCATAGCCTGAAGGTACTTTTGTAGGCTGTTTTTGGTGCACCTGCGTTTTGCCTGCAACCCGTCACATGCAGTCAGGTGTGGGATTTTCTATTCATGGTGGGAAGTCAGCAGTCAAGAAGTTTTGCATTTCGGAGAATTTCAGGCTTCAGGTATTGGGGTCGGCCATGCTCCACATGCACTGATGAGTCGCAGCTGGAAACACGAGTGGAGCTGGTTGTTCTGCATCCGTTCCTGCTTCTCAGCACTCAGGAAGCCACACAGCTGGATAGGCATTTCTGGGGCAGTTCCGTCAGCTGGATTGGTGTTTCCAAATGTGATGGTTTGGCTGTGGGTAGATGATGTAATGCAGTTAAGAAGCATCTTATCCCACATAGGTGCCACGCTGCCCAGGAATCTGCTCCCTTCCCAGGCGCAGTTCTAGGTGTTTTCATAGGGGCTGAAGCGCCTGCACCATGTAGACTGAGCTCTGAGGCTGTGAAAACGTGTAGGATAAGCTGATGAAGACACATCGATAGAAACGTACATCAGGAAGGCAACTCCCTGGGCCAATCACATCCGAGCCTCCGTGGTTTAGGTATCGCTCCTCATGTTGGCATTGAGTGGAATTTTATTGATCGACTCAGCGTGGAAACATTTAATTTGTACTCATCATCCTTAAAGATATACCGGGGTCTTCAAAAAGTTCATGGCAAATGTGTATTGTGAGAAATCTATGCATGGTTTTTTTCTTTTTTAGATTTTATATTTTGGGGGGGGGCAAAGAGAGAGAGGGAGAGAGAGAGGGAGAGGGAGAGAGAGAGAGAGAGGGAGAGGGAGAGGGAGAGGGAGAGGGAGAGGGAGAGGGAGAGAGGGAGACTGATCTTCCATCCCCTGTCCCACTCCCCAAATGCCTGCCATAGCTGGGTCAGGGCCAGGCTGCAGTCAGGAGCCAGGAACTCCATCTGGGTCTCCCACATGGCTGGCAGGGGCTCAGGTATTTGTGCCCTTACCTGCTGCTGCCCAGATGTTGATGAGCAGGAAGCTGGATCAGTAGTGAAGGCGGGACTTGAACCCAGGCACTTTGATATGCAACACAGGTGTCCCAAGTGGCAGCTTAACCATGGCACCACAGCATCTGTCCCCATGCATAAATTTCAAAATTAGTTTGCACCAAAATAAACTTAAATTTTAATTCCATTTATCATGAGCTTTTTGGTCTCAGTTCTGACATTTCACTTTGTTTCCTTCTGTTTCTTTTGGTTTTCATAATTTGTTTTTCCATTTGGGCTTCCATAAGTAATTATTTTCCCTACTAATTCGAAATGAATTCATCTTTATTCTTAGAGTGTTGTATTTAATCACCTCTGTTTCTTAAAATGTATCTGTATTTGCCCAAGCATGGCTGTTTCTTTACTGAATAGAATAAAAACAAAAGAGTAAATACGCATCCATTCCTCTGGGTAGGAGGGGGAAACAACTTGTTATCATTGCCTGAGAAAATCCGCTCCATGCCTTGTCCACACGTCTCAGCTCCTCAGAGCTGAGTCTCAGACTAATTGCAGAGGTTTCCTGGTCCCAGGCCCTTGGTCAGTGGTCAGTCCCTCAGTCAGTGATCAAGTCCTTGTTCAGTGATCAGTCTACTGGTTATTGGTCAGTCTATTGGTTTTGATCAGTCTGTTGATCAGTGATCAGTCTAATGGTTATTGATCAGTCTGTTGGTCAGTGATCAGTCTGTTGGTCAGTGAGCAGGTCCTCGGTCAGTGATCAGTCTGTTGGTTTTTGATCAGTCTGTTGATCAGTGATCAGTCTGTTGGTCTGTGATCAGTCTATTGGTTATTGATCAGTCTGTTGGTGTTTGACCAGTCTGTTGATCAGTGATCAGTCTGTTGGTGTTTGATCAGTCTGTTGATCAGTGATCAGTCTGTTGGTCAGTGATCGGCCCCTGGGACAGTGATTGGCCCCTTGGACAATGATCGGACCCTTGGTCAGTGATCAGGTCCTTGGTCAGTGATCAGTCTGTTGGTTATTGATCAGTCCCTTGGTCAGTGATCAAGTCCTTGTTCAGTGATCAGTCTGTTGATCAGTGATCAGTCTGTTTGTTATTGATCAGTCTGTTGGTTTTTGATCAGTCTGTTGATCAGTGATCAGTCTATTGGTTATTGATCAGTCTGTTGGTCAGTTATCAGTCTTTTGGTTATTGATCGGTCTGTTGGACAATGACCAGCCCCTTGGCCAGTGATCAGGCCCTTGGCCAGGGATCGGTCGGTCTCAGTTTGCTGCTTTCATCTCTGAATTTTCTGTCCTGAGTTCTCTCTGCAGAGAAGGTGGCTGAGGGTGCGTTGTTCCCAGACCCTGTCTTAACCTTGAAGTCTTCATGATAAATTTACCTTGTCACTCATCTGCTTCAAACCTTCCATAGAAAAACGTCCTGCTCCGCTAGTCCCCACGGGACCCTTAAAGACCAGCCCACCTTTCCTGCACCACCCCACCCCTGCTCTCACCTACCAGCAACGTCCCTCCCATCACCCTGTCTCCCCTCTTAGTCTCTGCTTCTGCAGGTGCTTTTCTCTTCCTTTGACCTCACTGATCCTTCTCATCCTTTAACATTCACTCAGATACTGTCTCCTCCTCCAGGAAGCCCTCCCTGACCACATTTCTCCCACTGGCTTGGACTCCCCTCACAGTGGTAGGGGGTTCTCTCTCCTTTCCAGGCTCCCATGGGGCATTAGCATTATGAGTCTCTATGTAGACTGTGCGCTCCTCATGACCAGGTACCTGACCTAGCCTCCTCACCACTCCCCGTCAGCACACCGTGCACAGACCTGGCCCACAGCAGATGCTCTGGGATGTTTGTGCAACCTGAACAAGAAAGATGTCAGACATGGTTTAGACAGAGAGAAGGTGAGTGAGTTTGAAGGAATGTAGGTAAAACTAGAGTAAGGAATTTGAAGAGAAGGGCTGCTTTCAGAGGCCACTGCCTGAGTCGGCATTTGCTGACCTGCCTCACACCCTAGCTCTGCACCTGGGAGAGTGCGAGGGGCCCAGCTGTGTAGGTGAGGGAAGTCAGACTCCAGGACTTTCCACACCCTGGCTGGCAGGGCCAGGACCCCAGCCTAGGCGCACCCAGCCTGCGTGTCCCCCAGGGCCCTGAAGCCAGGCCAGCGTTCTGGGTGGCACCAGCCCAAGACCGTGGGCCACTTCTCTGTTAGTGCATGCGCTCTCTCGGCCCAGGCTGGGCCAGCGTGTGCCTGCTGTGGGTGGGGGCTTCTTCTTTGAGCTTATTTCTCTGAAGTTCTTCCTGTTGGAATTGCAAAAATCAGCCAAAGTGGCGAAAACCAATCGCAGGAATAACTCCCATGCATGAAGCAGGCAGGCTTAGGACCAGAGGCCACCTTGAGTGTACAAATTCACCTGCCATGTGCCAGCTTGGAGTCAGGGTCAGGTGCAGGGGCTCCGGGGAGGGGGTGGGCGTGCAGTGCTTCTCTTCCCAGACAATTCCCTCTTCATTGCTTCCTCTCCCTTGTCAGCCTAGAGCTCCTGCAGGGTCAGAGCAAACTCAGATGACCCCTGCCGGTGACTGTGTCAGCAGGGCCAGGTCAGTGCCCACGCCGTCCACCACTGTTGAGAGACGGCCAACTGCACAGTGAGTCGATGGGCACGGGCCTGTGTGCGGGGTGTCAGGGAGCAGGCTGAGGGGTCACCATGGAGACACGTGCTTCTGTTGCTGCTTGGGGTTGGGGTTCTGGGAAGGCGGGTAGACACTTCCCCACGTGTGCTGTGGAGAGAAGTGGCGTGTGTGCAGGAGTGTCTTCCCCGCTGTGCTTGCAGACACTTATGGGGGTGGGGGTCTCTGCGAGGGCACCCAGGATCAGGCAGGATGGTTGTCAGAAGAGGGTCTGGCCAGGACAGTGTTCGAGACAGTCGCCTTAATATGAATGCTAGGACGCTGAGGGCTTCTCCCAGGGGACTAGCCTCCTTGGTGGGAGATTTGACTATGGGTGGAGACTGCACTACTCAGCTCTGTGAGATTGTCATGAAGCGCCAGAGGTGACTGCAATTTGTACAGAAAGGAGGCGCTCCCAGAGGTCCATGGTTCAAACAGGAAGATGGACGAGAGAGAGAGAGAGAGAGGTCTTCCATCTGCTGGTTCACTCCCCAAATGACTGCAACTGCTGGATCAGGGGCCAGGCTGAAGTTAGAAGCCAGGAGCTTCTTCCAGGTCTCCCACGTGAGTGGCAAAGGCCCAAGCACTTGGGCCATCCTCTGCTGCTTTGCCAGGCCATAAGCAGGGAGCTGGATCAGAAGTGGAGCAGTGGAGACAGGAACTGGCTCTCACAGGGGATGCTGGCATTCCAGGCAGAGGCTTAACCTGCTGTATAGTGATGTCGGCCCCTCTGTCTCTGGTTTTATAAATCTATTGGCGTTCAAACCTGGGGGCTGCCCTTTGACAACCTGATCTAATCTTGATCATTTCCCAAAGCCTCCCTCCCACCTCCCGCCTGCCTCAAACACTGATTGGATAAAGTCATCCTCTTAGTGCCATTGATATGTGACACTGGGATTTAGATTCCTGCAGGAGTGTGGAGGCTAAACCATAGCAGAGATTCTCCTGTAGAAGTGGGGTCTGGTTAGGTGTGTGGACAATGCCCCCTTGACTCTGCTCCCGTCGCTGATGCTGGCTTGGACAGTGCCGACTCCTGCCCTGCCCCGAAGCCTGGGTGCCTGTTACTTCTCTGGCTAGTGCCGCTAAGAGATAACTGACTGTCCCTACAGCCTTTCTGAACTTCGGGGAGGAGCCATTGGCAACAGGGAGAGAAGTAAGCGTGGGCAGTGGAAGCATTGCTAAAAACGCTGACATCCCATTCCACGCTCCCTGCCTTCTGAGAGGTGCGCGCTCTGGCTCTCTGGCTCCCAAGGGCTGGCTCAGCCGAGACAGCTCCTTGCCTGGAGCCCTGCTTTCCTGCCACACACTCCTTGCCTTCGACCGTATCATGCCCACAGGGAGGCAGGGGTTTCCTCATGGTCACGAGCAGGTGGCCCCCACACCTTGCACCCACCCCTGCACCTGGCACCTGGCGCTTTCAAGATCTTCTGCACCAGGGACAGCCCCTTTTCTCCCTCACACCCAGCGCAGGCCTGGCAGTGCACTTTGCCAACAAGAAAGGAAGCTTGCCTGGCGCAGCTCGCCTGCCAACTTCCTGGGCATTCTTCCCTTGGAAAATGAGGCTCGGTGTGGTCTTCCTGCTGAGGCTTCTCACCTGTTCAGGTGGCCGGGGAGGGAAGTGTCCCTCCCAGGGCCTGGCTCTGCAGCCCGGGACAGGATCCCTTTCCTGGGCTCCGAAAACTGGGACCTGCTGTTATTCTGCTCACGTCCTGGCCCGAGCCCCCTTGGCAGACCTTGCTGCACACCTGGCCCAGGTGAGCCAAGTCCTCTCCTGCCTGCAGCTCCCATTGGGGAACCCTAAGTACATAAACACCTGCTCCCCCCTCCTTCCTACTCCTTCCCTGGTCCTCCATGGCCCAGCCTGCCTCACCTACACACATAGCTACTCCAGCAAGTTGGCAGATCAAATCCCACCAGAGGTCAAGGGGCTGCAGGCCAAACTATGGTTTCTCTTTATTTTTTTTAAAGATTTATTATTTATATGAAAGTCAGAGTTACACAGAGAGAGAGAAGGAGAGGCAGAGAGAGAGAGAGAGAGAGAGGTTTTCCATCTGCTGGTTCACTCCCCCAGATGGCCACAACAGCCAGAGCTGAGCTGATCTGAAGACAGGAGCCAGGAGCTTCTTTCGGGTTTCCCATGCAGGTGCAGGGGTCCAAGGACTTGGGCCATCTTCTCCTGCTTTCCCAGACCATAGCAGAGAGCTGGATCAGAAATGGAGCAGCCAGGACTCGAACCAGAGCCCATATGGGATTCCGGCACTGCAGGCAGCAGCTCTACCCGCTATGCCACAGCGCTGGCCCCCAGACTGTGGTTTCTGATTGCGGCCGTGGGGGACAGGGCTTGCACAGCCTGGGAAGGTGTGTGTGTGTGAACGTAGAACGGTCAGCCAGGGCACGTGCCTGTCAGCTGGGAGGGCCCTGGACATTCGTTAATACCAGCTCAGGGCTGGCTGGCTTCACTGGTAGGTTTTGCATTTTTGATTGGGACTCAGCGCTCCGTCTTCCCAGGAATGGCGGTGTCCTTGGGTGACCCCATCGGAGCAGGGCCTTCCCTGAGATGGTCCTCCCAGAGCTCATTCTAATTAAGCGAGAGCGGGTGTGACAGCATCAGAAGCCACTGTCACTGAGACAGTTAGCTCCTGTGCACAGGAGCGCACAGCGGGAGCATTTGCCCGGTGAAACACACATCCTAAATTAAAAGTTAGGATCTGCCTTATAACTGGGAGTCAGGTGGCAAGCCGTGCGTGCAGGTGCTACATGGCCATTCTGCGAACGTTCCCTGTGGTTATCTGAGCTCCTCAGTGCAGCCATGCCTTCTTTCTCTCCAACCACTGGCCACCTGGTACATCTTCTCAAAGCTCTGTTCTGTCTTCTTCTCATACCCAGCTCATGGAAAACCTGGGAAACGTCCCAGGGCATCACTCCGATGTTCTTATGACTCAGCATCCAGCCCGCCTGGGTCCCGTCTTGCCTTTGCCGGCTGAGATCGGTGTGACCTTGGTTGAGTCCTTTCCCTTCTGTGTTTGTGAGTGGTGCTGATTTCCCATACTCCCAGCATCCTGGGGGGAAGCCTGCGAACAAGTGGATGGATTTCCCACCCTCACTCTGCAGCCGGCACGCAGCAGTGCTCAGAAGGTGGACATTCTCACCCGCCTTCCTCCCTGCCCTGCCCAACCCCACAGAGAACTCTGTAGGAGGGGTGGCATGCAGCCAGGCTTCTGTGTCCCCGAGCAGCCACTCACAAGCTGCAGACCTCCCCCAGGGGCAGGGTGTAGGATTCCGGGCATTTCCGGGGTAAGCAGGGGAACACAGCATATGGGTTCTGGGTGCGAGGCCCACCTGGTTTCTGCTGTCCCCTGGTGGGCAGCTCTGGCTGGACCTAACCACAGGCCAGGCATTCGCAGCCCTGCACCTGCAGGTGTCTCTGGGAATGCGTGTGTGTATTCTGCAGCCTTCTTGGGATCAGTTCCAAATCAAGAAGCTTCCAAGGTTTAACTGGCTCAGCCTCCCCTGTGTGTACAGAGAGCCAAGGCCCTGTGCGGTCAGAGCCGCCTCTAATCAGTGTTTGGCTGGGTCTATTAACACCTTATCAGTGCCTGTGAAAGCTCCAAGGATACTCCCTTCTCAGCGGCATCATCTCACTCCAGGAAATCGGCAAACATTAGATGGGCAAAGCCATCCGGCACGCTTCATTAGCTGTTCAAAGCGCGCCTGGCTTGAGGGCCATTAGGGAGAGCCCATCAACCCCCCAGGGCTTTTAAGGAGGGCTGATTGATGGGTGAGTCCTACCCCGAGGTGCTGTACTCCCCAGGGCATCGGGCAGGTGGGACATTGGCCCCCATGGGACAGCCCCAGACTCTGCCAGCACTTTGGGGATGCCTGACTAGGGGTCTGGGCTGTGGCTGAGGGTGTTTGCTGCCTGAGCGCTTTGCCACTCTGCAGTAGCACCACAGCACAGATGGCCGGATGTCAGCAGAGAGCACCGAGAGCCTCCGGGGTTAGGCAGAGTTGGCTTTGACCCCAGCTCTGCCGCTTCCAGGGGTAAACTTCAAAAGAGGCTTGGAAAATTGGAATTTGCAGGTGAGCTATTTTGGTGCAGAACATTTGAAAAATTCATGCCTAGGTTGTCCGTAATTAGCATTTTTCCATAAGCTTTTTGAGCACTCTTTCTATGCATTGATTTCAGATCTTTTTTTTGATCCAAAATAAACTTTTTTAAAAAAAGTTTTTATTTATTTATTTGAAAGGCAGAATTACAGAGGGGGGGGGGAGAGAGAGAGAGAGAGAGAGAGAAAGCTTCCATTTGCTGGTTCACTCCCCAAATGGCTGCAGCTGCCGGGACTGGGCCAGCCTGAAGCCAGGAGCCTGGAACTCCATCTGGGTTTCCCATGTGGGTGAGAGGGTCCCGTGTACTTGGACCATCTTCCGCTGCTTTCCCAGAAGCATTAGCAGGGAGCTGGACCTGAAGTGGAACAGCTGGTATTTGAACTGGCAGCACCGCAGATGGTGGCTTAACCCTCTGCCACACAATGGCAGCCCCTAAAGTGCTTTGAATTCCATTGTTCCACCAACTTTTTGAAGTATCCACTTAGAAGCTGTGTGAATGTGGGTGCAGTCCTCAGTCTTCTTATCTGCAAAGTGGGAATAGATCCTCCCCCTTTAGGGATAAGTCACCCCCCCCCCCCCCCCCCCCCCGGCACACAGCCTGTTGATAAGTTCTACGCCCATATTAGCTGCTCGACTGTTAGTAACAGTTTTTGCTACTACTACTATTAGGACAGGATTTCAATCTCCAGCTTGGGTTTGAGCTCCTAGGAGGTGTGAAGACCCTCTGAGCCTCTCCTTGAAAGGGAGCCACTGGAGAGAACATCTCTGAACTCCTCTGTCTGGGAAGGGGCCATAGGGGTGTGTGTGTGTGTGTGTGTGTGTGTGTGTGAGAGAGAGAGAGAGAGAGAGAGAGAGAGAGATGGGTGCCTCCTCTTCTGAATCTTGTGTTTCAGTCAATCCAGCCTCCTGCTGTGTGTGGGCAATGGCACCACCTTAATACCACCCTCCCCCTTCTTTAATCTGTCTTTTCAGAATGTTCTGTCAATTAGAAAATGCTTGTCAGCTAAGTGACTATTCGGGGAAAACAACCTACATGAGTTCGCCAGCACTTGAAGAATTTAAAATAATGCTGGGGGATTAATGTGCAGGGGAAGGCATTGTCGGGAAGGAGGCGGCCCCTCATCCGCATGGTTTCATTAATAACACCTTTCATTCTAGAAGCATCGTGAGTGATTCACAGGTGCTGTTAATAGGAATTACTTCATCTGCTGCTGCAAGACCGCCGCTCCTGGGGGCTGCAAGCATTTGATTCTCGCCATCCCTGTGGTGCCAGAGAGGAGCTGAGGTGGCCCCACGGTCACCCCTGCTTCTGTGAGGGAAATGGACATAAATAACCAGCGAGTGAGTGGCTGGCATTCTGCAGAAGCTCCTGGGCCTTGGCTCTGGGCTAGGCACCAGGGAGGGAACGATCTGAAACAGCCCCTGCCTAACAGGTCTCATCTTGGGGGAAGACAGGCAGGCAGGTGAAGAGCATGGGGCCCCTGGGCAGGGGGAGTGTGTGCAACCCCCGGGGTGCTGACCCAGGATGGGCCTTTGCTGGGGCCGAGGATGGAAGGCAGGGGTGGAGTAGAAAGGGTGGGGGTGGGCATAGGCTGGCCATGGTGCTGGAGCAGGGGTTCCAAATCCTCCAGGGGGCTGCTTGTCATACACATACCACTGGGAATCCCTGTATCCAATCGGGGCCGGAAGATGTTCCATTCTGCCCAGTTCCCTGGTGATGCTGTTACTGCAGGGCCGAGGACCATGCTCTAAGAACCATAGTCCCAGATGGGCGTCTCCAGGGGCTGGCAAGGGAGGTTGGGTGGTGGTGCTGGGGGGCTTGTGACCAGATGGGGGGTACACATGGGAACAGCAACCCTGAAGCCACACCCTTGCGGCTACCGCATCTTCTGTTTGGAAAGACTGGGCATCTCGGATTTGTTTTAAAAAACATGAAATGTCTTTATTTTTGCAGTGCCCTTTGGGTCTGAGAAAATGCATCTGTAGGCGTCCTGTGGTCTGCAAGCTTTTGGTTTATGACCTTTCTTTTAAAGCATGAACAGGGATTTGCCAGATGGTGAGGGAGTGAAAGGGCTTGTCATGTGAAGGTGCCCAGAGCGGGGGGAGTTGGGCTTCCCGGCTGGATGTGGTGGATGTGGGGAGGAGACCCCTGGATCTGGGGTGGGAGGGTAGTGGGAGGAGGCAGACTGGGGCTTGAGGAGATGTTAGATCAGACCCAGGACTCTGGCTTGGCAGGTTATGCCTGCCCGTCTCAGTTCCTCCATGTCTTGGGGTCTAGGCAGCGATTTCACACCCATCACAGCTGGCCCGGAGTCCTGACGCCTTGCTCCTTTGATGATGTGGTCCACCCAGACCAGCCTCTGGGAGGATGGGAGGAGGAACTGTGGACCTGTGCTGGTGTCTGTCCCTAGGGAGGGGCCCCTGTCCTTGTCCTCTGGGAAAGGGAGCCCAGTGGCCTCCCGTCCCTGTGGGTTTCCTGCTCAGCATCTTGGACCACGAGGACCTTTGGCAGGGGTCACGACTCACGTGCATTTTGGGAAAATTGCCAGAACTTTCTCAGACTCCCTTCTTCAGCTGTGAAATGGGGAAGATCATCATGAGCATAAATAAATTACTTTTAATGCAGAAATTCCAATAGATTATTTGCCTAAGCAGTATTTTTTGGGAAGGTTATACATTAGGTATAATCAAGCACAAAGAAAAATATCAAAAAATGTAAATGTAAATGGCCCAATTTTCCACTGCCTTGAGGTAAATATTCATATTTAGGGCTCAATTCTTCTAGGCCAGGAGTTGAACTCATTCTTGAAGTCAGATGGTAAATATTGCTGATTTGCAGCATGTAAGACCTCTATAGCAACTACTCAACTCTACTCCTGTGGTCTGTGGTGCTCACGGGCAAGTCATACATGACTGGGCATGGGTGTGTTCTAATAAAACTTTATTTATAAAAGCAGGCCCTCGTGTTATAGTTTGCTGACCCCATTCTAGACTTTATGCAAAGTTCCATGTGTATCCTATCTTTTATGCACATTCATACTTTTTCTTCATCATTCTGATCTTTCATACCTCAGTCTGTGACCAGAATCCTTTATATGTTTGTTTCTGAGAGTTGCAGAGTGTCTCTTACAAAAACAGTTTACTTAAAAGAATTTATGGGGGGGGGGGGGGGCGGCGCCGTGGCTCACTTGGTTAATCCTCCGCCTGCGGCGCCGGCATCCCATATGGGCGCCAGTTCTAGTCCGGGCTGCTCCTCTTCCAGTCCAGCTCTCTGCTGTGGCCCGGGAGGGCAGTAGAGGATGGCCCAAGTGCTTGGGCTCCTGCACCCGCGTGGGAGACCAGGAAGAGGCACCTGGCTCCTGGCTTCGGATTGGCGCAGTGCGCCAGCTGTGGCAGCCATTTGGGGGGTGAACCAATGGAAGGAAGACCTTTCTCTCTGTCTCTCTGTCTCACTGTCTAACTCTGCCTGTCAAATAATAATAAAAAAATAATTTGTGGGACCCTTAGTAATTTACTTCACCAGTCTGGCGCTGTTGGGAGCCTTTCCAGTCCACTTCTGTTTAAATGTGATCCTAGGGACAAGGTGGATACGACACCTTTGTGCACTTGCCCAGTTTGCAAGCAGCCTGCTCTCTGTAGGTTCCTCTCTTGGGCTCCTGTCTCAGCTTCCCCTCACGGTGTCTCACTCCAGTGTCCTCCTCGTTGAGTTATCCATGAATCCCTTTGTACTTCCCTGTGACAGGTGAGTGTTCTTCCAGGACCTCCAGGATTCCCAATGTGACTGCATCAGTGTTATGTACACCATGTGGATGCCCAGTTCCCTCATGCACACACGTGAGCAGCCTGTAGCCGTGGCTTCCTCCTGGCTCTGGAGGAGTCTGTTCAGGGCAGTGGCCTCAATTGTCACGCCTCTGACAGGGGTGGTGCTGGCCAATGAGGACATGTGGATGGTGGAGGAGGGAGGAGAGTGATCATGTCACTCTGTCCCTAGAGAGCAGTGAGAAGGGACACTTTGGAACCGAAAGAGAGGCTCTGCTGGCTGTGGGCGTGTGGTCAGCCACAGCCATGGGGCCACGGCCACAGACTGCAGCCACAGGACTAAAAGTGGGCCTGCTTGTGACAGGCAGGTGCTGGGTGCTGGGGCTCACACAGGTGTGCAGCCACGGCCACCCATTCAAGGAGCTTATGGTCTGCAAGAGAAGAAAGCATGTGACTGACAGAGAGCGGGAACCAATCTCAGTGCTCCAATCGTAAGGTGGGCCTTGGGTACCACAACTCTGTGGAGGCACTTTGCATGCATGCACTGACTGTGCACGGCCACTCTGCAGGGCGGACTGCCCCCAGCCACACCTTGCGCTGAAGATTTGGGGGCAGGTGATTTCCTAAGGAGGTGTGTGTTCTCAGCAGAGGGTGGGAAGGATGGGAGAAACAGAACAGGGAAGAGGTGGAAGCCAGGCATGATGGGGCCTTAGGAGAAGTCTCAGCAAGTCAGCCTGACCCACAGGGGAGCTCAGGATGGGTGACAGTCCCTGACTGTCCCTGAGGCAATGGAGCTGTGCTCTCGCACCTGCATCTCTCGTCTTGATTGTGTGTGTGTGTGTGTGTGTGTAATCCTCAGGCCTTTCCAGGCCTTGGTGCCTGTTGGGCACTGTGGGGTCTCCAGAGGGCCATTCTGTGCTCAGGAGGCCCAGGTGGTGCTGGGCAGCAAAGGTGGGAATTACAGCAAAGCTCCCTCCTCCCGTCGCCCGAGTGTTATGATCCACGTGGCACTGATGGAGAAATCAAGGCCGTCAGAAGTCCCAGAACTCTAGTGCAGCAGGTGGAAAAGCTGAGCGAGTCCTGACTGTCCCTCAGGCAGCCCTGGTGCCGTCAGAAGGGTGGGCAAGCACCTGCTCTCTGAGACACAGGAGCCCTGGGGATGGGTTCCTGCAGCAGGGGCCTCCGTTGAGCCCGAGGGTGGCGGTTATGGCACCAGGGACAGAAGAGGGCTGGATCCAGGGGAGGCAGGGGGTCCTCTCGGATGGGGACTTTCTGTGGGGCCCGGAGGGAACCAGGAGCCCTCTGGAATAGGATGGAGGGCTCTGCCTCCCCTTGCTATGCAGAGAGGGGGTGGCGACCGAGAGCATCTTGTGGACCAAGGCTGTGCTGTGAGAGATGCGAAGCTGGCGGTTGGGAAGGCAGAGCCAGATGGCGGGGCTGCTGGCGTGCAGGCTGTTGTCACGTGAGCAGTGGCTGTTTTCGGGGTGGAAGGAGGTCTGTGCAGAGATGGTCCCTATTGGAGTCAGAGGCGTGGCATGGCCTGTGGAGGGGCCCTCGCTGCTGAGGGGAGCCTGTGACCAGCCTTGGCTTCTCTGGAGGGCCTTGGAGACCTCAGTGCTGGAGATGTAAAGGCATTCGGGTTGCAGGGTTCAGGTGCAGGCAGGGAGTGGCCCTGAGCATCCACATTCAGGAGGTGGAGGAAGGAGGAGGGAGTGGAGGGGCACCAGGAAGGGCCAGGGACAATAGAGGATGGTGTGGGCAGCGGGGCCTTGGGGATCCTGTGGAGCGAGGAGAGGGCTGTACTATGGAGTGGATCGGTCTGCAGGAGGCTGGGAGGTGAGCACTAAACCTGCTCACCTTGCAGCTCTGGGGGGCAGTGCTGCACGGAAGGCGTTGACATCTTTAAGCAAAGGAGCTGTCAGTGGACAGAGGACAAGTTCAGTCCTCGGAGGATTCAGGAATGGTGGAAGTAATGGCCTGGGGCCAGCAGGTTGGAGTCTGGAGCTTGGGTTCGGGCCATGCCCATCGGAAGGATGGAGGGAAAGCCAGCCTGGGGTTCTGCTAATCACATACACACGCATACACAAACACACACACATGGGAACCTCCATGTGCAGAAAAGGGTGGCAGGTCACTGAGACCAGGGCCCTGTGGGGTGGCGTGAATGACATCTGGGGACTCCCAATGTGGTTAAGGGGCAGGGCCTTATGAGTAGCAAGGGGGCTGCAGCCCTGGCTACTCAATAGTAAGGTGAGACTGTGCTACCTGCAAAGTACGGGCATCCTCACTGGAGCTCTGGCCGGCGGGGCCGGGTCTGTCTGGGGGCTGGAATGGGAGAAGCTTCCTCTCTGCCCCTGGGAGTTAACTCTCATATGTGCTGTAGTACGGAAAAGCTCCTAACAGAAAGTGATGTTTTTTTATTTTCCCAGGAGGATGGTCCCGTGTTTAGGGGAGGAGGTCAACCTGAAGTTGAACATAAAATCTCCTAGGGAGGCAGATGGGAGAGTCAGATGTCTAATGGGCAGCATTTGATTGATTAATTTAGTTGTGCATATGTAATTAAGTGCATGAGATACAAAATTAATTTAGAACCGATGCTAGCTTTTTCTCTGCTCACATGTTTTTTTAAAATTTATTTTATTTCTTTATTTTTTTATTTTTGACAGGCAGAGTGCAGAGTGGACAGTGAGAGAGAGAGACAGAGAGAAAGGTCTTCCTTTGCAGTTGGTTCACCCTCCAATGGCTGCCGCGGCCGGTGCGCTGTGCTGAAGGTGCGCTGATCTGAAGGCAGGAGCCAGGTGCTTCTCCTGGTCTCCCATGGGGTGCAGGGCCCAAGCACTTGGGCCATCCTCCTCTGCACTCTGCAGAGAGCTGGCCTGGAAGAAGGGCAACCGGGACAGAATCTGGAGCCCCGACCGGGAGTAGAACCCAGTGTGCCGGCGCTGCAAGGCAGAGGATTAGCCTGTTGAGCCACGGCGCTGGCCCTGCTCGCATGTTTTTAAAAAGATTTATTTTATTTTGAAAGAGTTATGGAGAGAGGGAGAGACAGAGAGAGGTCTTCCATCCACTGGTTCACTCCCCAAACAGCCGAAATGGCCAGAGCTGGGCCCATCTGAAGCCAGGAGCCTGGAGCTTTCTCTGGGTCTCTGACATGTGTGTGCAGGGGCCCAAGGCCCTGGGCCATCTTCTACTGCTTTCCCAGGCCACAGCAGAGAGCTGGATCAGAAGAGGAGCAGCTAGGACTCCAACCTGCGCTCTTATGGGGTGCCGGCGTTACAGGCTGGGGCTTTAACCTGCTGCACCACAGTGCCAGCAGCACCTCCCTACCTCACGTTTTATGAGGCAGTTTGATCCCAAGCCCCTCAGGGCTTTGTCACTGCCAGAGCTACTGTGTGTGGCCCCTAACCCAGATTGTCAGAGTGTAGAATTTGCACTGCCATCATAGCTGCTTGAGACCCAGCACTTTGTAGATCATGCAAAATGCTGTGGCTGGGGATTTTATCACAAACACCTGAGCTCATTTGCATACCATTAGGAGTTTTTTTTTTTCCAAATTTGTTCTGCCCGTGTATATTCACGATCTCCACGGTGCCACTACTTATAATAGTGGTTTTTAAACTGATTTGTGAAAGGCTTATTTAAAGCAACATCCCCAGCTTGTAATTCTAAGGTCAAATCCAGGAATAATTATTAAATAGGGGTTAAATATCTTTATCTTTTCTGTTAACAAACCCATCAGGCAACCTCTTAGAAGGATCCGAAGTAGCATTGATTGAGGTCATTTCAGGCTAATGTCTTTTCCCCCTGATGGTACCGTGTGGTTTAAAATAATGTAAATGAGAGAACTGCCCTTTAATAGGTGAGTTTGTCAGGAATTTGAATATAAATTCACTTACTCTTTTTATAAAAAAAATACTTATTCAAAAGGCTGAGTGACAGAGAGAGAAGGAGAGATGGAGAGAGAGATGTTTTCCACTTTCTGGTTCACTCGTCAGATGGCTGCAACTGCTTGAGCTGGGCCAGGCTGAAGCCAGGCACTTATACCTCCATCTGGGTCTCCCATGTGGGTGGCTGGAGGCCAAGTACGTGAACCATATTCATTGCTTTCCCAGGTGCATTAGCAGGGAGCTGGATTGCAAGCTGTCGGGACCTGAAGCAGCTCTCTGTTTGAAATGAGATGGTCTGTGATACTGCAAGCAGAGGCTTAACTTAATTTCCCATAATGCTGGCCTCACTCATTCTTTCTTTAGCATGATTTTGGGAAAAAATATTTTTTTCTTTTGCTAAGTGAGAAGGAGTACAGTGACTCCATAGATTGTTGGTGAATGCAATGAATGAATGAATGAATCTAAGGATTTCATAAGTGACAGAACACCTGGACCTAGTGTGTGCTTGGTGAAGACGGATTCTTTCCTGCTGCCTGAGTCCCATTGCTTCTTTCCCTCTTGTGTCCCTAAGCAGTGACCAGCAGGGAGCTTTTGCCCATTCCCTGCCACTGTGATGTTGTCAGGCCTCTAGAGGGGGGACCCATTGCATCTTCCCACACCGTGACACTCAGGACTTGTGTGGAGTGGCCACCCCTGCTCCTTTGGCTTGCCTTGTCTCAGACCACATCTGCTTTCCTCCCTCATCCATCTTCTCTGTCATGACTCATCGAGGGGTTTTGCACCTGCTATTCTCTCTGCTGGGAACAACACCCCCGTAGCTCTTACACCTGGCCCTGGGGTCCCTTCCTGAGGGAAGGCTCCCTGCTCCCTAGATGAGGTCAGTCACACCCTTGCCAATGCTGTCATCTCTTAGGGCTGTGTCCTTGACCTTCCCAGCACTTCCCCCGGCTGTCATCAGCATCCATGGGGGTGAGCATTTGCCTGGTGCGTGTCTGTCCCCAGGACTCTGAGCTCTGAGAGGGCAGGGCCCTGGCTGCCTCCCCAACTGTGCACAGGCTCAGTTCTGTGCTGGGCACAGAGCAGGTCTCAAGACGGCATCTGCCATGTGTTTGGCTGAGTGTGTGGTGCGGGCTAAGGCACAGCCTCCAAGAGGACCAGGATACCCTCATCCTGCTTCCTGGGACTTGGAGCCCTCCCCGAAGAGCTCCGGCAGACTGTGGTTCTGTCATTTTGCATAAGTAGGCTGGGCTCAGGAAAGAAAAGCACATGGATACCCAGAGTCTCCAGCTTGGTTCTTTTCTCCGGAGGGAATGAGCTAGGCCTTTGGGTGTAATCAGCTGGTTTTGCTTTGCTTTGGAGCCAGCTATGAGTTATCTGAAAAGATGCCCATGGGCACATGGGCAGTAATGAGAACAGAGGGTGCTCATGTGAGCATAGACCTGGGCTGGAGACACCACCAACTGGCTGGAAAGCTAGGTGGCAAAGAACTGAGTTCTCCCTCACTCCCACTGGACCTACTGTGCATGCAGGACTTCAATTGTCCTCTCACTTTCTCCCTGCCTTCCCCAGCCCTCGAGTCCTGAGGTCTTGTTTATTCTCTTCCTTCCTCCATCTTATTATTCCTCTTTCGCCCACCTCCCACCCTCCCTCCCTCTCTCCCTTCCCCATCTATCTCCCCCACTTCCCTACCAGTTCTTTCTGATTTTATTTCCCAAATAATCTTATTTACACTCAAATTTTGCTCCCACCATCTTCTTCTGGGGAGACCCACCCTAAGACGGTATGGATCTTCCACTTCCCACAGCCAAGCTCCTCGTTAGAGTTCTTGCAATATTAGTCCATCCACGTGTTCGTTCAACACCTATTTTTGCACCAGCTTAGATGTGGAACATGCAAATGTAAACAAAAGTAGGCAAGGTGCATGCCCTCATGGGATTCACTGACTAATGGGGAAGACAGACGTGAACTGAGCACTTCCATGGATGGTGATATGGGGAGAGAGATGGAGATGGAGAGGGAGAGGGAGATAAAAATAGAGATAGAGATAGAGTTAGAGATAGAGTTAGAGACAGAGAGAGATAAAGTTAGAGATAGAGTTAGAGGTAGAAATGAGATGGAGATGGAGATGGAGTTAGAGATGGAGATAGAGATAGAGATAGAGTTAGAGACAGAGATAGAAAGAGAGATAGAGTTAGAGATGGAGATAGAAATAGAGGGAGAGAGAGGGAGAGAGCGCTCCCTGTGAATAAAACTCATCCAACCTGGAGGGTCAGGGGGTCTCCCATGAGGAAGTAGCCTTTGGGGGTGAAACCTAAAGGCAGAGAAAGTGGAGCATCAGGTCCTGTGCTGAGGGATGTTGTCCCAGGGAAGGAAGAAGCCCAGTAAGGGAGGGTAAGAGGGCAAAACGGCTGATGGAGTGGGCCAAGGCCAACCTGTAGGATCTCATAAGCCACAGCTAAGGCTGTAGGCTTCATTAATAAAAAAAAAAAAAAAAAAAAAAAAAAGGGAAAGCCACAGCCTGGCCTTCAGCAGCTTGGTGGCAATAGATAGAATGCGAGCCCAGTCATTTGGTGGCGGTTGAAGGAGGAGGCCAGCCCAGGCACTGGAGAACCCAGAAGATCTAGAAGTTCCCACTTGGGTGCCACAGGGGGCCAGGTTTGCCTGACTTGAGTCCTACATGGTTCTGGGTGGCCCCTGGAGATGTGGCCGCAGGAGGATCTCTTGAAAGTCCCCAATGTTGTAACCTCCAGACATCATCCTCTATGGTTCCTCCCTTCTTTTTTTTTTTTTTTTTTTTTGACAGGCAGAGTGGATAGTGAGAGAGAGACAGAGAGAAAGGTCTTCCTTTTGCCATTGGTTCACCCTCCAATGGCTGCTGCGGCCGGCCCATCGTGCTGATCCGAAGCCAGGAGCCAGGTGCTTCTCCTGGTCTCCCATGCGGGTGCAGGGCCCAAGCACTTGGGCCATCTTCCACTGCCTTCCCGGGCCATAGCAGAGAGCTGGCCTGGAAGAGGGGCAACCGGGATAGAATCCAGCGCCCCAACCGGGACTAGAACCTGGTGTGCCGGCGCCGCAAGGCGGAGGATTAGCCTGTTAAGCCACGGCGCTGGCCTATGGTTCCTCCCTTCTCTCTCTCCAGGCCAGAGCTGGTTGCCTTCTCTGTGTGTGTGTCCATTAAGTCATCACCACCCTCACTGCTCTGCCAGAGAATCCTCAAGGGCTAGGGACATGCTTTGTTCATGGGAGCCACAGAAAGCTGCCCTTATCTTGGCTAGGAGCTGCATGGCAGCCTGGAGCTGGGGGCAGTGCTCCAGCTCTGAGTGGAAGCATGTAGCATCTTCTGATGCTTCTTGGCATCCCACATGAAGCCGTGTCTTTGCACAGCAGATGGGCCCCAGACCCTAAGGGCTCTGGATTGCGGTGTGGTTTGCAAGGCCCAGCAAGCAGATGCCAGGCTGCCATATGTATGGCAACAGCCAAACAGCCTCCATAAGCTACAGAGCCTGCCGCAAGATCCACTGTGTGGTGTTGGAGAAGCTACGTGGGTGACCTGAGGCTCTGTCTCCTCCACAGGCACAGCGTGCTGCTGCCTTTGTGATGGTGCTGCCCCACTGCAGCCTCATGTCCTCAGTTTCCAGTAGGGACCCAGGCCCCCCGATATGTGTGCATGCTAGGTACCCTGTGTGGCTCAGCAGGCTGATTTGTGGAGATGGCTTTAGGGATGAGGGTAGGTAAGACTAGGATGTTGTAAGCAGGCCCTAGGAATCAGGGCTGGCTGGGAACCTTGGGTCACTGGGGTTGGAAACATGATGAGAATTCCTGCAGACAAGTCTTCCTTGTCCTTGCTAAGCCTGGAAGGATGATCAGCCCAGTGTGGACTGACACGCACTTTCCTGGGTGCTAAGAGACCTTCATTTCAGTCTTTCCTTTGCCTTAATCTACAGTTTGACCTCAGCCAGTTCCTTGGGGTTTTCTGCTCTTCTGCTTCATCAGCCATGTAACCAGGAAGTTAGACTTAGGCCCTCCAAGACTGTTGCTAGCCTTGGAATTCTAGAATACATAGAATTCTGGGATGCCCTAGCACAGCCCTGTGGCTGTGGCTGAGAAATGCCCTAGAGGTAGAATCTGTGCACCATGGCCACCACCCCAAGGCTGGGCAGGGAACAGTGGACAGTTTGTTAAGAGCACAGTATTTGGATCCTTGCATTGTCTTCTCCTAGCTATGAGATCCCGTCTTAGTCTGCTGACAGACTGGGTGGCTACAGGCTGGGAGTCAAGTATCAGGGTCTCAGCAAGCTCGGTTTCTGGTGAGGGCTCTGCTCCTGGCTCACCGCGTCCTTGCAGTGCCCACGCCTGGCACGGGGGCTGAGGCGGGATCATCTGGTGATTTCTTCTTGTGAGGGTGCAAATCCCGTGGAGCCCCACCCTCACGACCTCATGTACTGCCCATCGCCTCCCACATGCCCCATCTCCGATACCATCACACTGGGTGGACACTTTTGGGAAGACATAAACATTGAGTATGTAGCAGGCAAGTTTCTCCTTTCTCTGCTGGAGTCTGAGCACAACCGTGGGGTTCATCTGTGCCTGTCCATCTGTTGTCATAATAATCCACTGTCACAAACTATCCCCAAACTTAGACATTTACAACAAAACCACGATCGTTCCACTAAGTACAATAAAGCCAGGCCCAGAAAAACAAATATCATGTCTTCTCTCATTTGTGGACGTTAATATATGGGGTATAAACATTGTGTAGGTGTCATATCATTCGGCACAGAGTTTTTTTTTTTTTTTTAACTTTCATTTAATGAATATAAATTTCCAAAGTACAGCTTATGGATTACAATGGCTTCCCCCCCATAACTTCCCTCCCACCCACAACCCTCCCCTTTCCCGCTCCCTCTCCCCTTCCATTCACATCAAGATTCATTTTCAATTCTCTTTATATACAGAGATCAGTTTAGTTATATTAAATAAAGATTTCAACAGTTTGCCCTCACATAGCAACACCAAGTGAAAAATACTGTTGGAGTACTAGTTATAGCATTAAATCACAATGTACAGCACATTAAGGACTGAGATCCTACATGATATTTTTTTAAAAATTGATTAATTTTCTATGCAACTTCCAATTTAACACCAAGTTTTTTTTTTCATTTTCAATTATCTTTATATACAGAAGATCGATTCAGTATATACTAAGTAAAGATTTCATCAGTTTGCACCCACACAGAAACACAGGGTGTAAAAATACTGTTTCAGTACTAGCTATAGCATTACTTCACATTGGACAACACATTAAGGACAGATCCCAAATGAGACGTACATACACAGTGACTCCTGTTGTTGATTTAACAATTTGACACTCTTGTTTATGGCGTCAGTAATCTCCCTAGGCTCTAGTCATGAGTTTCGGCACAGAGTTTTAAACACTGCTTCAACTGAATCGTACCATGTACATGGCAATATGCCTTTTTTCTCCCATTATGATCATTGTCACTAATCCTCACTGTTTTTAAGAAAAATAGTATATGTGTGCATGTATATAAAGTCTACATGTGGAGTGAATGTGGCAAAATGTCAGATAATTGTTACATTTTAAAACTTAAAGAGTAATAAATGTATAATAAAAAGAAAGACAAAAACAGACCATGTATTACTCCTCATGAGTGCAAGACCACCAGGCTGGGCTGGGCTGGGCTCATGCCTGTCCCTGGTCGGGGGAGGTTTCTGGCCCCCTGCCCATAGCTAGGACGGCTCCTCACCCTGTGGTCACATCCTCTAGCAAGCTGGTCCAGGCATGTTCTCACAGAAGTGGCAGGATTCCAAAGGAGTGAGTGCAAGGGCCTGGAGATGCAGGCTTGGAATTGGCACACCAGCGTGTCTGCCCCATTCTTTCAGCCAAAGAAAGTCCCAACGTCTGTCCGCCCAAGGTCATGGACGAAATGGAGCTTCATCCCAGGAGCTGCCAAGTCCCCTGGCACAGACTGTGGACGCAGCAGGGAGAGGCCAGTGCGTGCTGCCTGCCTTACTGCTGGGCTTCTGCAAGACAGCTTATGTGGTGGCAGAGCCTGAAGACCTGTTAAGGGTGGCTGCCACTCCAGGGGCCCAAAGGAGAAGCAGGGTGCCCTGCTGCTGCTTCATATGCACAGGGATGAACACTGAAGCTGAGTTGTGGGCCCCTACCTGGGCACTGGTTTTGCTCTTGACTTTCATTTTAAGTTAGGGGGAGCCCAGCACAAGTCTGAGTCCCCACTAACATGCTTTCTTTGATGGGAGATGTGGCTCAGTGCGTTCTCCAAGACTGATCCATGTCACTCACGCCGTAGAACCTACTGGGGTTCTGATGCTACCCTCAGTCTCTGCTGCCTGCTACCCAGGCCAGTTCACCTGGTTGCCCTGTACCCCAACCCCCAGTTCCTTCTCTCCATAGAATGGCACCTGCAGGATTCATGGATGCTCTTTTAGGGAATAATAATGGCCCCTTGGACTCATTCCCTGAGTTCTGAAATAGTGGTCTGGGGGTAATGGGAGTTCAGTGGCTGCTCAGTGCCTGGAGTATGTCTATGATCTGAGCTTCATGGCATAGTATTTCTCTGTGTATTTGTTTGCATCTGAAAACCATTTTAGTAGAGTTTGCAAAATAAAGAGAAGTGGAGTGACTCAGAGAGAGAGAGAGACAGAGAGACAGAGAGAGACAGAGAGAGAGAGGGAGTGGTGCAGCAGAGGCTCAAATCCAAGATTCCTGTCTCTCCTTCCCATCCCTCTTGTCCTCAGAAGCCCCCGAGGAAAGTTTTTGGATTCCATGGTGGCAGCATTTAAAAGCTACTCGAGGGTCTGGTGCTGTGACACAGTGGGTTAAAGCCCTGGCCTGAAGCACTGGCATCCCATATGGGCGCCGGTTCTAGTGCTGGCTGCTCCTCTTCCAATCCAGCTCTCTGCTATGGCCTGGGAAAGCAGTAGAAGATGGCCCAAGTCCTTGGGCCCCTGTGCCCTTGTGGGAGACCCAGAAGAAGCTCCTGGCTGCTGGCTTTGGATCAGCGTAGCTCCAGCTGTTGTGGCCATCTGGGGAGTGAACCAGCAAATGGAAGACCTCTCTCTCTGTCTCTACCTCTCTCTGTAACTCTTTCAAATAAAAAAAAAAAAGCTATTCAAATAGAGAGACTCAACAAGTAAACATCCATTAGAGTAGCACTCTCGGATATCAATCAACCAAGCTGGGCTTTTTCCTTTCTTTTTTTTTTTCCTTTTTAATAACTTCTGAATTTTAAAAAAATTACATAAATGATAATATTCATGGTAGAAAACTTAAAAAAATATAAATATGCAGAAAGATTGAAAGTCATCCATAATCTCCGCCCAGAGATGAGTGTTGTGAATTGGTTGGTGTCCCCTTGAAGCAGAGGGGTGAACATCTGTTGGTATCTTTAAATACTCTACAGCTTGGCATCCCATTGTATAGGAGGCTGGGGTTTATTTCATTAATCATTAATTTTTGGGCATTTAGGTGTAAGGTGCAATCTTGTCCCCAAGTCCTTGAGCACCTTCTTAATGATTTTCTTTAAAAATGTGATTGCTGGAGACAAAGGACATTCATTGCCTAGCAAGAATTTTTAGTTATTAAATATGTATTTGTGCTCACACAATGTGAGTTTTATATAATACATTTGAATAGTTCAGATATGTGTGTATGAAAGGACTTTGAAATGTTCATGGCCATGGAACTGAAAGAAGAGTTTGTCATTCACAATTAAATTTTTTTTTCACAATTAATTTTTAAATCCATGCATACAAGGGGCCTACAAAAAAGTTAATGAATGTGTATGCTATGAAAAAAATCCATAGATTTCAATTTTTCCTGCACCAAAATAAACTTAATTCCATGTTCCTTGAACTTTTGCAAGCAGTCTTGTATTTCTTTTTTTTTTTAACTTTTATTTAATGAATATAAATTTCCAGTGTACAGCTTATGGATTACAATGGCTTCCCCCTCCCATAACTTCCCTCCCACCCGCGACCCTCCCCTCTCCCGCTCCCTCTCCCCTTCCACTTGCATCAAGATTCATTTTCAATTCTCTTTATATACAGAAGATCAATTTAGTATAAAGATTTCAACAGTTTGCACCCACATAGCAACACAAAGTGAAACATACTGTTTGAGTACTAGTTATAGCATTAAATCACAATGTACAGCACATTAAGGACAGAGATCCCACATGAGGAGCAACTGCAAAGTGGCTCCTGTTGTTGACCCAACAAATTGACAATCTAGTTTATGGCGCCAGTAACCACCCTAGGCTGTCGTCATGAGTTGCCAAGGCTATGGAAGCCTTCCAAGTTTGCCGACTCTGATCATATTTAGACAAGGTCATAAAAGACAGAGTGAGGATAGTAACCAATGATCCTAAGAGTGGCATTTACCAGGTTTGAACAATTATACAGCATTAAGTGGGGAAGAGGACCATCAGTACACACAGGTTGGGAGTAGAGCCATTGGTGGTAGAGGTTATGATTACAAAGGAATGAGGCCCAAGTGCACTAGACAGGGCCTAGAACAAAGGACAGAGTCATTATTAGAGGAGCTAAGAAAGGTGCTGTCTAGGCTACAATTAAGTTTTCTGATTGAGAGGCAAATAGAACCTGATAGAAGGGGCTTGATAATAATCTGGTGGGCTTTAGGCCTTGTAAATTAAGAGGCCCAGACCTATCTATCTCTTCACATGGGGTATATCCTAAGGGAGGTGTGAACCTCCTAGGGGAAGGCACTCTGTTGACTTTCATTACTTGGCTGGCCTGGGAGGAGAGCTGGCCAGGTAAAGGCAGGGGGCATCTCTAACAAGAAATTTACAGTTCTGCCTGCAATGTTGCTGACCCTACTTGACCATCCCCTCAGCTGCAGTGGTCACTTTGGAAGTTGGGCTGAGTGAAGGGCTTTTCAGCTTAGAGCCAATAAGATCTGTGGCTCTGACCTGGGCATCCTTCGACTCCAGGGCAGGTCCATTTCCAGTGATCCAACTCTTGGCAGAGCTGCCAGGGCTCTTCATAAGCTGACTTCTGCTGAAGCCCAGGCTTACCACATTGAAAGCCACTGCAGTGGACTGGCCTGTTGGGTCTGCTTGAGGGCAGATCACTGTACAGATCAGCTATTAATAGGCCTGCCACCCATTGCTTCTGATGCCGAGCTTTCTTTTCCTCCTGGTTTGTGTTCAAGCAGACCAGAGGATGCAAGTCAAGGGAGCGCCCAAGTCCCATCTCTAATCTTCGGTGGCCTGAACTACAAGTCTATAGTCACAGGCATGTTCTGTAGTAGTTTTTCTAAGGTAGACAATGCCCATGAGGAAAATTATATTCTCACTTTAAAACTTTCTTTCCCTTTTGTCTGAAAGGGAGGTTTTTTCTACTTACTGTATACTTCGCAGATGGCGAAGTGAATCTAGCTATGAGATTATTATTTAAGTTCTTATTTTGGCTATGCTATTATAGAAAAATGTTAGCCATCTCTTTTATAAGGTCTAAGGATTAAATTGTGCATCCTACAGATTCCTTCATAATAGAATTAGTTTCCTACCTTGAAGAGAATAGAGAAATGAATGAACAAGTTGGGCTTAGAATAGAGAAATGAGGGAGCAAGTCCTAGATCGCTTGCTGACAATAGCAATATCACATGAATACTTAGCAAACCGTTTCAACCATTAGATAACAACTTAAGAAAACATTTACCAGAAGGTCCAATGCCTTCTATAAATTTTAAAATCATGTATTTGAAAACACCTCTTAAATATCTAACATGGTGTAGTTTGTTTAGCCAGTAAACTTAAGCACAACCATCTAAAATGTTTTTAGTTTCTTTCTACCAACAAGTTTAAAACATATGATACACAGATTCAGGTCACACAAATTAAAATGTATCTTTGATTGATTTTAGCAGCTTAAATTTATGGACAATCTTATCTATAAGCCATTTAAAATAAAACTCTTAATAAAATTTCCCCATGTGGACATACAATATGTACACACATATAATATAGCATAATAGACCAATATAGCAATTTTAATAATAGCTTTTAAAATCTTTAACTCTTTTTGTAGATTGCCAATTGATTTGAATTGCTTTTTCTTTTTAGTAACCTCAGTTAAACATACTTTATCTCAGTAGGTACTGTTAATACATTATTGTCTTCATCTGTTTACAGAGCCATCCCAAAGTACTGAATACAATAGAAGTGGCTGGAAAAAGTCCATAGGAACCTATAGGAGGACAGCTAAACACAGAACCAACAACGCTTTAGTTTTATGAGCAGCACATCATATATAACTGTGGATGACAAAAGACTTTAAGTCGCCATGTTTAAAATTATAAACTCATCAACCAACAAGAGGCACTTGCTTACTTCACAGTATTTTTGAAAGCACCTGTAGGATTTGACAAGTATTTAACCCTTTAGGCCTCTGGGGCTTTCTCATTAATATAACTATCATGTCTAGTAACACAAGATCATTAGACTTTTTAATTCTCAAACATTTGTATTAATAGCATTTTCCATTATAGAAACTTACAGTCTGGTACCACATCACATCTTGACAGTCCTTCTAATATAATCCAAATAGCCTGATTAGTCGGTGTCTCTATAAGATGAGAGACATAGGTCCTTCGATTTTTTCAGTTGGGCCCAAACTGGAAAAACCAAAGTCCAGGATTTACTGGAAATTTTAGAGACCAGATTGTTTGAAACTTTGATTTTTTGAATGCCTGTCAAGAATGCCACGAAGGCTCAAAATCCAAAATATCTGGTTGAAATAAGATTCCTTAAAATCATGACATAACATAGACCAAATTTGATCATTGTTACAAGGTGATTATTCAAATTTTTGAAAATAAGCACATATTTATGACCTGCGGCGCCGGCACACCGGGTTCTAGTCCCGGTCGGGGCACCGATCCTGTCCCGGTTGCCCCTCTTCCAGGCCAGCTCTCTGCTGTGGCCAGGGAGTGCAGTGGAGGATGGCCCAAGTGTTTGGGCTCTGCACCCCAGGGGAGACCAGGATAAGCACCTGGCTCCTGCCATCGGAACAGCGCGGTGCGCCGGCCGCAGCGCGCTACCGCGGCGGCCATTGGAGGGTGAACCAACGGCAAAAGGAAGACCTTTCTCTCTGTCTCTCTCTCACTGTCCACTCTGCCTGTCAAAAATTTAAAAAAAATTAAAAAAAAATTAAAAGAAAATAAGCACATATTTAAATAACCCATAGCTCTTAATAAAAATTCAGCTGTTTTTGAACAATTAGAATTTAAGACATCAAGAGAACATAATAGATTACTTTAACACATTGCTTTAACAGAGCATCAGAGTTTAATTCTATGTCAAAGAGAAATTGAGCTTCCTGTGATCTTTTGCTGTGAGGTTTCCTTCCTTTACCTTCTTTCATATTGGTGACCATGTTTCTGTGTTTCTGTGTGTAACACATCTTTGAGCATCTTTTGCAGGGCAGGACGAGTGGCAACAAATTCTTTCAGTTTCTGTTTGCTATGAAAAGTCTTAATTTCACCTTCATTCACAAATGAGAGCTTTGCAGGATATAGTATTCTGGGCTGGCAGTTTTTCTCTCTTAGTACCTGGGCTATGTCTCGTCATTCCCTTCTAGCTTGTAGGGTTTCTGATGAGAAGTCTGCTGTGAGTCTAATTGGAGATCCTCTAAGAGTAATCTGACGTTTCTCTCTTGCACATTTTAGGATCTTTTCTTTATGTTTCACTGTGGTGAGTTTGATTACGATGTGTCGTGGTGAGGATCTCTTTTGGTCATGTTTATTAGGGGTTCTATAAGCTTCCTGTACTAAGATGCCTCTGTCCTTCTCCAAACCTGGGAAATTTTCTGCTAGTATCTCACTGAAAATGCCTTCTAATCCTTTCTCCCTCTCCATGCCTTCAGGAACTCCTAGAACCCGAATGTTGGGTTTTTTAATAGTATCCTGTAGATTCCCGACAATATTTTTTAGATTTCTAATTTCTTCTTCTTTTCTTTGGTTTGCCTGTTTCCTTTCCTGTTCTCTGTCTTCTAAGTCTGATATTCTCTCTTCTGCTTCGCCCATTCTGTTTTTAAGGCTCTCTAATGTGTTTGTCATTTGATCTATTGAATTCTTCATTTCATTATGATTTCTTGTCACTATCAGAGTTTCTTGTTCCACTAGTTGTTTCATCTCATTTTGATTCCTCCTTAATATTTCACTTTCACGAGAGAGATTTTCTATCTTGTCCATTAAGGATTACTGTAGTTCAAGAATTTGTTTTTGAGAACTTCTTAATGTTCTTATCAATTTTTTGAGATCTGCTTCTTGCATTTCTTCGATCTCATCATCTTCATAATCTTGAGTTGGGGTGTCTTTTTCATTTGGGGGCGTCATAGTGTCTTCCTTGTTCTTGTTAGCTTGGTTTTTGCGTTTGTTGTTTGGCATGTTGGAGATATTTGGTTTCTTCACTGTGGTGTTTTTTCTTGTTACACTATGGCTCTATATTAAGTGGACTGTCTGCTTTCAGTGGAGCCTTAAAGGCTTGAGATGAGTGTGGCCTGAGAGCTGTGTTTGGTTCCTCAGGGTTGAGGGTGTGTCAAAGATGACACTCCCAGGTTAGGTGTGGTAAATCTCTCTTTCTTTTTTTGATTTAAAAGGGAAGTAATTCCACACAGCTGAACATAATTGGAGGTAGTTAGCAGGCAAATGATATACCCACAGGAGCCAGAGATCGGAAGCTCTTTCCCAAGGACCACACAGGGAATCTCTGCTGCCCTCAGTGTGGGCTCCAATTCTCCTGCAGTCTCCCACTGGGTTGCCAAGTTAGATGCTAATCTCCTGTTATTTCACCCCTCCCCCCAGAGTCAGGTT
Source organism: Lepus europaeus (assembly GCF_033115175.1). Classification (NCBI taxonomy): domain Eukaryota; kingdom Metazoa; phylum Chordata; class Mammalia; order Lagomorpha; family Leporidae; genus Lepus; species Lepus europaeus. Next base: position 75,868,598 of record NC_084843.1, on the reverse strand, counting down.
TTTCTGCTAGGCTCAGGGCTGGTGCAGACCTGAGGTCGCCCTGCTTATGACGTATGTCCAAAATGGCGCCTGCTCTGTCTTGCTCGCCTTTGAGAGGTGAGCGGAGAGAGAGAAACTTGTGTCTGTATCGGTCACTTTTTTAATTTTTTTCCTATCTCTCTTCTAGTTAGCCTGGTGAACTTTTCCCCACGGAGTTTCAAGCCTCGTTCCCTCTAGCCTCCTCTTTCCGCTTGCCCGCTGGTATCTCGGGCTATTGAGGTTCGGCTCACCTCGCGTTCCAGCGCTGGTGTGTTGAGTCTGCCGCTGGTGTCCCGAACTTGGGCTCTCACGCTCTCCACGCAGGTCCACTGTGAATCACTAGTTCAGGAAGAGTTTCCTCTGCTGTTTCATCCCCTACTGTTCCTTGACCCTGCAGTATCTCCACTTATATTAAACTTTCTCTCCCCCCGGACTAATAGTGTGCTCCCTGCCTAATCCGCCATCTTGCCGCTCTTCGCAGTCTTGTATTTCTGTGTTAAATTCCTTCATGATCCCTATCAGTGACACCTGGCACTTCTCTTTATTTTAGTCCAACAGAATTCTTTTTTAAAGATCTATTTATTTATTTGAAAGAGAGAGAGAGAGAGAGAGAGAGAGAGAGAGAGAGAGAGAGAGAGATATTTTTCCATTCATTGGTTCACTCCGCAAATGCTTGCAATAGCCAGGGCTGGACCAGGCTGAAAGCAGGAGCCAGGAACTCCATCTGGGTCTCCCACATGGGTGGCAGGGATCCAAGCTTTTGGGTCACTTGCCACTGCCTCTCAGGTACATTACCAAGAAGCTGGATAAGAAGCAGTGGAGCCAGGGCTTGAACCAGCACTCTCTTGTGGGATGTGGAATTTGGGCATCCCTAGTGTTGGCTTAACCCACTGTGCCACAATGCTTGTCTCAGAGTTTTGCTGCCCTGTTCACTACCATCATCCCATTCCTTTGTCCTATCTTGGTGGCTGTAGAATTTAATTTCATTTTTGTGGTCTCTAGGATGTGTTGCATTAGCATTTAGTTATGTCTTAAGAAACGCAATAAATCATATCCCTAATGACAACATGTAAACTCTATGCAGTCATTTGCTGTGAAAAACAGTAGTGCATAGCATAATCTTGTAATGGGGTCAGTTTGCATTTTTTGCAAGTACATCTATCAGGTAACTTCCTACAAATGGAGTTGCAGAGTAAAAGGATTTTTGCATTTGTAATTTAGATGGATGTTGCCAAATTTCCTTTCCAAAGGCCTGTGCCAGTTTGTCCTCTCACCAGCGGTGTGTAAGCATGTCTGTTTTCCCGTTGTTTTGTTGATAGAATACGTCGTCAAACTCTGGATTTTTGCCAATCGGATGACTAAAAATAGTGGCAGAGCACAGTTTTAATTTGCATTTTTTGCTCTGAGGTGAAGCATCTTCTCGCACACTCAGCAGTTACTTGGCGTTCATTTTCCATAAGCCGTGTGTCCATGTGCTTTGCCCATTTTCCTATTGATTTTTGGGAGCTCTTTATTAAAGTAGGGATATTATTTGTTGATCTTCAGCATGCATTGAAAATATTGGACCCAGTCCATTGCTGCTTTTACTTTGCCTGTTTATCCTGAGGAAGTTTTAAATTTATCTGCAGTAAAATTTTTGGTTATTTCTTCTTTGGCTTCTGGATTTCAGTTCAGAGGAAAATATACCCCTTACAAAGCTGTAAAGGATTTCCTTCATTTTTTCTTCTGAGTGTTTTTATGTTTCCATTTAGAGTTTTTTTCAGGTGTTTAATTACATCAATATCATTTATTGAAAATCTATTTTTTTTCTCCTTGGTGTATAATATGTCTGTTATACTAAAAATCTCATCATGTATGTGAATTTATTTCTAGAATTTCTGTCCTATTTCACCAGTTTTAGAGTTCTTCACATGTCTGCACCACACTGTTTTATTAATGATTTAAGCTTATATCATATATATATTGCTACCTGGTAGGACTAGACCCTATACCCTGTACTATTTTTTATTCAGTTTTTTTTCCTGACTCTTTGGTTATTTATTTATTTTTTACTTTAAAATGCTCCATTTGCCCCCCTTCCCCCGAAAAAAAAAAACACCCCACATAACCTATTGACATTTCGTTGGTATTGATTTAAATTTATAGATTAAGTTAAGGAAACTGAAGTCTTTGCAGTGTCAAGCCCTGACCAAGACAGTGGTCTTTGTACATTTTTGGTACCTACTCCTGTCTTTTGGTAGCATTTAAATTTCTTCATATAGATTTATGTATTTGTAAGTAATTTCTTTTCTAGGAATCTTCCCTTGTTATCCTTGTGAATCTTTTTTATCCTTGTGCTAAATCTTCAATATTTATGAGAATTACTGACCTTTTTATGTTGTTTCATACTGAATTTTTACGAAGTTTTTGGATCCCCAGTTTTTTCTTCCCAGAAGTGCGTCAGCATCTCTTGTGTTTCTCAGAGATCTTACACAAAGTCAGCCATGGTTACACATTAAAAAATTATATTCCTGCCTACTGTTAAATAAACAGCTGTTCAAAATTTGTAGTGCTGCTTAATTAACTAATTACATGCATACAACACACACATGTACACACACTTCTTACAAATATCTCTGAGTATTGTGAATTCCAACTAGGTTTTGCCAGTTGAGAAATTCTGTGCCTTATTCCTTTGTTGTTTTTATATATGTTAGTTTTTATTTATTTGTTTGAAAGGGAGGGAAGGAGGGGGGGAGGGAGGGAGAGCAGAGAGAGAGAGAGATCTTCCATCCACTTCCCAAATGGCTACAACTCCATCCAGGTCTCCCACATGGGTGGCAGAACCCCAAGCCTTGTGGGAATCATTTGCTGCTTCCCCAGATGCATTTAACAGGAAGCTGGATCGGAGGTGGAGCAGTGGGGGCACAAACAAGCACTCTGATGTGGGATGCCAGCTTAACATTCTGTGCCACAATGCCAGCCCCTGTTTTTATTTTTTTAATTGAAGAAAGTTCTGTATTTTGATAGTCAATGCTATTGTCTGATATAAGGTTTGCCATCAGCTTTGTCAGTTGTCCTGACAGCATCCATTCTGACAGTCCCTTCTGCCCTCACTAGCCATTCCGCATCCAGTACAGGACACACATTTCATTTAGCTGCAGGTGATTTTAGTCTCCTTTAATCTGGGCGAGTTTCTCACTCTCTCATTGTCTTTCCTGATGCTGACATTGGACGAGTACAGGCTAAGTGTTTGGAGTTTGTCTGATATGTCTTCGCATCCCCAGGCAGGTTATGTGTTTTCAGCAGGTGTGGGGTAGAACAAATGTCCTTGCAAGTGCGCGACATCAAGAGCTCTCGATGTCAGGCTGTCACTGGCGATGTTGACTTTGATCACTCAGCTATGGTGCTGTGAGTCAGGCTTCTTCATTGCAAAGTTACCGTTTTTCCCTTTGTGTTAACAGGGAGGCTGTGGAGAGGTGCTCCGAGTCCTATATAAATATCCTGTTTCTCGTCAAACTTCCATTGGTTGTTCTAGCATCCGTGGCGATTCATACCTGATTAATATGGATGACAGCAAAGTGGATATTTTTAAACTTTTTGTTTTATTTTACTGATAATGGATTTGTTCATTACATTGTGCCTCACTTTTCTAGGCTGAAGTAATTGAAAATCAGAAATGCAGACATTTTTTATGACATGCCATTGATGACGTGGGTCCCCCCAGTCAGTCCTTTTTTTTTAAAAAAAGTTTTTTTTTTTAAATTTTATTTGAAAGGCACAGTTACAGAGAGGCAGAGGCAGAGAGAGAGAGGTCTTCCATCCACTGGTTCACTCCCCAGGTGGCTAAAACTGCTGGAGCTGCACTGATCTGAAGCCAGGAACCAGGAGCTTCTTCCAGCTCTCCCACCTGGGTGCAGAGGCCCAACGACTTGGACCATCTTCCACTGCTTTCCCAGGCCATAGCAGAGAGCTGGATCAGAAGTGGAGCAGCCGGGACTAGAACAGGTGCCCATATGGGATGCTTGCACTGTAGGTGGTGGCTTTACCTGTTACACCACAGTACTGTCCCCGCCCCCCCCCCCCCATTCAGTTCTTATAGGTGGATCGACTGGATTTCCTTGTGATCACTGGGTGCATGCCATCTGTGGAATCCCACCTGGCTGAGTCTCAAATGAGCACACCTGGTTTCTATGTGTGCATGGGTGCACAGTCTGCCAGGTTGCGTCGGGTGGATGAGCAGATGGGGTGAGGCTGAGCTCTCTGGCAGGTGTCTGCGTGGATCCATGTGTTGGGAGATGACAGTCTTGCCTCTCGAGGTGAGAGGCCGCATGGACGTTCTGTGAAGAAAAGCTGGCAGCAGCTTGATGACAAGCAGGAGGGGATGGGTTAAGCTGCAGGCAGGATCCACATATGGTTCTCAGAAGAGACTTTGCATTCTCAAAGGCTTGGATAAGTGAGATTCATAGATGGAATCGGGGCCCAGCGGCAGGCAGAGCCAAGCAGTGCAGCCGTACCCACCAGCAGGGTGGTGTCCTGGGGCATGCATGCCATTCAGAGTCACCCCGGCTCTGGCAATGGCTGGATTTTCTCAGCACTGTTGAGAAGCAGCCTCTGCTTTGTCCACGAACTAAGCGTGTCAGTCTGTTCCCTGTAGGTCACATCTTTCTGACTCAGAGCCCCATCTCAGCACTGAGCCAGGCTTTTCCTGGGCCACACCGCAGCCCCACCTCCAACCAGTGCTTCTTATTCCAGATACACAGTGTCTCTAAGAAGGAAACAAATATTGACACTCATAGAATGTTGGGTCCAATCCAAGAAGGTAAAAATTTGATGTGTGTCAATGCTGTGGCTAAGAGCTATCCCCCCATCCCAGCTACCTAATAGGAGGAGGGGATGAAGCGGTTGACATGACTTTGTAGGCTGTCCCTGTCCTGGTTGGTTGCTCCCACGCCTGGCATCGTGGGGTGGTTGTGTGCCCAGGCCTGTGGCCAGCCCACCAGTTTTACTTCTCACTTCTGCCACTTACTGGCTAATTGCTTTTGGACCAAGTAGCCGAACTCTGCACTTCAACTTCTTCTGTGTCAAACAGGGTTGACTGTTTGTTTGTCTCATGGCATGGCCAAGAACCAGGCAGCCTCTGCGAGGGACTCAGCATGATGATCACAACACAGAGGGGCTCTTTCTGTTTTCATTTCTCCTAATTCTGTGAGCAAAGCGAATTGCTACTTCATGCTACAGAGAAGGAAACAGCCCCCAAAGGGGAGAGAACTGGAGACCCCAGGTCTGCAGGGTGCCAGAGCCTGTGAGCCTTCCAGCACGTCCTACAGTGCCCCATAAAATTATTATTTTTGATGCAAGTGAGGTGAGTCTTCAGTATGACGTGTTGGTGATAAAAAGCTACTGTAGGTTTCGGCCACGTGGATCTTCAGTTTTTTACGTGGTGTTTCCAAACACCCAGGATCAGGAGCAGGGGGACCTTCAGCATTAGCTGGGTGCTCTCCCAGGGACTCCACCCTCAGGGGCTTCAGCCCAGACCATTAGCCTAAGTCCCCTTTCCCTTGAAACAGTTTCATTGCCAAGTCTTCACTGCCTACCTACTTGGGTCTCTGGGACTTACCATTTTGGGTTCCTGGGGTTTTAGTTCTCCCTTGGAGGTCTCTGGAAGACTTTGCAGAACCCAAAGGAAGTAATTCTGTTAATAGACTCATAATTCCTGGCAGTGGCTGCCTCTCCACCCTGCTTTTGCCTCAAGTGGTCATTTAGAGGTCAAAGAAGTCATGTTTATGATTGCACAAACTTAGGAAGTGAGTGCACATTAGAGCCTCTGACTGGTTACCTTTGGCCCTGGAACCTTCAAATTGTCTGGTTTTTTCACTCAACTTCTCGCAGTGGTACAAATGGACCCATGTTACTTATGAGCAGGGTTAGTTTAGGCTTGAGCTCAGGGCCAGCAGAGCAAAACGCGGTGGCCCAGGAGGGGGATGCAGTGGCCGCATTGCCATGTTGGGTATTCCCAGTGAGAACAGAACACCTGCTATTTTTCTCCTAGGAGGTGGTAGGCAGACAGAGAAGGAAAACCAAGAGGCCTTTATCAGCACCATTTATGCCCAAGTTCTGGCTGGCCTCACTGTTGCAGCGGGCTCCCTGGCTTGTGGCTTTAGTGGCTGTTTCTATCTAATTACACATGTAATTCCATTTTCCAGTCTTGATTAAAAGTCATTTTTCTCCCTGGAAACCACATCGCCGAGTGCTTCTGCCATGCCGTGGAGGGCACCGGGGTAGCATGCTTGTGGAGGAACAGCAGTTAGGACTTGGCGCGTCCGAGATTACCTCCAAAGTCTTCCCCGGCAATCATCGCTGGACTCTCGTTAACCCCGAGCTTCTTTGATTTCAATTCTTAAAGTGTACTTCATGCCCATTTTGAAGGCAAGCACAGGGACAGGGTTAGGAACTCTGCTTAGGCTCGGTAATGCGTCGCCCCCACCCCAAAGTCCCAATTAACCATGAACTTGTGTACACTACCCTGTGAGTAACAAGTCCTCTAATGTCCCCATTCACGGGGAGTAATTGCATCATTTCTCAGGGCTGTTGCTATGTCCCAGGAAAGGGCCAACACCATTAATCACCAAACGCAGAATAAGTGATTTCCAGCTTATGTTTTAATAATGCGTGGCCACTCAGGTCTGTGTAAGCAGGGCTTGGCTCTGCTTCGTGCTCCTGGGTTACTGCTCTGCCTGTTCCAGGCTTACTTCTCCCCCGAGGGCCCAGGAAGCTCAGGAGGCTGAGTCATTTAAACCCGCAGGTTTCTTACTGGGGGAGCCGTCTTGGACGATGAGCTTGGGTTTGGTATTTTCAATCATGGAGAGTGAGACTTCAGTGAGCTTAACTAAGATTAATTGGTTGTGAGTATGAACAGCTAATTCGTTTTAAGGCACTCATTTGTTCTGATGCTTGGAGAACAGTGGTACCCCGCTGTGGAGATGTTTTGCAGCAGCCGATGGTTCTGAAGATGCTGGGGAGCGAGGAGGTGGCCTTTGCTGTGGGGTGGACCTGGGTGGAGTCCCCACTTGACTACTTGCCAACCATGTGGCCCCAGTGATGACTTTGACCTCTCTGAGTCTCTGCATCCCTTTGAGATGTGGGCTTAACGCTCTGAATCATTGCTGCAGGGGCCCAGTGCACTTCCAGATATAAAGAGGCTGCATACAGGGCATCAGCAATGGGGCATACTATGGGGACCGTTGTCCAGAGATGAGCAAATGGCACTTCCCTCTCTGATGTGTCCCTTGTCAAGGTAATAACTCCTCTTTTTGGTGTGAGCATTTGGCTTAGTAGTTAAGATGCCAGGTGAGACATTTGCATTTCTTATCAGAGTAGCTGGGCTCCACTCCTGGCTCTGTCCCCAATTCCAGCTTCTTGCTCCAGCACACCCTGGGAGTCAGCAGGTGATGGCTCAAGTAGTTGGGTTCCTGCATGTCACTTGCATGGGAGACCCGGACTGAGTTCTCAGCTCCTGACTATAGCCAGGCCCAGCTCTGGCCATTGTGGACATTTGGAGAGTAAGCCAGTATAGGGAAACTCTCTGCCTGTCCAATAAAAAATAAAAAATAATCCTGGCATCCTTGGCTGACAGGGGGAGAGCAATCCACAGGAACCGAGGTGAAGTTAGGGCTTGATGATTATATATGATCTCTACTAAACTAGCTCTATGGAGAAGAGGATGAAAAGGGAAATTCTCAAGTGTTGAACTGACATGGTCCTGCTGCCTCACCCAGAGCTCAATAAGGGCCTCTGTGTGCCTTGCAATCCAGGCAAAAGTGCTCTCAAACCTTCTGCTCTGGTCCTTGGCCTGTGGAAGTCTAGAGCCCCTCCAGGGATGGCTGTCTGTCTCCAAAGGATTAGTGTCCACTGGCTTCCTTTCTCTCTGACCCTTGGCTTCAGCAGGTGTGCCCTCTGTCCTCCACCAGGTCTTGCCCAATGGAAATCTTAGCCCTTCTTGGCCACAACAAAAATGACAGTCCACATGCCAATGAGGCAATGAGCCATCATCATCATCATCATGGCAGCAAATCATGAAGTTGGAAGAGTGTCTTCAAGATTTGCTAGGTGGAGTCCCCAGAGATGGTCCTGCTCTCGCTCGGTGCCCAGCCTTCTTGCCATCTTGCTCTTTCTCCCCTCTCTCTCCATCACTTCTCCTCATCCTGTCCCTCCCAGATCATCTCAGGATTCCAAAATGCTTCTCCTTTGTCACACAGGCTGCCTTGTGGCCCTTCCCTCTGAATCTTGGAGACTTGCAGCACGCAGGACTTAGGTGGTTTTCTGTTACTCTAAGCAATTGTCTGCTGTTGTTCTAGGTAGACAGTTCACTCCAAGAAAAATCCAAGTTTCACTTGTCACAGTAACTGCTCCACCTCATTACTCTATTGATCCCCATGTTATGTGTTCATCTTGCTGTACAGTCCCTGCTAGAGAAGGTGTGGGTGTGCCAACCCACGATTTGCAGACTTTTGTCTACCCAGCTCCTGGAGCGGCTGCAAGTGAGGACTCCAGAGCAGAGAGCTGGGATTCGGGCCCCAGTCCTGCTGTTAACACTTGTGTAACCTTGAGTGCATCACTGAACCTCCCATGCTTAGTGTCCACTTGTGGACAATGGAGATAGTATTAGACTCTGCCATGTTGGGTTGTTGTTCAGATCAGATGAGTTCATACAGACAGAGCTGTGAGGACAGGACCTGGCAAATGACATGCACTCAGTATGTGCTTTCCATATACAGACAACAGCCGTTCGACCATAGGTTACACAAGAGCCCAAGGATTTGTACAGCCCTGGGGCTGATATTGTGGACAGAGGACTAAGCCACCACTGCTTGCAATGCCAGCATCCCATGTTAGAGTGCTGGTTCAAGTTCTGGCTGCTCCACTTCCTATCCAGATCCCTGCTAATGTGCCGGGGGAAGCAGCAGAAGATGGCCCCATGTACCTGGGCCCCATGTGGGAGATCATGATGGGATTCCTGGTTCTGACTCTTGATTTCAGGCTGGTCCAGACTTGGCTGTAGAGGCCATTGGGTGAGTGAATCAGCAGATGGAAAATCTCACTCACTCTCTGCCTTTCAAATAAATAAATAAATAAATACATCTTTAAAAAAAGGAACTTGAAGCTCCTTGTATTCCAGTGTCAGTAGGAGGACCTGGCACACAGAAGCTGTCCAATAAACATCTGAGTGATGAAAGTGCGAGCAGTTCGTGTGAGTCTGCCTGGCGCCAACACAGGACCCAAGAATGCTCTTGCACTTGGCCTGGACTCGGGGCTGCAATGTGAAGCTTGGGAGTCTACACAGAGTGTGCTCTTGGCTCTGTGTGAGACCACTTGTCCATGACAGCTGCCAAGTTCTGCCTGAGAACAAAGGGCTTGGACTTCGTCTCCTTTAGCACAAAAACACCATTCCCATGAGGCCCGGTGACAGTCTGGAAGTCACCCTGCCCCCCGTGCCGCCATCCCCAGTCCCATGCTTGCTTTGCACATCCCAGAGAAGTGGGGGGATATCTCCCGGGGCCCTGAAAGAGAGCCTCTGTGATTCAACTGGTAGATTTTCCTCCTTTGAGAGAGGTTTCCTATGAGAGGTGAGGACGCGGAGTCCCTGGGGGAAACTGGGTGTGCTGTGGTTGTGGATAGGCATGGTAGAGAGGAAGGAGTTTACATGAATGCCTTGTTCTTTTCTAAGCACATCAGGTATCTTCTGTTGATAAGCAGTGTCTGCAGAAGGGTGGCATTAAAACACAAAACAATGGAAAGTCACTGCCCAGCATGTCAATGGCCAGCGCCAGTTTAGCAGTTTTATGCACTATGATTAGCAAGTGGGGCAAAGGAGAGGCTTGTGGGAGTCTTTGCCCAGGGTTTCAAAAGCAAACAGTGAATATAGTAGAATGCCATTAATTCCTTCACTCCTTTCAGCAAGCATTTGAATGGTACTCACTGTGCACCTGTTACATGCTGAGGAAGGAGAGATTAACAGAGAGCTGTCCCCTTCCTGACGTTGAAAACCCTGCTGTCTTTTTTTTTTTTTGGACAGATAGAGTTAGACAGTGAGAGAGAGAGACAGAGAGAAAGGTCTTCCTTCTGTTGGTTCACCCCCCAAATGGCCACTACGGCCGGAGCTACGCTGATCCAAAGCCAGGAGCCAGGAACTTTTTCCTGGTCTCGCATGTGGGTACAAGGCCCAACCACTTGGGCCATCCTCCACTGCCCTCCTGGGCCACAGCAGAGAGCTGGATTGGAAGAGGAGCAACCGGGACTAGAACCTGGTGCCCATATGGGATACCGGCGCCACAGGCGGAAGATCAATCAAGTGAGCCATGGTGCCAGCCCCACCCTGCTGTCTTGAGCAGTGTTTTTCACATGGGGTTTGGCAAAACTGTCTACCATATCTTTAGTGAACTCCTGAAAGTAAAAGTGAAACTGCTATTCTAGAATAATAAAGAACTTACTTTCTTACTCTTAAATATAGTAACGTTTATTCCGTCTCCCAATGTTCTTACAAAATAATTTTATTTTTGTTTTTTTATTGGCATGCATGAATCATTCAAGATCTCAGAGGTTCACCTCACATGGGGATAATTCATCTTGTAGGTAAAGATGCTGTTATTTAAAGTTCTAGAAAGTATGAGTTATTGTAGGTTGGTGGAACTCAGTGGAAGGGCTGACATTTGGGAAACAGAAATGGAGGTAGTCCATGGAGGTGGTCAGGTGTCGGGTTCTTTATGATGCAGTGTGCAGCTCTGGAGGGAATTTTACTGAAGTCGGCTGAGCTGTGAATGCGCCAGCGATCAAGAGGAAGCTGCAGCTGGTTGCAGAGGTGAGGCAGGTCAGCTGGTGCCTGGAGCCTGCCCACCTGTGCCTGTTCTCACTGTGCCTCTGGGTGCCATCCAGCCAGTAATGAGGGCAGCTGAGCTGGTAGCAAGAGGCCTGTGGGAAGCTGTTGCCTCTATCCTGCAGGATGCACTCCCTGGGGAGGCTGACTTGGGCTCCCTGACATCACCTGTGTGGCCCCACCCCTGCCTGTGAAGGAGGTCTGCCTTATGCTGAGCTGAGCTGCTTCCAACGGATGGAGAGGAAGCTGCTTCCCGGTTTTCTGTCCCCAGATTTTTGTTAAGATTTTTTTTTTAATTTGAAAGGCACAGTGACACACACACACACACACACACCTACACACCTTACATTCGCTGGTTCACTCCCCAAATGGCTGCAACAGCTGGGGCTGTACCAGGCTGAAGCCAGAGGCCAAGACTCCATCTGGGTCTCCCACACAGGTGGCAGGGGCCCAAGCACTTGATTCTTCTTCCACTGCCTTTCCAGGTGCATTAGCAAGGAGTTGGATTAGAAGCAAAGCAGCCAGGACTTGAACCGGAACTCAGATACAGGATGTCCCAGCATCACAGGCTGCGGCTTAACCCACTGCACCACAATGCCAGTCCCAGTCCTCAGATTCTTGGTGGTTTTCTTCTCAGAGGCTTGGGCTGGCAGAGGGCCAGGGTTTGGTAGGAAGGAGGGAGTCAGACAGGGACAGGGCCTGCTGGGTACCTGGGATGAACGTTTAACTTGGCCCTGATTTGCTGCTCGGACATTGGCTGTACTCTTCACTACTTTCAAGCATCAAGTCTTCTAGAAGCTTCTTGTATCACAGGGCAGCCGTTCCAACAGATGTTACCAGGGGGCTCTGCTTTCCACTTGGCCCTGCGGTGCTGTGCAGGTGGGACTTTGTCTCTCCCGGTCGTGTCTGGGAGACCAGAGGCTTGATGCTGGGTTGAAGGAGACTCCAAGGGCTCAGACACCGCCTGTGGGTCCCGGGGGGCCTTGGATTCAGCATTTGGCTGAGCCCTGCTAAGGTCCCAGATCCCCTGGCTAAGCTGACGGGCACTAAGGTTTGGGCTCAGGAAGTGTGACAGTGGAGGTGCTGCAGGTGGCCTCCCCACTGACAACATCAGGAAAAGCAGCCTGCTGGCCCTGGCCCCACTTCATGTCAGGTCACTTCGTCATAAACAGCAGACGCCAGGGAGGTTTCTGGATGAGGTCGACCTCCTCCTTGTGGGTCCCGGGGTAGGATGTGGCTCATGCACCAGCCACTAGGAGGCCCTTGGGGTCTCCCTGGGCCCTGGGGCAGGGGGCGACAGTGATGTAGCAGGTGCACATTCCGCTCTGCTGCTTTGATGTTTGAGAGTCCTCAGGCTTCACAGGAGGCCCCGCAGAGGCTCATGGACTTGCCTCCACCTGTCACACTGCAGGTTGGTCTGCAGGGTGATGTCAGGTGTACTAGGAAGCCTCTGTGTGCATCTGATTTCTCTTTCTGGTAAACTGGAGGAGAGAGAGGAGGGAGGGGTGACACCAAAAAATGCAGAGATGATGGGGTCCCGAGAGAGAGAAGCCCTGAGAGAGAGGAAGTAGGGATGCATTCAAGATGGATTTTTTTGTCTTTGATCAGAGTGAAAGAAGGAGAGGGAGGGAGGGAGGGAGAAAAGGAGTGATAGAATGAGCTTGCATTCGCTGGTTCACTCTCCAGTGCTCTGCAATAGCCCCATCTCCAAGCCAGGGCTGAACTCAGGAACTCAGTTGAGGTCCTCAATTTAGATGGCAGAATCACAATTACTTAAACCATCACCACTGCTTCTCAGGGTCTGCATTAGCAGGAAGCTGGAGATAGGAGTCAGGGCCAGGTGTCCAAATTGGCACTGCAATACAGTTGGATGTTCCAACGGGCGTCTTCACTACCAGGCCCAATGTCCATCCCCAGATCTATGGAGAAAGCAGAATTGGCAGGACTTGCCATGGCTTGGTTGGCCCACCACAGGGATACCATTGGCTTGGGGTAGAGTTTGAGGTTGCAGATTTAGCCTGTTGCATAGGAGATGGGGGCTGTTGCAAGGTTTCTACAAAAACGTGGAAGAGAGCCATAAGGCCATCTTTACTCCTTTAGCCAACACAAAATAGATGTGCAAAGTGGGATCCTTAGAAGGGCTGAAAAGTGGGAGGCAAAGACAAAGGAGCACTGCAGGGCCACATCCATCTCAGCACAGTGCAAGGGGTTTCAGAGGCCAGCTTTGCAGGGCATGGTTCTCAGTCAGGGCCATCACCAGTGTGGAGCACAGCACCAGAAAAGCAACGGGCTTCTAGGCTCATCAGCCAGAACTCAGCTCTGCGACACTGTGCGATTAGCTTGCCTGCTTTGTCCCATCAATCAGCTGTGGCTTCTGATTCGTGAGTCCAGGAGATTTGCCTGCAGCAGAACACATCCTCTTCCTGGGGATGCAGATTCCAGTCCTGGGCTCGGCATAGCTGTTGCTTGTGCTGCACCTGGCTTGTTTCTTCGCATGAGAACTGCCATGCCCATCTCTCCCTAACCCTGTTTCATTGAAAGTCATCACATGGGTGGCTTGAAATTGGCCACGGTTGGAGGATGTGTGTGCACAAGCTGCCGTATCAAAGCATCACACACTGGGTGGCTTCAACAACAGAAGCTTGTCTCCCAGTCTGGAGGTCAGATGCCCCAAATCAAGATGTCAGCAGAGTTGGATTTCCTTGGAGGTCTCTCGCCTTAGCATGCAGGTCGCTGTCTTCTCCCCTTTGTGTGTGTCTGTGTCCTGGTCTCCTCTTCTTACAATGTCACCAGTCGTCCTGGATTGGGGCTCATCCACGTGGCCTCAGTTTGACTTCATTGCATCTTTAAAGACCCCATCTCCGGGGCCGGCGCCGTGACTCACTTGGTTAATCTTCTACCTGTGGCACCGGTATCCCATATGGGCACCAGTTCTAGTCCCGGTTGCTCCTCTTCCAGTCCAGCTTTCTGCTGTGGCCCAGGAAGACGGTGGAGGATGGGCCAAGTGCTTGGGCCCCTGCACCCACATGAGAGACCAGGAAGAAGCACCTGGCTGATGGCTTCACATCGGTATAGCTCCGGCTGTAGCGGCCATTTTGGGGATGAACCAACAGAAGGAAGACCTTTCTCTCTGTCTCTCTCTCTCACTGTCTAACTCTGTCAAAAAAAAAAAAAAAAAAGACCCCCTCTTCAGTGATAGCCACATTCTGTGGTCATGCAGGCTAGGATTTCAACATAGCTATCTGGGGAGGACACACTTCAGCCCATTGCAATGGAAGTATTTGTAGCATAGATATGAGCAGATGCACAACTCTCAGCTGCCTACCTCCACCCAAACTGAGAGCTGAATGTTAAGCATGTAGCAGCATACCACCTGGAGATCGCTCACTGCCCTGGGTGTGTGTGTGTGTGTGTGTGTGAGAGAGAGAGAGAGAGAGAGAAAGAGAGAGAGACACACACACAGAGACACAGAGACACACACACACACACACAGAGAGAGAGAGATTGATTGATTGATTGATTCTTTGAGCTGGCTTAGGCCTCAAAGGGAAACCTCATAAACTAACAAAGCTAAGAAAAGATCCATCTCTGGAGGGGAGGATGTGTCTGTGAGGTGCCTTAGCACCTACCAAAGGCTTCCTGAGAGTGCCTCCCTACCACAGGGCCATGGGAATAAGAGTAGCAGCTTTTGCTGGCCAATTCCTATGGAGCAGGCCCTGGCCTCAGCCACTTGCATGGAGTGCTCCCTGTAACTCTGCACGTTAGGTTGTATTATTACTGTGGTATCCGATTCTGGGTGAGAAATTTGCCTAATGCCACAAAATTGGTCCGTGGTGTTAGGGTTCCTGCCCTGCCATTGTCCCTGTCTAAAGAGGCCCAGGTGCTCTGTCATTTTATGCCGTCTCAAGACACTACTTGTTACTAGTGCCCCCCAGAGACCAGATCTTGGTCTTGACCTTCCCTGCTCCTCCAAGAAATGAAGTAAATCTTTGCCAGTCCCTGTGTATGCAAAGCTTGTATGGAAAGTTTGAGGCTACTCCTAGGCACTTCAAACCCCTTGTTCCATCCAGGAAAGTGGTCCCAAAGGGCACCTTTAGAATGCAATCTGACTGCATAAGTACTTTAAAGAATACAACTGTAATTTGTGACATATATTCTCTCAGCAAAATATAGTAAGGTATGCTTCAGGGAACACACTGTGCTACTGTACTAATTCATTTGTCAAATTGTGGTTAATTATAAAATGCAGCCTTGCTTATTTTGATTTGTAATGTAGACCGCATGGTTTTAACCACTGAACAGGATGCGACAGAGTGTGGGGGTGCAGAACATTTCCTACAGTCTACAGGCTACAGGCGTCTGGGTTGCCTGTGTCAGGAGCGTGCATTGCAGGTGATCCTTGGCCTTTTCTGCAAGGCTGGACGTCCAGCCCCAGTCCTTTCCTCTTCCAACAGGTGGACACTGGAGGGTGTCCCTGCTGGTCAGCTGGTGGACACTCCCACCTGGGTTGCAGTGAGGTCTCATGGAGCGGGGGAGGGACCCAGGCTTTTAGTTTCAAAGCCAAGAGGGGGCTGGGAGGTAGGACAGGGGTACATCCTGTTGGTGGGTGCTGGCCACAGGAAGAGGGCCTGGCTCTGGACCGCTGGCTGTTCCTCCTTAGGGCTGGAGGTGATGGCTACTGGATCAGGCACTTAGGGTGCTGTGGGCTGGCTTGCGAGATGCCTTGGGTGGTGCTCCTTGGGACCTTCTCTGTGTAGATTGGTAATCTGGAAGCTCATGGTCATTAGCCCTTTTAGAGGGACTCTTTCCAAGCCGCAAATGCACAGCAACCAGCCAAAGAAATCCATGTGTAACCCCAGGTCAGATTTCCTGAGACAGTACCTCCTGGCCTCACCGTGAGTCGCCCAGCCCAGGGAGATCTTAGACCCGGCTCATCATTTAAAGCCATCCAGGACCACTCTGCACCCAGGGCTGGAGCCTGGGGGATGTCCTGGCTTCTTATCCCCCAGTCTCATTGTCCGAGTGCTGCTGCCAGCTTCTGCCTCTGTAGGCTTCCCTCCCGGAATTTCAGGCTGATCTCCCCCACCCCAATGATTGCACTGACGGGTGATCTCTGTTACCTTTGGTGGACACACCAGGGCTGTGGGAGGGTCTCCAGCAGATTCAGCCTGAGGGTCCACCCCATGCATCTGAGGGTATCAGTGTTCTGATGTCCTCCTGTGTTTTCCCACCTCCATGTTATTCTCTCATTGCACCTGCACCTGCTGTTCTCATTAGGAGTGAGTATCCCATCTTATAAATACTAGTTTACTACTATTTATTGATGTATATTATAATTATATGATGACATATTTCTGTATTCACTTGACACCCCTTATCTGTCTCCCAGACCCCAGCTGTTTTGTTCTCCAGGGCACACCTGCAGTGTAGCCTGAGGGCTTGCTCCAGCTGTGTTCAGTAAAATATCTGCTGACTGCACAGAAACTTCTGGAACTTTAGCACCGGGAGGGAGCCCCAGGAACACTTCCCTTCCCAAACCTGCTCAGTGCTGCTGGCTTGCTTTGTCTCTGGCCGTAGTTCCAGGCACTTGACTGGCTGAGCACCTGCCTCAGGCCAGATCCTGCACAGCTCATTCACTGCCATCCATGCTTCATAGTCAAGAGGGCACTTGATGAGGTTAAAAGGCTGCAAATTTAAAATAGACATGCGGGGACCCTTTGTGGACAACACACAATTAATCACCCTTTAGAACTCAGTTCTGCAGGATGTTATGGAGGAAATAATTCAGCCTGACTTGGGAGGGGATTACAGAGTGCTGCGGATAAGGATGGCATCTGTTGGCATGGGGCTTCGCCTTTCAGAGAAAGGTAAAATTTCACCACCAGCTGTGAGGGAGGGTAGCAGGCCTATGAGAACAGAGTAGATGAAGTAAAGGCTGCCACTGAGAGGTGATTATGGACCCTGTCTTCCAACTGGCTATGGAGAAAGATGTGGGCCCTAGGCAGCCCAGCTCCCGAAAGCTTCTGCAAAAGAACTGTGCTCCTCCTACCCATCCATCTGTCCTTCCATCCAGCCACTCATTCATTAGTAGTCATCTGTTTTTTTTTTCTTTTTTTGACAGTCAGAGTGGACAGTGAGAGAGAGAGACAGAGAGAAAGGTCTTCCTTTGCCGTTGGTTCACCCTCCAGTGGCCGCTGCGGCTGGCGCTTCGTGCTGATCCGAAGCCAGGAGCCAGGTGCTTCTCCTGGTCTCCCATGCGGGTACAGGGCCCAAGCACTTGGGCCATCCTCCACTGCCCTCCCGGGCCACAGCAGAGAGCTGGCCTGGAAGAGGGGCAACTGGGACAGAATCCGGCGCCCCAACCGGGACTAGAACCTGGTGTGCTGGCGCCGCTAGGCGGAGGATTAGCCTGTTGAGCCACGGCACCAGCCATTCATCTGTTTTCCATCCATCATCCATCCACCCACCTGCCCATTCATTCATCCATGTACTCACCCATCCAGTCATCCATCCACCCATCCATCAACTCATCCATCCGTTATCCATCCATCCACCCACCTACCCATCCATCCATCCATCCATCCATCCACTCATTCATCAACATTCATCTGTTATCTGTCTATCATCTATCCATCCACCTGCCCATTCATTCATCTATAGACTTATCCATCCAGTTATCCATCTACCCGTCCATCAACTCATCTATCCATCATCCATCCATCCACCTACTTACCCATCCATCCATACATACATTGTTCCACTCACCAACTCACTTGTCCATCTGTCCCCTTGTTCTCAGTAACTCACTGTCCCAAAGGAAGACTGAAAATAGACAGCTCTAATTCTATCACAGGCTGACTGTAATTACAGGAGATCTCTCAGATGCCAGAGGAGTCCAGGGGAGGGCCTGCTAGCTGGAAGTAAACCTCTTCTGGTTCTTAGGAAGCAGTGTGGTGTCATGTGAAGAGTGTTTGCTTTGAAACTCATCAGAAATTTGAGTCCTGACTGTTCCTTTTATGATGGAGCTATTGTGGAGAAGTCTTGGGGCCTCTCAGAGCCTTCATTTCCTACCTATGGAATGGACACCACAGTTGCCACCAGGGCTTCTTGAGGGTGCACTGGGATGATGCAGGTGAAGGGTTTAGCAGAATGCCTGCCCTCAGGAGCTGGTGGGGGAGTAATGGTGTGTTTCTTCCACTTGCCTCATGCTAACTTTTCAATGAAATACAGATCCCACTTAAAGATATTTATATAATCTATATTCCACACATACACATTCACACACATACAATTAATTTCAAACTCTCATTTTAGCCTTTGAGTCTCCCTCTCTCCCTCTTCCTGAGCAACTTGCAACGGCATTTGTTACCTGATGCTGTGTTAGCACACCTATAAGTGCCTCATTAAAAAAAAAACCAAATATTAACAGCATTGCAGGAGCTTTGGGATTTTCGTTTGATTATTCCAAAGGGTAAGTTTACTTAATATAAGTTGATTTAGTATTCTGAAGCCGTAAATTTGAATAACACTGTTCCCTGCAGACTTTGCCCATGCAATCCAAGCATAGACACAGAATCTGCAGAGGGGAGATACCAGGGAACCTGGGACAAAGGTGAGGTGACCAATACCCCACATCTCTTTAATGCAGTTCCTGCCGCTACCGCGGGGGCCCATGGTGGGAGTTGGGCACTTGTTACTCTGATGGGGGCTGTTACCATTTCCGTCTGAGGGTCTCCTATGATGACTGGTTTTTCTGTGAGTGCGATGGGAGCTATGTGCAGTCTGGAGATGGAGCCACCAACCGAGAGGGTTGGGATGGCCCAGAAGACTGGGGCCGTGGGAAGTGACAATGCCTTCCTGTCTGGGCATTCCCTGGAGATGCCTTAGAGTGCACACTTCTGCAAGCCAAGTCTGCTGTCTGCCTGCATGGGCTTCAGGTGATGGGGTTGCGCTGTAGAAAAAGAAGTGCAATGCTCATCTCATCTGCACTCAGTTCCTAGCCTTCCCAGGCTCTCTGCTCTCCTTCCCACCCCTTGGACTGTGCAGAAGGCTGAAGCATCATTCATATTAATGGACCTCCCATTGTCTGCTGTTCCAATTTCCTCTCTCCCTTGGAGCTGTGTGCCAAGTGGGGCAACATGTGCTCATGGGCCCTTAATAAATGTTTGATGGTGATAATTAGATCATGGGCAATTTGTTACCATAACATTTATTTTTCCCATTTTTCTTGGAAGTGGTATGGGTCTCTGGCTCTTTTGCTTGACTCGGGATAGTGATTTAAATTTCCACAGAGCATGTGGCCCAGAGAGGCAGTTCAATGGTGAAGAAAGGGGAAAGGCGTGGGGGCTGGGTGGATCGGGCTTCCATTCTGGCTGCTCTGCTTTCTAGCTGTGTGAATTTGGGCAGCTTTGATTTCCGTGTTTGTGAAATTCCTTCTCCTCCCACCCACAAATATTTAATGGGCACCTACTCTGTGCCATTCAGTGAGACACAGCTGTGAGCCAGACTGAGTTGCCTTTATCATGGAGCTTACAAGAAGCGAGATAGATAAAATCAAGATGACTACGTATATACCTGGTGGCGACATGCACTGAGAAGGGAAGTAAAGTTGAGTAGGGGGAAAAAAGAAGGGGCAAAGTGTCACAGAGGGAGCATCTCTGATTTGGGAGACATTTGAGAGGCCTAAAGGGGCAGCGAGAGCGAGATGCTGGGACATTGTGGAAACAGCATCCAGGCAGAGCGACAGCCAATGCAGAAGCTCTGAGGGTGTGCTTTGAATGTTCAGAAAACACCCTGGCAGTGGTTCATGTTAGGGTCTTGTTGGGCTTTGAAAGGAAATTGGATTTTACTGCAAAATCGAAGTTGTTTGAGAGTTTGAGCTCATCTTAGAGAAGGAGAGGGGGCAGGCAGGAGGGAGGCCTTTGAGGACGTGACTGGAGAATCTAGGCAACAAGTATCGGTGCTGTGATGAAGCAGACAGAGGTCAAAACCTGAAAAATTGGCAGATGCTGGGCCTGTCTGACCATCACGTGGACAGAACCTGCTGAGAGTTTGGCTGTGGTCTTCAGAGAAAGAGGAGTCAAGAACAGTGCCATTGACTTTGGCCTGAGCAGCAAGGTGGGGTGAGGAGAGCTGGGGCTTGGTTTTGGATACGTTGAACTTGAGACACCTCTGACACATCCATTTGGAGGCTTGGAGTGGCAGTTGGATGAGGGAGAATGTGGAGCTGCAGGTATAACCCAGAGCCTTCCCTTCACAGAGACACTGCAGAAAGCCAGCATCCCAGGGGAGATGCTTGAGGGAGAGAGTGAGCGCAAAAAGAGGCCTGGGGTCTGGTCTGGTTGCAGACGGGTTGCTGTAAGGCTGAAGCTGGGAGCCTGAATCAGTCACCTTTGGTCCCTCCACATTCGTGGGAAAATGTTGACCTTTGGATTTTCTGATTTGGAAGTCACCAGAAGGCCTGGGACTTGACAAAAAAATATAGATATTTGGCTTCTGATATTGCAAACTATGTAGTCACAAAAGGTCTTTGGAGGTGGGCAACGCCCCCTTACCCCACAGCCTCTAAATTTCCTCCACCACGCGGCTTCTCAGAGGCAAAGTGGGTGTCCCAGACCCCGGACACTCACTGGCGTGTGCCTTGATGCTAAGTACTGAATACCACACACACACTCTCTCTTTCTCCAGCTGTGAGCCCAGCTCTTCCATGGGGATATGAATACAGATTTCTAAAGATTCCAGTAGCTAAAGACAATTCTCATCATTCCTAGAGCATTCCAGACCAGACAATGGATTCCCATTCTTTTCAAGAAAAGAAACCTATTTGGAAGACATACATACACACATACACAGATCTACCATCCACTGATTCACTCCCCCAGATGCCTACAATAGCTGAGACTGGGCTGGGAACTCAATCTGGGTCTCCCATGGGGGTGGCAGGGAGCCAACTACTTGAACCATTACCTGCTGCCTCCTAAGGTGTGCAGCAGCAGGAAGCTGGAATTGAGAGAAGAACCCGTAATCGAACCCAGGCACTCTGATATGGGGTGCGGGCTTCCCAAGGGGTGTCTTGACTGCCAAGTCAAATACCTACTCTCAGATTCCCATTCTGCTGGCAGGAAGGTCAGGGTCAGCTTGGTGGACTGGCTTGCCTGAGGTCAGATGGGAAATCAGGGCTCACCAGAGACTGTGGCTTCTGGTCTTTTGGCTGTGGACCCCTATACCATAGCCTCACCTCCAGAAGGAAGGAGATAGAACTTCTCCAAGCACAACATCCAAGCATGGGAGCTTTGCTGATTCACAGAGTTGCTGTGGTTCCCAGTGTGATGCGGCAGGAGCCCAGGGATGTGACTGGAGCAGGCTACTGTTGCTAATAATTATGCCACTGAAGAGGCATTGGGCTGTGAGTCGGGAGACAGCTTTGCAGTCTGGGGTGTGAATGCCAGTGCAGCCTCTCCTTGGCTGTGTAATTGGAGACCAGTCGCTTCACCTCTTGGGGCTGGAATTGTTCTCATCTGCATAACTGGGGATGTTCACTCCTACTTCCAAAGGATCAAGGCAGATAACTCCCATCAAGGAGCCAGACAGGGTCTGGTACAGATCCAGTGCTCACCCAGCATTCATTTTCTTTCCTCATCTGTATGCAGCCAACGAGAAACTCCTGATGATAATAGTTACAGGCTAATGGTTAACCATTTCGGTAATGACACTCATAATAATGCAAGGGTTGATTTTATGTCAATAAATCAGTCAGAAAACCTGAGTTGAGGAAATACAAGGCAGCGTCGGATGTGCAGGCAAAACAAAGGCAGAGTGTGTGCATGGGAAGCCCTCAGCGCCCAGCTTTACTCAAAGAAGGTTGGTTTTAAAGAAAAGTCAGGCCGGCGCCGCGGCTCACTAGGCTAATCCTCCGCCTGTGGTGCCGGCACCCCGGGTTCTAGTCCTGGTTGGGGCGCTGGATTCTGTCCCGGTCGCTCCTCTTCCAGTCCAGCTCTCTGTTGTAGCCCGGGAAGGCAGTGGAGGATGGTCCAAGTGCTTGGGCCTTGCACCTGCATGGGAGACCAGGAGAAGCACCTGGCTCCTGGCTTTGGATTGGCACAGTGCGTCGGCCTCAGTGCGCCGGCCATCGCGGCCATTTGTGGGGTGAGCCAACAGAAAAAGGAAGATCTTTCTCTCTGTCTCTCTCCCACTGTCCACTCTGCCTGTCCAAAAAAAAAAAAAAAAAAAAAAAAAAAAAGAAAGAAAGAAAGAAAGAAAAGTCAGGAAGAATATTCCAGACGCTCCTGGAGTGACATGAAGAGCTGAGCTCAAGACTGTTGGAGTGGTGTTTGTCCTGTGATTAAAATCAGATAAGTGTTTCATGGCAGCACCATGCCCAAGAGGCAAAAAGCAGCACCAACTTAGTGCTCACCAGTGGTTGAGTGGACCAATGGTTTGCAGGACGTACACGCAAGGGAGTAGTATGCAGTCATGAAAGGTAGGCGGTCGTGAAATAAACCCAACAGAAAAGGACCAATACCATGTGACACCTTTCTTATGAAATGTCCAAAGTAGACAGAAAAGACTAGTGGCCTGGGCCTGCAGAGCGAATCAAACAGGGAGTGACTGCTGCTGGCTATGGAGTTTCCTTTTGGAAAAATATTCTAGAACCTGATAGAGGAGATGGTTGTGAAACCTTGTGAATTGATCCAATGCCACCGGACTGTATGCTTGAAAATTTATGTCATGAGTGTTCTGCCACCGTTATGAGATCATCATGTAGAGGGGCTGGCATCTTATCCCACTAGATTCTTCAGATGGGCTGCAAACTACCTGTGAAGCTTCTCCTGACTCCCACTGTGGACCAGACACAGGGTCGAAGGCGGTAGGCAAGTCCTGCCTTCATCTTTGCAGCAGCTTCTTGGAGAGCCTGGGGGCCTTAATCCTGCTTTACAAATCAGACACCAGAGGCTGAGAGAATCCTGTCATTCATTTCCTGTGGCTGCGAAGCCAGCATGTGCTCTCTCTCTTTCTCCCTTGGGGCTGCACCTGCCACCCCAAACACCAGTCTCCTGTCAACCATCCGCCCAGTCACTGCCCTTTTCTGTGCACTTAGCATGTGCTGGATGCTATGCTCCGTCTGGGATGCTGTGTCACCATTTGGGTTCACTCCCAGGTCTCCTGTGCCTACCTAACACAGCATCTGTCAAAGGGTAGAAGGTGTGTGTTATGTAAATGACAGGTGTCTGTCACTGAAGTTGGTGAATTGGCAGTAGATGGTAGGACTGGGTGGGGAAGTAGTTTTGTCTTAGGTGACCCTGAATATGAATGACTTCAAAGAAGAGTTTCACTCCTTACTTGTCTATGAAGTGAGGCTCTTTGGAACCCCAGTCTTCCTTCCCCCGGTGAGCTTGGCAGTCACAGCTCATCAAGCGGTTGAATTGCACTGATATGTTCTGAAATGGACAACTCTGTCTTGTACATTTTTAAAAATTAGCAGACTGCTAAAGGATCAGCACACTTCAAGTTGTGGCAGAAAGCAAGCATTCCAGCACTTGTAAGAGCAATGTGTGTACGTGTGTATTTCAGACATCACCCTTCAAATACAAGCATATGTCTGTAACCCACCATCTATATGCAAATTGCTTGTGGTGTGGTGCTTCCACCCCCCACAAACAGTGTGAAATGTATATAAATTATGCAATAATATAGATGTTGCACATATGCTAGTCTGAGCTAATTGTCGTCAGAACTCTGGGCTTGGTTGGGTTTGTTGGTGTGCAACACAGCCTTTGCAGGCCTTAGGGTGCCACTAGTGAGAGTCCTGCATGGCAGAGAGCCCTGGAACTGTGTGGCCAGGAAAGGGCCTTCTTGCCTGCCTAGGACACAGAGAGGAGAGAGGATTTAGAGGCAGGTCCTCAGGGTGGGATTCTGGCTTTCAGTTCTGTGAGATACGGCCAGAGCTGCTGTTGCAGACAAATGAAATCCCAAGACTGGGTTCTTAATTCATAGTGAGAAATCTCTGTCCATCTTCCAGATAACACACAAGTCACAAATACCAGGTTTTTCTCTGAGTTCAAAGTCTAGCCCTGGCACTTACTAGTCATGTGACATCCCAGGGAAATACTCCACTTTTCCAAGACTTCTTTCCCTCCTAGGTATGTAGAGGGGGTAATGGTTTCTCTCGTAGAGGTGTGGTGGGGACAGCAGTGATACCACTGGGGAGACTTGGCTTGTCTAGTGTGTTCCCAGGTACTGCACCTCCTTAGTTGTACCTGCCATTGTTGGAAATCTATGAGGGGGAAGCTGATTCTAATGAGAAGACTGCTTGGTCTCCCACCCTGAGCAGGACCATGTCAATGGCAACAGTGCAGCCAGATGCAGGCCCTGCCTGCACACAGCCCAGGCACGGGGAAAGCTACCAAGATCACTAGACTGTGCACCTACTGTGTGGCAGGCACTGAGTGCTTTGTGTGCATTTTATTCCCTGGTCTCCTAAATGCAGAGGTGATGCCATTATAGTTTCTGGCTTCCAGCTGGGGGAGCCCTGTGTTTGGTTCACAGAGCTGATGAGAAGGTGCCAGGGTTGGGGTCCAGCTCTGAGTCTAGAACACACAGCTCTGGGGCTGACTTCTCCATCAGCGCAGCCTCTCCCCAAGCAGCGCAGGCCCCGTGGGGGACAGGCTTTGAGCTCTGCTCATCAAACACTTCCTATGTGAGAGAGTTTTCAAACACTTCCTATGTGAGATGCTCTTTCTGCATCTCTGCTCACTGGGACCGACCCCACAACCTTCCCAGGCTTGCTTTTCTGGTATGATCCTGATGTGAAGACCCCTGGGCCTCAGAGGATGTGTTAGGATGCTCAGCCTCATCTCACCTATGCTTTGGGCATTGTCCGTGCTCACATCTTGGCTGAGCAGAGTGGGTTCGTAGGTCCTCTTGCTCATCTCCCTGCGCTGGGGAGCAGTGCCCTGAATGCTTGGACTAGCAGCAAAGGATGAGGCAGGAGACTGCCAGGGGTTGGGAGGAAAGGCTCTGTGGCCAGCAGGGTGAGGCCACAGGGCAGCTATGCAATGGACAGGCAGGAATCTGGACTGTAGGCAGCCGAGACGTGGGGCTCTGGATCAGGGACCCCCCCTTCTGGGAGTGCCTTGCCCCTGGCTCAGATCTGCTGACCTTGCAAAGCCCCTGGCCCTCACCACATCATGCGGAAGCTTCTCATGGTGGCTTCTTAGGGAGCACTGTGGACCCCCCCAGAGAAGCTCACAGGCAAATTTAGCCTGGCATATTTTGGGCTGATTGAAGTTGTAGGCATGCTGCCTGGGGATAAAAATAGATCTTTTCTTGCTTGATATGTGACAGATGAGAGCGACAGGGAAGCCCTCACACTCTATCCTGCACTCTGTGATGGCCGCCTTGGGGCTTAGGCCCTGGGGGCTGGCGCCTGTACCATCTGCTTTGGGGAGGTTGAAATGGATCATCCTCAGCCCACTGCTGGAGGACAGTGGGCAAGGGGTGCAGAGGGCAAGCAGGTGCATTCCTGTGGGACAGTGGGAGAGGGGTGCTCACCAGGTCCAGTACTCCCTGTGCCCACTTTTGGGAGCTGGATGATCTCATCCCAGCCCTTCTGTTTCAGCTAGCACTTTGCCTGTCTGTGGCTTATGGGCTGTGGGAGTGCAGAGACCCACCCACCTCCTCCTCACCAGGCTCTTATGCAGGAGAAGCTGACAGCTCTTGTGTCTTCACTGCTCGGAGACATAAGTGGCTGGCCTTGAAGAAGTGGCCCTGAAGAAGATGGACTAGAGAGGGATTAATTAATCAGCACAATTAGCGAGCTCAGTATATTTGCCAGGAATACAGACATGATTGTGATTATGCTTTGTAGCCTTTTTCTTTGGCTGTTGTTATTTTTTCTGTAGCCCAAGTGAGAGATTGTAAGTCCCTTGGAATACATAGCCCAAAGGCGGGAAGGGGTCTTTCTTAGGTCGTGTTAATGGAATTAACTTAGAGGTAATTGAACTTAGAGAGGTGGGAGCCGGGTGGATTGGAGGGCAGTGTCTGGGGCGGGCCTGGGTCCTTGTGTGCCTGGCTGTGTGCACCATGTGCGATTCAGAGAGTGCAGGAGGCCAGCAGGAGTGAGGTGTTTGGTGGGGAGATGGTGGATCAGGCTGCGGGCATTTGGAGTGTGTAGTGTTTGTGTGAGTAGGCATGGTGACAAAGAAATGGTGTTGCAAGAGAAGGCTCCAGAAGGGGGACCTGGAGAAGACGGTGGGTGTGGGGCAGTTTTCAGAGGAGACTTGAGACAGAGCGGGGTAGACAGGGTGGGCGAGGGCTGTGCTTGGGCAGCGGGATCATCCTAGTCCTCAGCCTGTGGGGGTGTGAGAATTCCACGGGGCGAAGCACAGGGCAGAGATCAGTGGGAGCGCCGAGCACCGGGACTGTGCAGGGTCTCTGGTTGGTGGTGTGGATTGCGCCGTGGCTGTGATGCTGCCTCCATTACTCCTTCCGGCCTTGCTGGGGTGCACATTTCACCTTTAGACTCATCTGTCGTTAGCGAGGAAGGGAGCTGGGACTCCTGACTTGATGGACAAGCAAGACCCTGAGTGCTCTGGCCTGGGGCTGGAGGCCAGGAGAGCTGCAGTCCATCTGCCTGGGGGTTGGTGACTGAAATATCCCTGTAGGTCTCCCCGAGGTGTCACCCAGGTCTCTTCAAAGGGGCTTTTCATAAAACCCATTCCCTGTGGACTAGTGGCCTCGAACTGGCCCCTTACAGAGAACCTGGGAACAAAGACCTTCAGAAACGTCCTTGCTTTTCCACTCACTAAGTCTGGAGTTATAAGGATAATGACTGTGATGGATGGAAACATGCATTGGCTGGTCCCGGGCCTCCCCTGGCATTGCCCGGTGGCCCTGCCCTCTTCCAATGGGGGTCACCAGCTGCAGGTGGCTCTTGAGGGCAGGGAATGTGGATGGTGCTACTGAGGACCTGAACTTCTCATAATATTTACTTTTTATCAATTTAAATTTTAAGACTGATGATCCCTTCAAATCAGAAAAAAAATTGAAGTATGACTGGAACTGTTCTGTAAATCTACTTTTCTAAAAATAGGCTTTACAAGTCTAAAACAGGATCACATTTTTTTAATAGATTTATTTATTTATTTTAAAGGCAGAGTTACAAAGAGACAGAGGTAGAGAGAGAGAGAGAGAGAGAGAGAGAGAGATGCACAGAGATGCACAGAGATGCACAGAGAGATAGAGAGAGGTCTTCCATCTGCTGGTTCACTCCCCAAATGACCACAATGACAGGAGCTGAGCCAATCTGAAGCCAGGAGCCAGGATCCTCCTCCAGGTCTCCCACTTAGGTGCAGGGGCCCAAAGACTTGGGCCATCTTCTATTGCTTTCCCAGGCCATAGCAGAGAGCTGGATAGGAAGTGGAGCAGCTGGGACTCAAACTGGTGCCCATATGGAGTGCTGGCACTGCAGGCAGTGGCTTTATCCACTGTGCCACAGCACCGGCCCTGGGATCACGTATTTCATGTAAAAACTTAGCATTTAGATCAGATGTCCTGCATGCCAGTATAGAAGACTTGGTGCAAATGTCAAATGTCTTTAATAATTTTTATATTGATTGCAAGTTGAAATGGTAATACTTTGGATAGATTGGGCCAAATAAAATGTGGTATTAAAACTATTTTTAACCTATTTTTACCTTTTTATGATGGCTACTAAAACATTTTAAACTTATGCAGCTTGCATTGTATTTCTTTTCTTTTTTTAAGATTTATTTATTTATTTACATGAAAGTCAGAGTTACACAGAGAGAGGAGAGGCAGAGAGAGATAGAGAGGTTTTCCATCCCATGGTTCACTCCCCAATTGGCTGCATCAGCCAGAGCTGTGCTGATCCGAAGCCAGGAGCCAGGAGCTTCTCCTAGGTCTCCCACACAGGTGCAGGGGCCCAAGCACTTGGGCCATCTTCTACTGCTTTCCCAGGTAGAGAGCTGGATTGGAAGTGGAGCAGCCGGGTCTCAAACCGGTGCCTATATGGGATGCTGGCGCTTCAGGCCAGGGTGTTAACCTACCGCGCCACAGTGCTGGCCCCTTGCATTGTATTTCTACAGGACAGGCTACACTGTTCTCCCCAGGACCAAAGCTGCAGCTTCAATTCATCTGTCTAAGAGCCAGCTAGCCCTTTGCAGACATGTGATTGGGTTGGCCCCTGGTCGGAGAAGCTGATGGCTTCCCTTTTAGAATGGGAAAGCTTGGTAGGTTTAAACCCGGACATCCACCTTAACATCAGCACTGGACTTCGGATGACAATGTGTCAACCTAGGGACAATGAATATGCCCCAGTGTTGGGGGTGTTTATGGGGGACTGTGCCGATGTGTATGAGGGGACACGAGTAGGAGATGCTGTCTTTGTTGCTCAGTTTTTTGTGAACCTCAAACCTCCCTGAAAAGAGTCCAAAGGGAAAAAACCCCAAAACTTCAAGGAAAAAGTAAGAAAAACACTCAAGCAACCCAAAATCCCTACAAATAATTGTCTCTGGATATCATCCCTGTCACTTTCAGGGGGAAGAGAAGTTTGCTAAATTAATTCCAGCTCATCAGTGAGGGTATGGACGGATCAAAGCATGGCCTTGCACAAGGCCAGGCTCAGTGAGGAGCTGGCGGATCACCCAAGAGTCTCCCCTGTGAGACCACGTGGGGGAGAAAACGCCTGCTCTTAATTGGCTTTCCTTCCATTTGGGAGATCAAGGCATGTGATCAAACTCCACAATTACAGGCAGATTCCTCGCAAGCTTTGATCATAGGCGGCGTCTTTGCATGGCCAAGTGGCTCGCACACACTTTCATCCGCTTCCCAGGCAGGCTGGTCCAGGTTGTAGGAGCCACGTTTGGGAATCAGAAACACCAGGGTTCTGGGGGCTGCTAGGACTCTCCGTGCACACTCTCCTGTATGCATATTACACTTCAGTAAGCAGAGTTTGTTTATCAAAAGGGCTCCACAGCCAACTGTCCTTGTCACCAAACCCAACCCAGAGCCAGGGGGACGATGCTCCTGGGAAGGCTTGTGCCATCCCTGTGGGCTTTGCAGACAGAGGCCAGGTGACGTGACTCACGCTGGGGCATTTTGCACAAGGTGGGGATAGAGCTAATGATGATGAATTGTAAAGCCCTTCCTACTTTTTCTTCCTGTCTGTTACTTCCTCTGACCCATACTCACCTTCTCAGATCTGACCTCACCTAATAGGTGGAAAAGGCCCTTAGGGAACCCCAGGGGTCTTTATCAAGATCGCTGAGCAAAGAAGCAGAGGAGGATTGAGTTCAGTTCAGCACAGTTCCCATGGAGCCCACAGCTGCACGGGGTCATCCCCACAGGCAGGCAGGGGCCAAGTAGGCCAAGGAAATGAGGAATGGCTTTGACTCCTGCTGTCCTGCCTGGATGCCTGCCAGTCACTGCTAGTACCTGGGAGCCGAACTGTCAATCACGGGACATGTGGGCAGCCAGCCTCATGCTGGTTTCTCTCCTTGCTTCTGTCTAGCACGTTGAAAATGTGGGAAGGAGCACCATCTAAAGGAGAGCCCAGTTGTCTCCCACGTGAGCATAGCTTTGCTCCTCTGTGCATCTGCACCACCTCGCTCGGCGCTGG
This sequence comes from Lepus europaeus, assembly GCF_033115175.1. Lineage (NCBI taxonomy): Eukaryota > Metazoa > Chordata > Mammalia > Lagomorpha > Leporidae > Lepus > Lepus europaeus. Next base: position 75,839,091 of record NC_084843.1, on the reverse strand, counting down.
GGGTGTGCCTAAGACTTGTGTGTTATAAATGGGTACACATTTAGGTGATGTATGGTGTCTGTCATGTTTGCCCCAG